>NC_053026.1:630266130-630522747 GCF_003073215.2 Triticum urartu
CTTGGACAAGTATTTCTAGACGAAGGGAGTACTAAGGAACATCAGGTGCAGGGCATCTGGAGAACATCATGTCA
The DNA here is from genome assembly GCF_003073215.2 of Triticum urartu. Classification (NCBI taxonomy): domain Eukaryota; kingdom Viridiplantae; phylum Streptophyta; class Magnoliopsida; order Poales; family Poaceae; genus Triticum; species Triticum urartu. The sequence continues at coordinate 630,266,205 of NC_053026.1, forward strand.
CATTTGACAAAGCCAGATTCAGGCGCATTTTCTAGAGACTTTCAGCCATTTCTGGCTAGATAGATTGGCTCCAAACACCCGAGAACGTATCCTGTGCAACGCCCTGACTCATACACCAGGTGCACCAATGGCCCAAGAGCCGTCCAATTAAAGATGAAGGGACACAATCCACCTACGATGTGGGCTGCACAAACATTTACAAATTAGACCTTGTAGTGCAGCTGAATCGTACAAAACACACTTTCAGAGCCACTCATGTTCTTCCTTTGACCTCTCGTTTACTGCTGAACCAGGAAGCTCGGGTTATAAAAAAATGCCCCATCGCCTATATCCAGCTCTCCTGTACTAGCTAGTATAGACAAATGGACTAAGAAATTATGTATAAGGTAATAACAATCACAAGGAGAACCTAGTTTTACATTACATAATTCCCCTCTCCTAAAACAGAAGATCTAATGTGCTCTCTAGTTTAACATTGTCACTCTTGTATCTGAAACTGTTTCTCTACACATACACTGCATTTTTTACAGAAGCATTCACATATAGCTTGATCACCATGCAACCTCCTGATCAGTTGAAAGAGATATCTTCAATTGCTAAAAATGAGAAACTGGATGCAAGTTGAACATTACCTTGAAGAGCAAACATTTTTTTTAAAAGATAAGCTTGCAACTGAACATTTATAGAGGACCTGAAAAACACAAACAACATCTATTTTCTGATCTACATCCAAAAGAAAAGGATAAAACAAAAGTGATCTGATTGGATAACATTTATCTTTATAGTGCTGAAAATTCAGTAATATTAGGTCCGGAATTCTGTACCAGATCATGGTTCTTACTAATAAAATCCTGTTTGAGTGTCGACTCGAAGAATCTGTTCTCACTTGCTGGAACAGGTTAAAGCTTTTCTTGTTCCTTTTCTGTTAATTCTTTGTAAGCTGATATGTGTTACAGGAAATGCAAACCACAAAGGAAAGAATCCTAATCCCAAATTTCTCTTCAGTAACCTGAAACTGCTATGTACCTAACCAAGTTTGTGGTTCAGGGGAAGAACCATACAATCGAATAGAGTGTTGATCCTATGAAATTTCACATATATAACGAGTACATGTCTACGGATTTAATACTGCTGCCAGGGACATTATTAAGCACTGTTGTTCAGACATCATAGCCACATGAAGAGTGTTTCTTGAGTTGCAGAGAACAAAATGACTAAGCCAAGCTACTAACCATCAGCACCCAGCAAGGGTATTATTTCAGAGGATTGCTACAATGTATAACTAGTATTGATCTCACAAAGTCAGTTTCACACTTTCCATTTACATTTGTTTACAAATGAAGGATCAGAGAGCAGATCTCTTTGTTTATTTCTATTCAAACTATTTTTATTGGGCATAAAAGTTACATTTCGCTTTAAGGTTGGGATACAAGAGCTGCAAAAATATGTTACAATATCCAAAGTACGCAAAGATAGAAAGGGTGCTGGACCATAAACCTTAATTGTGCACATCGTTAAATTTGGAAGAGCATTGGTCATACTTATCTCGCAATAAAACGAAATGGAGAAAAATGATGACCGAAGTATGAAAGAAAATATGTCCATAGTACTGATAAAGGAAGAAGAGGGCACGCCCTCGATTTAGAGCTCCTACAGATGGACCACACTGAAGCACTCTCAACGAGCCACCGCCGGCCTACCGCAAAAAGAACTTGAGTGTGCGTGGCCTATTCAGATGGTACAACAGCTGCTGGAGCTTCAATAAGCGGAGATCATCAGTACAAGCTAGATAGGAAACTCGATTGGTAGAGGCGATGGGGAGATCGAGCGAAATTTCGTAACCCTGATCGAGTGGTACACAAGAGGGCGAGAGAAAGAGAAGACGACTGGGTTGATCGCTTCGCAGTACTCAGAAGTCGGAACTATTCAACGCCACTACAAGGGTCTCTCTGCAAATGTTCCAGCAGCCCTCATCATAGATGGATTATGTCCCTTTATTTTTAATCCGACGGCTCATGGTCCATTGGTGCACCTGGTGCATGAGTTGGGGCGTTGCACAGGATACGTTCTCCAAACACCCAGCGGCAGGTTCCGAGGTCGGCAATGTCGACCACCAGTACTTGACCAATGAATAAACTAAGTTAAAACCCTGCTCTACAAGATATTACTTCCTCCGTTCTAAATTACTTGTCGCAGAAATGGATATATCTAAAAGTCGTAGAAATGGATGTATATAGAACTAAAATACATCTAGATACATCCATACCTGCAACAAGTAATTCGGAACGGAGGGAGTACTGGGTAAAGAAATATAAGAGCATATAGATCACTACTTTAATGATCTAAATGCTCTTATATTTCTTTAGAGAGGGAGTACTAGTTTAGAACAATTACCATGGAAACTACCCAACCAGGTCAGAGTCTGAATCTGCGGCTAGCTGCAAACCCTTACTAGAAGATCACAGGAGACTAGACTAGATTACTTTCTGCTTAGACCTAGATGTAATTTGCTGTCAGGAGAAAAATTCTACAAAGAGATTAGAACCAATGTACTCCTAGAGCCCTAAATTAAATTAGGCAAGAGAGGCAGCCAGCCAAGGTGGTAGTGCTGCTACTACTACATGCTACAGCCCAAAGACAAAAACATGTTCCATTCCAATCGATTCACATGAGCCCCAAAGGAAAGAACAGTCTCTTTTTCTGAACTTGCCTCCTCTCCTTTTACCCCTCTCTCTCATCATGCATGCGATGTGGGTATGGTATGGCACCCCTCACGCCACATGGCCAGAGGAACAAGAGCCAAAAAACAGTCCCCTCTGTATCCCACTCACCACCGTCCAACACCCCTCTCGAAAATGCACACCATGCCCCAATGCTTTCCTTTGTCCAGTTGCTACCTAGCTCCTCCCTCCCTCCCTCCATGCTTCCAGGTCAGTAATCTGCAAGCAAGCACACAAATTTGTAAGTATCTTATTCACAAGAAATTTGGATTTTGGACCAATGGTAGCTGCAAAGTTAACGCTGATGATCAAATGAGGTGAGGTGCCGGTATTTACTCACCGTCCTTCTTCTTGACCAGGCTTCTGGCGAACAGCAAGCAGATGACCAGGAAACCCAGCGCCAAGGCTCCACCCAGCACGATGGCTACAGTCTTGGCTGTCTGCTGCCCTGAAATGAGATGCAGAGGGAGAATGAATGGCCAAGTCGACAGAGATCAAAATCAAACTAGGGATGATAACACGTCTACTCATGGGTACAATCATAGAATCCGTATCTCCAGTAAATCCAGAAAAGAAAAGGTAAATCATACATTAGTAGTACTACTAGTAGGTGCTAGTGGAAAACAGCTTTTCTCAAAGACCGAGCAGGCAGATGCATAAAAAACTCACTAATCTAGGCTGCTGCCATATACTACTTCTAGTCTAGTACCAGTAGTTCAGAACCGAAGCATGGATTATGTATATATATAATGGATGGAGTTATCAGTAATGAGCATCCCCTACACTGGAACTCAACAGTGCAAAGAACCAGCATAATTGACAAAAGAAAAGGGGAAGATCCTGCCAATCCGCCATCATAAACAAGCACGATTGATCCCTGTCCCTCAAATCTTAAGCTGACCAACCAACCAAGAAAGCAACAAGATCATGCCACTGTCTGCATCAGAGTTCCACTTTGACATGGCAAAGATACGCTCATAACTCCTGCCTACCAAACACTGGACCATGCAAGGCTTGTTTGTAATCCAAATGATGAGCACCTGAGAGGGGACTAATCTATACTCTACTACTACAAATTCGTCCAGAGGAGTGGCACCAAGAAACACAAGGCGCTCCCTCAATCCCCGTCAATCAATTCCAAACCAGAGAATCCTGCCAGGATCTCACCTACACATGTACAAACAAATCCACCGACAGTAGTTCACGTGCATAAACTAGCCAGTAGTAGCCACCAGCAAGAATCATGAAGCAACTAACATAATACTGTACTACTACTACCACATTTGCCTAAAATTACTAAACACGATCAATTCGATCTAATGTTGTCTATTCAGATTTCAGATTGGATCACTGCACAATTAACCAAATCAATATTCTAAATGCAGTTGGAACTGAATGTGGAGGCAGAAATTAGCCAAAAATCCAGGAAGAAGGAAGGACCGGTACCTCCGAGGCCGCCGCCGCCGCCGTGGGGCACGCCGTGGGGGTAGTAGCTGTAGGTAATGTAGCACTTGTCGAGGTAGACCTGGCCGGAGGGGGCGCCGCCGCACTCGACGGCGACGCGCTGCACGGCCTGGGTGACGCAGTTGCTGCAGTCGACGTTGGAGAGGTCGCCCTCGCACTGCGCCAGCGCGTAGACCTGCTGGAAGCTGGTGGCGAAGAAGCCGCCGGCGCTGGAGCCCGCTCCGCCCTCGAGCTGCGCGAAGGCGGTGCCGCGGCGCGTCTCGAAGTCCTGGGCGGCTTCGCCCCCGCCGGAGCCGCAGGTCTTGAAGAGCATCTGGACGCCGGAGACCTGGGGGAAGCCGGAGATCTCGTAGAGCGCGAGGCAGCCGTTGAGCTGGACCCGCGCGGCGACGGCGCCCCCGCAGAGGTCGCGCCAGGAGGACATGGCGCGGGCGACGCAGGAGGAGCAGTCCGGGCCGGAGAGGTCCCCGCGGCACTGGAAGAGGCCGAAGACGGAGGCGGAGGCGGAGGAGGCCGACGCCGAGGAGGTCTTGTAGAACTTGGCGGAGGCGGACTGCGCGGCGAGCGCCGAGGAGAGCGCCGCGACGGTCGGCGGCGGCGCGCCCCCCGGGAAGGTTTGGTTGGCGCAGCCCTTGTAGACGACCGCGTACAGGTCGGCGCACGTCGCGGGCCGCGGCGCCAGGAGGACGAGCAGGACGGCGGCGAGGTGGAGGAGGGGGCGGAGGCGGCAGGGAATGCCGCCGGCGCCCATCTGGCCGCGCTCTGGAGGCCCTCGGTGGTGCGCCGGAAGCAGAGGTCCGGTGCTCACTCCACCTCCCCTGTTTTGGCGCTGGTCTGGCGGTGGTGGTGGTCTGGTGTGTATGCGCTCGCGAGTTGCGGCCTGCTGCTTGTGTTTTTTTCCGCTCTCTTCTCCGCGTCCGTTTCAGCTGACGATGGTTATTGTGTGGCGCAGTTAATGGGGTGGCAGAGAAAAGCACGCAGTTTGGGTGAGCAGCGCGCAACTCAAATCCGTTTGGTTGCGTGCACAGGCCGGCCACAGATGGTGATCTCAACTTCTTCACTCTACTGCTAGTACGGCTCAAAGCTTGAAACGGCCCCCCCGCAAAAGAAAAGAAAAATCTTGAAACACGGAGGAGGGACGCTTGTTTGTTGTTTCGTGTGACACTGGATAAGTATGAACCATTTCTTTAGGATGAACTTAGTAAAGCAGCATGATAATGATAATGATACTTGTTGGTAAGTAGAGATGGTTTGGTCCAGAGAGGGTGTGTGAATATGATGGCAACTTTTTGAATAAACTGGTCCGTCTTATGAGATGGGCACGAGGGCGACTCTCCACGCGGTGAAAAACAATCAATCCGCGTCTACTGGTAATAAGTGCACTGTGTACGGGGTTTGGTGAGACGATCACTCGAGTGGGCCTGGGCTTGGGCTTGAAGGAGCGTATGCATATGCACGTACGGCTGGGGCCCGGCCGCAGTTTCGCCGTTAAACATCTGCGGAGCGTCGTCTCTCGGCGGGGCCGGTGCGGTCCTTTCTCAACAAAAAAAGAAACGTCGTTAAGGGTTAACGGCTACAGAGCTCAACAGTGGAGCCCAACCTCCTTTCCGCAAAGAAAGAGACTTTTTAGCGAGTGTATCTATGTATGTATGTATGTATGTATGTATATGTACATGCTCCCCTGTGGCACTCTTCCCTCGTTTTTTTTAATTGAGGGCTACTTTCCCCTCGTTGGTCAGGGTGAGCCCACATAGACAATCGCCACCGGCCTTTCCAAGGGGGCCCACGGTCCACACGGTACGACCACGAGTTTATCCTTGTTTAATAATCAATCGTAACAATGGTTAGCTACACTTTTAAGTGCTTTAGGTAGATCAGCTAGCCGGCTTTGTGCAGGACAGGAGGTAAGGAATTTGGTTTGGTGGGATACGCTACAGGGATTCTCCTTGGTATCGGGGCTGAGAGAGAGAGAATATCAGAGGGGATCCTGCTTTCCTACGTCCCGTTTTGACTGACTCCCTTCTCTTGTTTGACCTCGCTTGACCGGAGCCCTCCCTGGTCTCTGCATGCACAGCCGCATGGCCGTGGATTTGGTATTGCTGCTGCGGCATCTGCATGGGCTCTTGGCGCCTGCTGAAAAGAGATTTTCCAGGGAGCAGCAGGCGACTGAGGTCCCGGGAAATGCACGGGGCAGAGAGATACTAGATGCTGGGATCGTTGTGGCAACGGGGCAGTGGGGGAAAACAGAGTTACCGTGGTCGAAGTGTATGTATGTTGTCCCTTCAAAAAAAAAAAGTGTATGTATGTTGTGATGGACTGGTCAAGCACAGCAAACAATGCTGGATCGCTTCTGTACTGTACCACATAACTGCCCGTACTACCACATAACAGCATCGGCTGCTCAAGCACGGCCTTTCCACGGACTTGCAAAGTGCTTCATCACTAGGTGCTCTACTACTACCACGGACTTGTACTACTACCGCGGAATAATAATACAGTACCTGCAAAGTGCTCCATCAGTACCACCTTTGTTGCATACCGAGTAGTGTAACCAAACAGGGAATGAGTTGCCCAGCCGGTCTCCTACTACTGGACTCCAGTCCAGTACGCACTCTTTTTCTTTTCTCCCTTTCCTCCCCCAACGGCAACGGGCGCTCCTTTTACCAGCTGCACCCACCCTTTGAGCAGAGCAGCAAAAGTGATAGTATACGATCGAAAAGAAGAGGGTGCGAGCGAAAACGCGAAACTTCCTGTCACTTTGATGGCCCATTTCCTCTTTGGACGCACAAGTGCAAACCGTGGAGTGGAGGTGCCTTTACCTTTAGCACCAGTGTCAGCGTGGATGATCTACCTCGAAAACGGCCCCGTCCTTGCATGGCTAATCGCTTCCTTACTGGCCACTAGCCGGTCTGCGTGCATGCATGCGGAGGTACTCCTACGGTGCTACGGACCGCACTGAGCCCATCCTTTCTTTTTACTCGTATACTAGAACTAGATTGATGTAAGGGCATCTCCAGCCGTGCCCTCAACAGGCCCTCCTCAGGCGATTTTGCCGCGCCGGCGTCAAAAAAATGACCCAGTCGCGTTCCCAGAAATCCGTTTTTCGCCGGCTCGGGCCAAAACTGATGCCGACGGACCCAGGCCGAACCCGGCGCCCTGAGGGGCGCTTGGGAAGCCGGCACAAGCGAAAAAGGCGCGTGGGCCCGCCCTAGCGGAGACCCGAGGGCCTTTTCCCGCCGCTTCTTGACGCTTTTCCCTCGCATCTCCTCCGCTCGCTCGCCTTCCACCCGCCATTCCCTCCCTTTCTCCCGTCAAACCCCCTCCAGCTCGCCTTCTAGTCGCCGCCATACCGCCGAAGAAGTACGCCATGCCGCGCGCGATGGCAACCACGACTGGCACAGTGGCCCAGCCGAAGTAGAAGAAGCCGAGGGCGCCGCCATCGAAGCCACCGGACATGTCGAACGCCGAGTGAAGAGTGAAAGTTCAGCGACGTGACGCAGTCACCACCGACCGGCGGAACAGGGCCATTGCCAAGAAGGCCCGCGACAACGCGGCGCGTGCGGCGGCATCTTCCTCATCGGGCGACCACGCGGGGATGATGAATCCACCCGTCATCAGCCACGCCCAGTACGCGCCCTGGGGACAGCAAGGCGTCAGATCTCCATGGGGATCGTCGTCGCCCGGTTACGCCGACGGCGACGCGCACGGGGGGTTCAACCCAAACGTGACCTTCCCCCATGGCCACCCCGCGACGCGCACACCCTCGCCCGCCTTCGTCGCCGCGAAGAAAAGGAACACCGACATGGCTTTTCTGATGGGCGGGGCGGACATGCTCCAGAGCAACGACGAGCAGCTCAGGGCGTGGTACATGGCGGAGCGCGGTCTCATCCTGAACCAGATGCAGATGGCAACGCCGACGACGCCGACGACGCAAGCTCCCGCGCCCACGACCACACGGACGCCAAGCCCGAACGACGCATCTACATCGCCGCCCAGCAGTGCCGAAGCCGCGCCGACACAGCCCAGCACCGAAGCAGCTCCGACACCGCCGAGCCCGCGCACGCTGACTCCGCTAACGCCTGGAACCGACCCCGCCGAGTGAATCATTGCGCACGCGAACCTGCGGCGTGCGGCGCTCTGTTTTTTGTAACGCCAGACTACGTCCGATCGCCGGATTTGTGGCGTCTTTTGAGAGCGGGAACGACCAAGTTTAAATTTCCCGCATCCTGGGACCGGCGCTTGGGGGCGTGACTGGGAGCTAGGTCGCCCCCAGGGGCCGAACTAGCCCCGGCACGCCCCCAGGCCGCTCTATTTAGGCGCCCTGGGGGGCCGAATGGCTGGAGATGCCCTAACGGGTGCAGCACCCAACCTTCCCTGAAAATTTGACCGCCAGTGACAAAGAACCACTCCGGGTTGCTAGAGCATCTCCAGCCATGTCCCCAACAGGTCTTCAAAGGCGATTTTTTTTGCTCCGGCGCTGAAAAAAAATTCTCAGTTGCGCCGCCAAGACGCCGAAATCCGCTGACTCGGTCCGTTTTTTGGCCCGACGATCCTAGTCCGAACTCAGCGCACGGGGAGGGGGGACGCTCGGGGGCTCCGACGGAAGGAAAAAACACGCCTGGCCACACTGTCAGGTGGGAAGTTAAAAAAATTCATCCAGATTTGCTCCCCACCCCTGCGCCACAGGAGCCCGGCTGGCATGGTGCATGGTCAAGGCATTTGGTCTAGCTCGAAGAAAAAAACGGTTAAGTCATATGGCCCTTTTCCTTTTCCGCAAACGCACGCTGCTTCTTGTGCCAGGTTGTAAACACGTTTTTACGGCCGGTGTACGTACTCAACTTCCAACTCGATCGCCATTATCATTCTACTTTGCGGCTTTGGCCCCCCTTGAGCTCGGCCGACCTCTCCTCTAGTCTAGTAGGACAAAACACTAGGCCATGCATGCCATGCCATGATTTCAAGGGCCGGAGCCTGGACACGTCGTCCATGAGCCATACTGTTACCCAAAATAAAAGTCACATTGTTTCCTCAGCGACATAATAAACGGAGCTACTACTACTAGCACGCAGTAACTACTGATTGCCCCTGATGATAATTATGGGTCGGTGCCTCCCGACACGACACTGTAGCACGGCCAAAATGGTCGAAAATGTCTCTGGGATCGATCAAAGGTGCCGTGCATGGGTAACAGCGCCATCGCTACGTTCATCGCGTCGTCGATCTCACCCGGGGGAGGAGGCGGAGACGGAGACGAAAAGATCGCTGTAGCGATGATGCGATGCAGAGCATTCATACTTTGAGATTCTCAGCGAGGGGGTGGTGGGTCGTCGTAATGATTTGGTCAGGAGTACGGTACGGAGCCCTTGAACCACTGCAGGTCCGGTTGCAGGGCAGCAAGTGCGTCTTTGGAGGATTCATGCTGTGCATGTGGTCATCGCTCAAGACTGAACCAGTCGGTCCCCGTCCCAGTCCAAGGGAGCAGTGCACCACCATGCAGCATATGCATACGTGCCCCGGTGTCAAATGTGCTTTGACAAGATTCGTTACATTCAAGCCAATGTGGCTGCGAACTCCGATCAACAATTTTACCGCATACTTCTTTTCTTTTCTTTTGCAAGAAGATGTTACGGCATAGTATCTGCCTACACAGCTTGAACATTAGCTCTTCCTCACTTGCTCAGCTCGCAACAACTCGCTGTGTGTCCCCCGTCCTGACCGTCAAGACCAGTGGCGATGTCAGGAATTTAATCATGTGTAGTCAACTCAATGTTGTGTAGTCAAGATATGTGTATTTCTATGAATTTTGTATTATTTTTTGCATGTGTTGTGTTTGTATATGATGCTTTTTTCACAAACATGTGTAGTCAATTGACTACACAGCCAACAGGTGGCTTCGTCACTGGTCAAGACGCAGCGATCAATTATGGAGTTGGAGAGCAAGGGCCAAAAATGAGGAGGGTCTGCAATTTTCTCATTCATCAACTCGATCCATGTCCAATTCGTTACTACTCTGACCACCTGGTCCCACACCACCCGTAAACAGCGCACGACCAGGCCGCTTGGAAGCGTCTCCCTTGTGCTTCCGCCTCCTTCGCCGTCCTCGTCAACTTCTTCTCCAGCAAGCGGGCGATCTTCGGTTTGGTCGTGTAACAACAAGCAAACATAATTGAATCAGAGGTCCTATAGAGAGCTGTCGTCCATGATTAAGGCATTTGATTTCATTCTTTTGACAAATGAAGCTTCCACGGGCAATCAAATGGTATTCCTTCTGTAAACTTTTATAATAATACATTTTAGACCACTACTTTAATGATTAAAAACGTCTTATATTAGTTTTAGAAGTACTAAATTGCAATGCTTTTTTGTTTTTTTGTTGTTGAGACAAACCCGATCGCCATTGCTTTTTTGTTGTTGAGACAAACCCGATCGCCATTGCTATCATTGTACCTTTGTGGTCTTGGCCCCCATCCGCTTCTTCGCTTGGCTTGGCCCAGGCGGATGCTGCTGCTCCTCCTCCTCCTCCTAGTAGGACAAAACACCACGCCATGATTTGAGGGGCCGGAGACACGTCCATGGAGGCGTGCACCATAGTGGTAATTAAACAACATAATAAGCGGAGCTACTACTAGCATAGCATGCACTAATGATTGTCCCTAATGAGACAGTGTTTGTCGCCCGAGACTAGCACTTCCAAATGATGAAAGGTGTCTGGGGATTGAGCGCGATCAATAACAAGAGTTGGAGCTCCCTAGATTTGTATAGCAGTAGCATACTTAAGAGTTAATTACCTCTATAGTGTATAGTATTATAGATTAGTATCATAAATGATCATATCTATCTATGTTACTTTAATCTTCTTTCTTCTTTAATTCTTTGCCACATCGGCATATTTCCTATTTCCGAATGCATGATACCGGCTATGATATCATCACTATGGCCAGCCCGACTCTATAGTACGGCTGAAAGTTTGCAACGGCAGGAGGGAACACACGGAGGAGGATTCTTGTTTTTTCGTGTGACATTGGGTTGGACAAGTATGAACTTAGTAAAGCACCATGATAATGATAGTACTTTGTTTTGACAATACCATGATAATGATCCTGGGTAAGTAAAGAAAAGATGGTTTCGTCAGGTAGAAAGGGACGTGGAAGCTTTGTCGATGGACACGACGGGACAGAGATGGGGTGAATATGATGGCAACCTTTTGAATAAACTCGTCCGTCACAAGAGCAACGCACTCTCACCCGCAAAAAAAAAGAGCGACGCACTCACGCGGTGAAAAACGCTGCTAGCAAGCAGTGGTAATAAGTGCACTGTGTGCAGGCCCGGCCCTGATGGTGGGCAGGGGGGCGGCCGCCCCGGGCCCCCGGAACAGAGGGGCCCCCAGGAACGTGCTCTTACGTAGATTAAGCCAGCTCGCTTAGAGGAAAAAACGCAATGTTGTGTGTGCTGCCGTGTTGGGCCTAGCCCAAATAGCAGCGGGATACCATAACTGAACGTCCAGAATTCCAGCAATCCCAACCCCATCACGCGCACACGCTGCTCGCGGATGGGATGAGAATGATCTTTTGCTTGATTGGTGCGATTACCTTCTGTTTTACCTAGTTTTTTCCTTACCTAATCCCTCGATCACCTATTCACCTCGCGACGCCATCGCCTTGCCTAACAACATCGACTTTTCCCTGCCCACGATGCCATTGCCATCACTTTGCGTCATCAGCCTGCAGCTGCTGCGGCCACTATGAACAGGCCCGGCGAACAACATCGAGGAGGCCACAAGGACACCGAGTGGCAGTCCGCCGTCTCCCGCTGTCCACGCGGCCAGGACACAAATGTAGCAAAGAAGGTATCCTAGGAGCCTATGCCTTAATGATTTCTAGTTTATAGATCATGATCGTGTCTTCATTATTGCAACAGGACATTGATGATCATGTAATTGGACACTGTTAAGTGACATATTATTTGGCTCCATGCATTTGCAGTTTGTGAGTTCCACTTTATAACCGGCAAGATTTTATTAGTTGATCTAGTACTTTTGTATATTCCAGCTAATTTTGAATTGTTATTATTTTTCTTTAAATTTAGGCACCTCATGTCACCTAGTAAAAGTCATGCATCCTGCAGTCAAAATTATTGGATGAGATTAATAATGATGCATCGCAGAATATTATCAAAAAATTACTAAGATATATGCATATGTAAATTGATATAAGTACTGCTTTCGAATGCAGTTGAAGTGGTTTTTGTTACATCTCATATATAATGTTGTTGTTTATACTAAGGGCCCCGTGTTCTAGATTGCAAAACACCAAAGGCACACTCGACGTTCTTTCTAGCACTCTCTTGCTCTTGGGCAAATCTTTTCCTCTTCTCTTCGACGGGGTTGGGGATTGTCTTCACAATGGTGGTCCACTGAGGATAGATACCGTCATCCAGGTAGTATCCTTTGTCGCAGTTGTGGCCGTTGATAGTAAAGTTCACAGGTGGGTTGTTGCCTTCGGCAAGTCTAGCAAACATTGGCGGTTGCTCAAGCACGTTGATATCGTTGTGTGATCCGGCCATGCCAAAGAAAGAGTGTCAGATCCATAAATCTTGAGACGCCACGGCCTCAAGTATGATAGTGCAAGCTCTGACATGTCCCTTATACCGCTCTTCCCAAGCAGAAAGGCAGTTCTTCCACTCCTAGTGCATGCAGTCTGCCAAGCATCCCTGGGAATCCCCTGTTTGCATTCATCGTCAACAAACGGGTTGTATCTTCAGGAGTTGGCTTTCTCAAGTACTTAGGGCCAAACACAGCAATAACAGCTTTGGAGAACTTATATAGGGACTCTAGACATGTAGACTCGCTCATACGGACGTAATCATCAATGAGATCACCGGGCACTCCGTATGCAAGCATTCGGATGGCGCCAGTGCATTTCTAATAAGAGGAGAAACCAATCTTTCCAACGACATCATCTTTGCACTCGAAATAGTCATCGTAGCCGACCACCTCCTCTCTAATACGGTTGAAAAGATGTCTACCCATACGGAAACAGTGGCGAAATTTCCGATGTTTGAACAATGGGTTTGTTGTGTCAAAGTAGTCCTTCCAAAGAAGGAAATGACCGCTCTCTCGGTTGTGATTCAACGCCGGAAGGTGCCCCGGAATGGAGCCACGGAACGACGGGCGCTGGCTATTGAGGTGGTGATGGACCAATACGGCAGGCAAGATCTCCTCCTCATCATCGGACGAGGAATCGTCGGAGTCGCAAAGAAAATTGTGAAAAAAAACTCATGGTGGAGTCCATTTTGTACCTTGGCAAACTGTCGAACAGCTTGCGGGCGTCCACGAAAGAGACGGCCGGCGAAGGGAGTCGCGCCGCCCTCGGACCAGCTAGCTGCCCTGGTGGCGTCCGACGAGCGTGCCGGCGTGCGATGAGGGTGCCGGTGAGGAACTGGCCGGAGCGGCGAGGCGACTTCTTGGCCGCAGTCGCGGCTGTGTCGTGGGAGCGGGGGTGGGAAGCTTTTGGTTCCCCGGCGGCAAGACGGCGGTCGCGGGCGACGTGAGAGGTGGCGGCGTTGCAGAGGGGATGTTGCGACACCGGCAGCTAGCAGAGTCACCGAAAAAATGGGCGGCGGCGGCGATGAAGGAGGCAGGCGAGGGTTTGCTGTTGGATGGGAGATGATGTCCAATGTGCCACCGACTAGCGAGCCGGGGGAGGAGTAGGGGGGCGCGCGTCCGTCCTTTGTCCGCGCTAACGCAAATCCGGCTCAAAAATGGATCGGAAATGGGTCGGTGAGCGAACGAAAAGAGGACGCGCGTCCGTTTGGGTCGACGCGTTGGGCCGACTTTTCTTTCCGCACCGACTCAAACGGACACGCTCGGACGAAATGGGTCGCCGCGTTGGAGTTGCTCTAAAACGTCTTATATTAATTTTAGAGGTACCAACTTGCAGTGTACATTTATTTATATGTACTCGTGTATAGTATCCCTTCCGTCCCATAATGTAAGACGTTTTTGACACTATACTAAAGTTAAAAAAACGTCTTACATTATGAAATGGAGGGAGTACCGTTCAACCCGACCGCCATTGCTATCTTTGTACCTTTGCGGTCTTGGCCCCCGTCCGCTTCTTCGCTTGGCTTGGCCGAGGCGGATGCTCCTCTCCTCTGGTAGGACAAAACACTACGCCATGATTCGAGGGGCCGGACACACGTACATGGAGCCATGCATCATAGTGGTAATTAATAAACAACATAGTAAGCGGAGATACCGCTAGCATAGCATGCACTAATGATTGTCCTTAATGACACTATAGGTCCTGTTTGGATACTCTACACAGTTAGAGTTAGAGTTATTTTCTAACTCACTCTAACTCAAATAAGCACCTCTTCACCAGAATAATTAGGTTAGATGAAACTAATCCATTCTAACCCTCCTTGTTTGGATACTTTTGGGTTATTTGAGCCTCCAACTAACCCAAACTAGCTCTAACCCCATGATCCAAACAGGGCCTATATATAGCACGGCCAAATGATGAAAGTGTCGGGGATCGAGCTCGATCGATAACAAGAGCTGCCAGCGACCTCCCTAGATTGATAACAGTAGCATACTTCCTCATTTCCGGTTTATAGGGCGTATCTCAAAATTTTAGTTTTTCCATTTTATAAGGCTTAATTTGGTTGTTTCCCATCACATGTTCAGACTTCAAGGTGCATTAAATCATTGCATGCAAGTATTAAGAGAAAACTGACCAATGCATGCACTTTATGCATGCATGCATTGCAATTAATGCATTCGTAAACATAATTTTTTGAGGAAAATAAGAGCATTAATTGGGTGCTTTTGCAAACTACAAAAAATATTCCACCACCCATCATCTACCTTGATTGTTGAGATTTTTGAATTGAGCCTTAGGCTGGTTGTAATGGGGAGTATCATATACCAGTATCATGCATATGATACTAGTGTGTGATACTACCTCCGTAATGCATAGTATCATAAGTTAGTATCTTAGATTGTCTTATTAATTGTCATGCATGACACAAACTAGTGGAGCATTTAATATGATACGGTATCATGATATGATACTACATCCTCTCTTTCCTTATTTAATTGTGTGCCACATCATTCAAAACGTCTAATTGGTGTGCATGATACTACTTATAATACTTCCACTACAACCAGCTTTATAAATCGGAAAGGAGGGAGTACTTAAAAGTGAAGTACTTCAGTAGTGTCGAGCTAATGATAGCGTGAACAAGGCCGGAGGAAACTAACCGGAGATGGTGCGGTGTACAGTCAGTGACAGTGATCTGGTGGTAGTAGTAATGATTTGCTCAGGGGCTCCGGCCGAAGCCATGACGCGCGGTGCAGGTGCGCCTTTGGAGGTTTCAGGGTCGGCTCATCGCTGAAACACTGGACTGAACCAGTCGGTGGAAAGCCGGGAGTGAGCGTTAACTTCGGGGTTGTTTGGATTATGACTATGTTTATCATATATCATCATATTATTTTTGCTATATTTGTCTAACTTGAGTTGCTTAAATTGTTAGTCATATTTTGGCTTGCTTAAAAAAATCTTGCCACACTTTTTATGTCTATGACATATGGAGTTCACTTTTCATAAAAAAATTATTGCCTTAGGTGTGGCTAGAACTAAACACTCACCTAATTTAATCAAATTTGCCTAAGGTGAGCTGTGACAAAGACCCTGTTTGTTTCAGCTTCGCTTGGATTTTAATCACCTGTGGATTTGCTTTAGTGTCGAAGCTGATTCTGGGAATAGCTTCGCCACCGAAGTACACTTTGAGATGCTTCAAGAAATTGCACTAAAAATGATCCAAATCTAGATTCAGCTTCACTCGCAAAGTTGAGTCCAAATAGCTGTTTATTTTGAATTCCAGATTCGGTTTCACTGCCAAAGCTGAATCTGGTCCTAGAATTCGAAACAAACAAGGTTAAAGTGTGGCAAGATGTGGCTAGCAGCCCCCACTCACTGCGCGCAGCGCGCATTGACGCCTCCTTGTAGATGACCGTGGTCGACGCACGACACCAGGCGTGGGGTCAGGAGGACAAGCAGGACGACAGCGACGGCAGGGAATGCCGCCGACGCTCATCTGGCCGTGCTCTGGAGGTCTTCCTCCCTCCCTCTCTCTCTCTCTCTCTCTCTCTGGCCTTGGTGGTGCGTCGGAGGCAGAGCTCCGCTCCTTACTCCATCACCCATTGTTTTGGCGCTTTGGTCCGGCGGCGGCGGTGGTGGTGTGTATGCGCTTGCGAGTTGCGGCCTGATGTGCTGCTTGCTTCTCTTCTCTCTCTTCGCATGTCAGGTGGGCTCTCTTGTTTTGTGTTGATTTATTTCTGGCGTCCGTTTCAGCTGATGATGGTGAGTAAATTGCAAAAAACACTATAATTGAGGACCCTAATTCAGAAAACCACCACCATTCAGTTTTTTTTCAAAAACCCACCACCATTGTGCTGACAGTTTGCAAAAAACGCTGATCTGACTATTAGAGATGTTTGACCCAAAAAAACTGACAGCTGGCTCCCCATATATGATGACGTGGCATGAAAACAACTCACGACGTTTGACTCAAATATTAGGCCAGCATAGGGCCCACCCGTCATTCTCACTCCCACTCCTCTTCCTTCTCTGGTCAACACCAACGCAAGTGCATGAACGCACCGGTGCCCTCGCCGTCGTCGTCCCAGCCACGGGTGCTTGCCAGGAGACTCAGGAGAGCGGGAGAAGGGGAAGGCGGAGCTCACCAGGAGCTTGTAGTCGACGCGGGGGTAGCAGGGGAGCTCGAGTCTCCGATGGCTTGGCGCGCGGCAGCTGCTGCCCCCTGCCGGAGCAGGGCGATGACGGGAGGTAGTAGGAGGTACTGGGGCTCGTCGTGAAGATGCCCTGCGGCACCGAGGCGTTGATGCAAATCATCTGGGGGAGACGGCGAGGTCTGGCGCTCGACCTCCCGACCAAACCGAGCTCCGCCTCGCCGAGCGGGCCGGGGAGCGGGCGTGCTGGAGCTCTGCCTCCTCGGAGCGGGATGGGGCACGACACGCAGGAGCTCGGTCTCGCCGGAGCGGTCAGGTACGCGGGGTCGCTGGAGCTCGGCCTCGCCGGATTAGGCGGCGTCGGCGTCGGCCAGATTTTGCGCTGCACAGCACAGAGCGGAGGATGGCGCGGCGGGCCAAGCAGGTGGTGGCGTTCCGGGGCGGCGGCTTATGCGGAGGAGAGCGGCCGACGGGTAGGGGCGCGCCGGGGCGGCGGCTTATGCGGAGGAGGGCGGCCGACGGGTAGGGGCGCGCCGGGGAGTAGGGTGGCCGACGGGATGCACCGGGCATCCACTCTAGCACGCCCGCTACCTGTTTGGCAAAATGCCAGGAGGCAGAGGACGGGGTTGACTGGTCGCTTAACGTCCGTCTGTTTCATCCATTTACCCCTGCCACGTGACATCTGACAGCGGGATCTACCTGTCAGGTTTTCACTTAAACTTTTTTAATCGACCGATCAGCGTTTTTTGCAAACTGTCAGCGCAATGATGGTGGGTTTTTGAAAAAAACTGATGGTGGTTTTCTGAATTAGGGTCCTCAATTGTGGTGGTTTTTTACAATTTACTCGATGATGGTAGTGTAGCGTAGTTAATGGAGTGGTATAGAGAAGCACACAGTTTGGGTGAGCAGGACGCAAATATGTTTGTTTGTGTGCACTGTCCACAGATGGTGATCTTAAGAACAACTCTAGCAAATCCCTCAAAACGCTCACTGCTTCGGATACGGGCCGTAAACCTCCGCGAAAGATCAGACACTGTAAACAAAACTGTAAATTTGAAATCAAGACTTAGGTGAAATAGAACTTGTTCATAGTGATCAGCATACATAGTATATACATAGTTCATACTAGGAAAATGGCCCGTGCGTTGCAACGGGAATACAATCGTCCCTTGATTGATACCTTTTTTTTGCCTTACCAGGGATCCATCCTAGCCCCGCAATGAAGCCTGACTGTTCCCGCAAAAAAAAAATGAAGCCTGACTGTCACCATGATGATAGGGCATGACAGTCTGTCTCGAGAAGGTCCTCGGAATCGGATAGACCTAATGCGACCATGGCCTCCTACTACACATCTGCCCAACATCCTTGCCAAGGCCCAGATGACGCGCATCCTCCCTTGTTGTGTTAGTCGAGGCCGGCGGCCGGCCAATGGCACCGTCATTGCGTGTGCGTTGCTATAGAAAAAAAATGTGTCTAAAGTTTTTATCTTGCTGACTATATCTAAAGGGGAGATTCAAAAGAGAACGATGTGGCTCACGTACCCAGGTCATTGTATCTGAAGTTTCTATTTATTCGGGATGGCGCAGGAACACATTCACTAACGAAAGTATAATCTAATTAGTAGCAAGGCACTCGGTATCATCAGTTTGCGTTTTTCTCCAAGTAGCATAGAAACACATCCCATAACCATAATATAATACAGGACGGAGGGAGTATGTTGTAATCAATAGCAAGCAATTAGTTTGGTTACTATCAATTCTCTATGTTGTTCTTACCTTATACAACATGACCTTTTTTCAGAAAATGATACTTGGGAAATCTCATAAAGCTTCTAGATTGCAGCCATTGAACCGATCAACCGAAGGGCTTATGTAAGTTATTACTGTAAAATAAGTCTCAGTCCTGAGAAGAATTCACTTTGAACACATTTCTCTGAGACGGATAGAACAATCCTTGACAACCTATGCCAGTAAGGAAAAATTACTGTATTGAAAAGACCACTCATGCTCCTTCCTCTCACGTTAACTTCAGGCCTCTAACAATCACCGATCTTTGACTAATCATTCTGAAGTAATACAGCTTTAACTTAAAACATGAAGAGCAATGGTGTTGTCGCTGCTGAACATGACATCTCCCGCTGTTTTGTGTTTTTCCAGTCTACTTGTGCCCACTTCTTCCTCTAAATAAAAATTTGTCAGTGTGGCTCTCTGTATGTCTAATAAAATGCAGCCAATAACTACACGTGTCGGTAATTAATCATGATGTTACCTAAAAAAAGTAGTTAGTCCATTAAATCTCCACCGTGTGTGTCAAATTGCTGAACATGACGCCTGTCCATCTGTACCTACAAAATAGCTAGAACATCGGTCAGTGAAATTTAACGAAGATGGTGACGAGCTTCCTAGACTTGAGCTGCTGGGAGATCCCACAGCTAGAGCTCAACGACTCCAGCAAGTCACTATTCCGGAATGTGATTGCGTTCGAGCGGACGTACACGTACCTGAATACTATCTTTTATGATTCTGAATCTTCACAGGAGAGGATTAATGACATACAAACAATTTGCCTTAATTCTTGAAGACAATGTTAATCGGATTCTCATATTGAGGAACCATCTTCAGGTACATTTTCTTCACAATCTGCTTGATACACCTATATTGATAAAGTGTGACCATCAGCTACATTCACCTCAACATAACTGAGAAGAGAAATATTTTTATGACGGAGAAGAAAATAATGATTGATAGAAACCTATCCAACCATGAATAGCTCAGATTAGCTATTTATAATTTATATATACTACAGTCAAAAATCATAATTTGATCAAAACATAACTTCATCCAAGATTATGTCGCAGTGGATTGCTATAAGTCCACCAACGAATTTCGGATTTAGGACCAAACTTTCTGCCAGAAGTCAGCCACAATACTGTGCACCAATTTATGCCAACAATGTGTGTGTGTGTGTACAACATTGATAGATTAATCTTAAGAAATAATCTACTGCTAGGTGTATGTAGTTTATACCCAGAAAGCTATGAAACCTACAGGACACAGCAAATGCTGGAGAAAATGAAGAGCGATGAAATTCTAACAGTTTGCAAACATCCGCAATAGGTCCTTAGTCAACATGAACTTAGTAATTCTACAATTACAAAAATGCAGGATAGTCTGCTGCAGCCAGAATAGTAAAAGGAACTTGGATTATTCATGTAATGAATCTTCTAGAAATTGGCTGCAAGAGACACAATCACCAAACAACAGTTTAACAAGAATTATTTCTGTGCAAGTCTAAAGATATATTTAATGGCTCTTACACAGTTAACTTGGTCTTCTAGAAATTGGCTGCAAGAGACACAATCACCAAACAACAGTTTAACAAGAATTACTTCTGTGCAAGTCTAAAGATATATTTAATGGCTCTTACACAGTTAACTTGGTTGCACAGATAATTACATAGTAGACTATATATGTTGAAGAAACCATGAGCATCGAGATGGCATATAAATTCTTATGTTATGGCATCGCTGGTCATCAGTGCTCATTAGGCTCTATACTTATCAAGTCAATGCACAGGAAGAAAAATCAAAAGCATAGCCATGCATTCGCACCATATTTCTAGACCAGATGAAAAGAGGAAAGCATGCTTGTTACCTACATGAAATCTGATTTTGGCGGCACAGATGCGCAGAGTGGTGGCCAATGTTGCTACAGCCGGGGATCAGGGAACTCACCCACCTCTGACTCTCGCATGGCAGCATGGGAAATTACCCTTTTCTTTCAACTAATCTCATCTGAAAACTTCCATGGTTCCATGAACCTCCTCATCTCCCTGCTTGAGGCCTTCTCCTCTCAGATCCAGACGAAACGCCAAGCGGAACAGACGGCCACCAGAGGAAACATAGTATCGCACGGATAGACAGGTCCATGTGGAGCTTGATCTAGAGCTTGACAGCGGTAGGGAATTGGAGTCCGGCAGGCAGCCTTGGTACGGTGATCTGCTCGACCAGGACGACACCGTCCGGCCGCACGGGCACACCTCCGTCCAGCCTTGGTAACTGTCCAATGTAGCGCACTGCTGCTCACCGAAGAGATGAGCCTAGAACCACCATGAACCTCCTCGTGTCCCCATTTGCCTCTTCACCAGTCCAGGGGCTACCTCCTCCAATGCTCAAGATTTAGTTTATTAAGTACCAAAATCAAAAGATTGATCCTGCACGGATGAAGGCTTCAGAAGACCAACATGGTAGCGAGCATATTAGAACTGAATATAAAATTACAGCATGCACATGTTGCATTGATATGCATAATTAGAATTTTACAGGGCCAGAAAAATGACACTGTAGTTCACTGATGCGGTTAGAGGTTTGTGCATCCAACCATCCAAGTATAAATGTAGATCCTACCTCTAATATCAGTTTCACTCAGTCAGGAAAGTGTGCTGAATGTTATTCTTACCTCTCTAAATGAACAAGAAGTCCTTCTGTTCCTTGAAAGAGATCATCAATGGATGAGATAGATAAGCATATAAGGCCTCATGATTGCTCTTGCCTAAATGAGGCATAATATTAGAAAAATATATAACACCTCATTTGGCATCAGAGATTTATAAAGTACTTGATCAAGTAAGATCATAGAAAGCAACAGTTGAGCATGTACCTTGTCACGGATCTTCATACTCATAGGTGGAATGTGTGATATGAAGATTGTATGGTAGTTCCTGGTTGTTGATATATAATCTGCACCCCGATCAAGCATTGGAATGAACAGTTTTGAGCATAATCAAAGCACGTCATACAACTGTATGCCATTAGAACTCAGTTCCAAATTCATACAACTGAAAAGAAGATAGATACTACTTTATATATCGTTTTTGTCAAGCCAATATTGCCATGGTCATGAAGCACTGGATTCTAGATAAGTGTAAATTTAGAGAGTGAGGTGATGCCGCCGTCTGCCTTCCGGAGCTCCCTGCCTTCGATCTCGTGCACGCCTCCCAGGACCGCGTTGGTATCGACCTCGCACCTCAATCTGGATGTCCTCCTCCATCTCGAGCACCTCTTCCCTGTGGATCCGGTTGTGGCCAATGTACAGACTAATTCCCAAACAAAACATTCATTAAGTAAGCATTGTATCTTTTTCATCTATAGTTCAATTTTCAACCCGATAGAGTTTTGGAGCCCCCAAACCGAGCAGGCATACAGAATGAAGGAAATAAGCAAGTGAAGGAAGCAGACCTTGCCGTGCGGGTGGGCGGGGAGCCGCGTAAGGTGCCCCACGGCGCCAGCAGCAAGCACGGCCCACGCGCCATCCTCTATGCCGCAAGCAAAGCTCCCCGCCGCGGCCACCGCATGGACGAGCGCGGCCGGTGACGCGCCGGGCTTGGCTAGCACCGCGACGACCACCGGCACGGCGCCCAGGCCCGCCTCCTCCTCCTCCTCCCGGTCAGCCTCGGCCCGCGTCCTCCTCCTCCCCTTCCCCGCGTCCTCCTCCTCCCCTTCCCCGCGTCCTCCTCCTCCTCCCGGTCCGCCCAGGCCCGCGTCCTCCTCCTCCTCTTGGTCCGCCGACGCCGCCGGGGCCCCCGGCCGCCAACCTGGCCGCGAGCTCCTCCGGATCGACCGCCGCGTGGGGTGGGGCTCCTGGTGGCTGGGATCGGGAGGCGAGGGAGAGAGAGGAGAGCCCGTTCTCGCGTGGGTTTCTGATTTTTTTAACTTAAAAAGGACCATGGGTTGAATACCGTAAACTGTAGGGATTTATTTGCAAAATGGCTGAACAAAACGTTTTCTCACTTAAGAAAGGACTGCGGGTTGAATACTAAAAAACTCAGGGACTTTTCTGCAAGACTGCCGCGACGTACGACCAAAAGCAATCGGTGGTTTATTAGTAGGTAGAGACATATACTATAAATTACACTAATTAGATGATGATAGATGAGGATAGGCGATGGCCACCGTAACCCTAAAAGCCAAAATTAGGCTCACCGGAGCCATCCGGGTTTCGTGGCAACGCTGCGGCAGCGGGGATCTTCAGTCATCGTCGTCGGAGACGAGGTCGACATAGATGTCATATTTATTGCTGTGGCTGTAGATGCTTTAACCTTTTGAATCTACCCATAATAAAGAGTATCATATATTAGTATCATATGCACTACCTTCATAATGCATAATACTATAGAATAGTATCATAAATAATCATATTTATTGCCTTGCATAAGAGTATCTGCAATGGTATATATGATGGAATCGGTGCCACAAGGTCCACGTCAGCAACCAACAGCATATCATACAAGTTCTCCAGTGAAGCGTATGTTAATCTATTGAGAACCGAGAGGGCACCATCTGAACCCATGGGCATATGCACCCACTTTTCATAAAATGCATTCTAAGCATGTTTTAAAATGTCAAAAAAATAAAAAAAATGTCACGCATACATGTTCACAAATATGTGTACGCGGCACACAATTTTATGAAAAAATATTTTTTTTGTTTTGCCTCCGCAAAAAAGACAAATTTCAGTGCATCTAAGTAGTGTTCCACGACATAATTTTTTGTCTTTTTGCACAGGCCACAAAAAAGTTATTTTTTCGTGAAACTTTATACACGCACATAGAACGTGGAGACGTAGCCTTGCAATTTTTTTTTCCAGATTTTTTTAGAATTTAGAAATGTGTTTTCTAAAGTGGTTCATATGTACCCGGATTCATCCATGCACTTTTCATTGGGAACCACACATTAAATCAATGTAGATAAACAGATGAGCAACACCCGGGAGAAGAAAATTGGGGAGGCAGCTGCGGCAGCTCTCACTAGGTCCAGTCAGGGCCCACAGAAATGAATGCAATTACCTCGGAGCTTGTGTCCAGTACGTTGCTTCAGCATCATACGTTCGCATTCTCCCACTTCTTTTATTTTAAGCCACCTCATTAGAACAGTTTATGTGGCAAATTTACCAACGATGATCATACAATCATTGGAGATGCCCTAACACAAAGTAGTATAACATTTAACATGATACATCTATCTATGTTACTCTAACCCTCTCTCTTCTTTAATTGTTTGCCACATTAGTATGTTTGCTATTCTCGAATGCATGATACCGGCTATGATACCATCATTTTTTTTGAGGAACCAGCAGGAGCACTGCCTTTTTCTTATAGAAGAGATGGCGAAAGGACGCAATTTACAGAGGGGCGAGCATTCTTAGGGAACGTCGCAGAAACCACAAGAAAAACCAACATAGAACTAGATTAACCAATGCCTGCGGTTGGCAGGCTGCCAGCAAACGCTAGGTCGCGCTGATTGATTGCGTCTAGGTCTAGAGCCGCCACCTTGCGATGCGTCAACCTTAGTCCCGTGAACACCCGCCTATTTTGCTCCTTCCATATGGACCATATCGTGTAGATGATTCTTCTACTGCGCCTCTTGCGCACTTGATTGGGATGTGAAATGAGAGTGTTGTCTCACCAGTCTGACACGTTTCCTGGCTCGGGAAGGAAGCCCGTGATAGGAACACCTTTGTTAGTTCAGGTGTTGACCTGGTTCCAGACCGCGACCGTGAAGGGGCAGTCTTTGCAGAGGTGGGTTGCTGTTTCAGGCTGTTGGAGACAAGCAGGCATCTGGGTTCATGAGGCCATCTCCTCACAGCTAGCATATCTGCAGTGAGGATTCTTCCGTGTAGAGCAAGCCAAGCAAAGAACTTGCACTTGGGCTCAGCGTTTGCAGACCAGACCTTGGTTGTGTCAAAACGAGAGTAGGAGCCAAGGAACTGTGCGCCGTAGGCAGAGGCGGCCGAGTATGTCCCCGAGGTGGTTAAGTTCCAGTGGATGGTATCGTCTTGGTCAGGGAGGAGGGTGATTTGACTAATGTGATTCTAAAAAGACACGAATTCACCCAGCTGCTGAATGATATGCAGTCTAGCCATCGCCCTGATCCAATTCTCGTTCATGAGCTCGTTGTGCACCGATTTGTTTATGGCCGGCCCGACTCTATAGTACGGCTGAAAGTTTGCAACGTCAGGAGGGAAACACGGGGGAGGGTTCTTGTTCTTTCGTGTGACATTGGGTTGGACAAGTATGAACTTATTAAAGCACCATGATAATGATGGTTTTTTTTAAAAAAGACGGTATCATCTGGTAGAAAGGGACGTGGAAGCTTTGCCGATGGACACGACGGGATAGAGAGGGGTTGCGAATGATGGCAACCTTTTGAATAAACTCGTCTGTCACGAGAGCGACGCACTCACGCGATGAAAAACGCTGCTAGCAAGCAGCGGTAATAAGTGCACCGTGTACGGGTTTTGGTGAGACATGATCGGGCGAGTGGGCGGCCATATTTTCGCTTAAGGTGCTTGGAGCGTGTGCAGCGGGGCTACGGGTGGGTCTCAGACATGGTTCCGCTGTTTTGGCATTTTTTTAAACACATTACAGATGCAAGATATACATATGCATGCATTCATCCCTACGAACCAGGGTCAGACCCACAGTTGTACGTACTGTGCGGCCCGCACAGGGCTCATCAATTTATGGGGCCTAAACTTTTAAATGCCTTTGTACATATCTCTACTCCTAATGGAGGAGTTGGTAGCCTGGTACGGTTTTTTTCGTCCGGTTTTATTTCGTTTCATCTCTCACTACCCCTTTCGCTGGTTTTTCTCCCCCCGTTAGAAAACCAAATCACATTAGGAGGATCTTGTTTCATGCGTGCTTTGGCAGGTGCTAATTCAATTCAATTACATAAATAAATAATAGGTAATTAAGAATCCAGAAACCGCATCATATATATAGTATCCCCTTCCTAAAAGATAGACATAAGATTTTTCTTGATAACCTTCCAAAACAAAATCAAATATTCCAGCATAACAAATCACTACTCTGGCGCGCTATGCATTTATTATTATCTCTACTATTAAATGGCAATCACAAGTTTCCTAATACAATCTCTACTCCTAATGGAGGAGTTGGTAGCCTCGTATGGTATTTTTTTCGGCCGGTTTTATTTCGTCCCACCTCTCACCACCCCTTCCTCTGGTTTTTCCCCCTCCCGTTAGAAAACCAAATCCCATTAAGGGAATATTATTTCGTGCTTGACTTGGCAGGTGTTGATTCAATTCAACTACATAAATAATAGGTAATTAGGAATTCAGAAATCGCATCATATATGTGAGATCACCTTCCTAAAAGATAAACATAAGATATTTCCTGATAACCTTCCAAAACAAAATCAGATATTCCCGCATAACAAATCACTACTCGGGCGCGCTATGCCATTTATCTACTATTAATTGGCAATCACAAGTTTCCTAATACAACAAAAATAACATATATATTTTTCTTATGGGCGTACGATCAACAGGCTCTCAGCGACATAGCCGAGGACTGCGTGCCAACATGGACAACGACCACGATGAGCTCGTGACATGGGCGATCTAGCGTTCACCATGATGGATGACGACTATGCTTTACAGGATGTACACACGCCGATTGTTGTTGAAACGTTCGCGGGTAAGGACAACATGACACAACATTGGTCAGGTGGTTCATGATATTGTAGAAAAGAGGGGTGTTCCAAGCATAAGAAGGAAAAAAGAACGAAAGCCACCAAGTGGTCTATGGTGTTGGAGAAAGAAAAAGTGTTCCAAGAAATACAACAAAGAAACAAATAATATTCTAGAAAACAATTAGGAATGAGAAGTAAAGATGGCAAGGAATGAGAAAGACGAAGATGAAGCGTTGATGACGAACACACTAATGTTGACGTGCTGCTGGTTGGCGAAGTGGCTAGAGTTAGAAGATGCAGGGAAGGACGAGAAAGAGAAGAACGATAATTATCCCTTGTAGCAATGAATGGTACGTGGGCTGGAGGTGGAGCATATTGATGACTAGGAATATGTTCACATTTCAACTCGCCTCTGACGTCAGTGTGCATTTGCAAAGTTGAATGGACCTTTGAGAATGATTTCTATAGTTACTTGTTGTTTTGTGTCAATAGTATGTGTTAGGTTAACCCACTCTATTATATTATAACATGAAAAATTCCATCCCTATTGCAATGCACGACGAAGATGAGGTGGACATCATATGGTTTTAAAGAAAGTGGCTCCATCGAGAAATGTCCCGCTACAACAGAAAACTGAGCGGGAAGGGAAGGTTTCGACAGAAATGGGTGTAAGTGCATCTAGTGCCACCCCTAGTTGGTTTTGGAGTATTGACGACAAACCTAGTTGAGGGACTAATGTGTTTATGAGAATTGCAGGATAACACAGGTAGAAGTCCCTCATTGATTCGGTTTTCCTACCAGAGATGACCCCTAAAAATATATGAAGACATTAATGTCAAAGGTGGTTTATGAAGATATTCTCATTGAAGACTATGACAAGAGAAGACATCGCATGAAGCCTATGGAGCTCGAAGACTTAGATCTTTCGTAGTTCTGTTTCTTCTTTGTTGAGTCATAGGAACCACCGTACTGTTAAGTGGGGTCCAAGAGAACCAGTCAGAATGACTAAAGTGATACTTAACCAAAACCTATGTCTTCGAGTGAAGACTATAAGAGCGAATCTTGTCCAGAGTCGGACAAGTCAGCTTTGCTTGTAGCCCAAGTAAAGTTGTCGTGTGAGTTTGAATTCTGACCGTTGGAACACGTGTCAGTTCCTTAGTGACCCAGGGTCATTTCGGACAAATCAGGTCGGGTTGCCTAGTGGCTATAAATAGCCCACCCCCTACAACCATAAACGGTTGGCTGCTCAGAGTTAGAGTACGGCTTTTATCGTTTGAGAGCAACCCACCTCGAAGCCTTTGAGAGAGAATTCCTTGCGAGGATAAAGCCCTAACCACCCAGAGCCAAAGAGTGTTAGGCATCACTTAAGTCTTCTTGTCTGTGTGATCTGAAGACTTATTACACTTGAGGACTGTGAATCCTCCAGCCGGTTAGGCATCGCGTTCTGAGCATCCAAGAGACATTGTGGATTGCCGGTGAACGAAGTCTGTGAAGGTTTGGGAGTCTACCTTGAAGACTTACCAGAGTGATTGGGCGAGGTCTGTGTGACCTTAGCTCAAGGGGAATATGGTGAGGACTGGGTGTCCTGAGCTGCGTGTTCAGGACTGGGTGTCCGGGACTGTGTGTCCTCAGGTTTAAATACCTAGCAGCTCTAACCAGACGTACAGTTGTCACAGCAACTGGAACTGGTCCAACAAATCATTGTCTTCAATGAGTCACTGGTTTCATCCTTCCCTTCCCTTTACTTACTATTGGTCCTTGTGAAGTCATTGTATGATTGCACTATCTTTTGTCTTCGCTGAGTGACTGTGTGTTCTGTTTGGCTTCAGAATATCTTCCTACCTGATCCTTACTACCTAGCTGCTATTAGTCACTGTGCTTTCACTTCATTGAATACTTGACTATGGTTTGCCTAGTGTAGTCTAGCTTCCGCTGCATGGTAATAGGTTTATTTCTGTTGTTTGTCTTCGAAACTTCCACGTTTTAAAGACTTTCATAAAAATCGCCTATTCACCCCCCTCTAGTCGATATAACGCACTTTCAATTGGTATCAGAGGAAGGTACTCCCTTGTTCTGTGTGATTCGGTTTAACCACCTGGAGTTTTAGCTATGTCGACTGCAGGGATAATTAAAGTCTCCGCTGGGTGCCCCGTCTTCGATGGAACTGAATATCCCTACTGAAAGAATAAGATGCGCATGCATCTTGAAGCCATTGACGTCAACCTATGGTATGTCGTCAAGAACGGCGTTCCCAAGGCTGGAGAAGGTGTCACTGCTGCTGATGTCAAGAAGTTCATTCAACTGGACTCTACTGCCAAGAATATCATCTGTGGTCATCTGACCAAAGGACAGTATGGCCGTGTGAGTGCTTTGGAAACATTTAAACTAGTCTGGGACTGGCTCTCCAAGGTCAACGAAGGCGTCTCAACCCAGAGAGATCAGAGAATCAGTGTCCTTCGCAACCTCTTCAACCTCTTCAAGAGAAATGACAATGAGAATGTCCAGCTCACGTTTGATCGACTCACTGACATCACAAATGAGCTTCAAGCCCTTGGCGCTACTGAGATCACCAAGCATGAAGTCGTCAAGACACTACTGAGATCACTTGACAGTTCATTTGACACCCTAGCCCTGATGATTCAAGAACGTCCTGATTTCAAGATACTTGATCCGTCTGACATACTTGAGAGGCTCAACACACATGAGTTTCAGCTTTCTGAGAAAAGAGATATCTACGGTCCAAACTATGGGCGAACTCGTGCCTTGAAGGCAAAAGCTGTCTCCTCATCTGAAGAAGAATCTGACAGCAGTTCTGATGATCCTAAAGACATTGGAAGGGAACTTGCTATGCTTGTGAAGAAGTTCCAAAAATTCACCAAGAAGAAAGGTTTCAGAAAGTCTTCACAATCAAGCTCAAGAAATGATGAAGTTTCTGCTCATGACTACAAGAAGAAAACATGTCACAAGTGCAAGAAACCTGGCCACTTCATCTCTGAGTGTCCGCAGTGGGACAATGAGAACAAAAAGAAGAAGAAGAGCAAGGAATATGACTCTGACGACAAGAAGAAGAAGAAATACTCAAAGTCTTCTTCCAAGTCTTCCTCAAAGTCTTCATCACACAAGAAGAGCTCATCTGGCAAGGCACGTGCGTTTGTTGGCAAGGAAATGGATTCAGAGGAGGAGTCCGCTTCTAAGGAGGCGGAGGTGGAGTCTGAGGAGGAGTCCGATTCTGGCGTTGCAAGTCTGGCTACAGCATACGTTGCCAAGTCCATCTTTAACACTGAAGACAATGACTTCATCACCGACACCGATGCAAATGACAAGGACTACTCCGCTCCTACCTACTGCTTCATGGCACGTGGTGCCAAGGTAAACACACGCACTACTCACTATCAAACATCTAGTGAAGATGACTCTGATTGTGGTTGAAGACCCAGCTACAAAACACTTGCTAAAATTGCAACTGAACAACAGAAAGCTATGGAACATATTCAAAAACTGTTAGACAAAAGAGATGATCTGTTAGGCGCTGAAATGACTCGATCTGAGTCCTTAATTGAAGACATAAAAAATATTCACGTTAAGTATGAGGAACTTGAAAGTCGTCATGAAACACTCTCAACAACTCATGAAAAGCTTTCCTATGATTATCTTCAAAGAAAGCAAGATCTTGAGAAATTGAGAGCGGCTCATGAAGATCTTCAAAAGGAAAACGAGTCACTTCGCGCCGAACAGATCAGTTCCTCTCAGGAAGGATTTGAACCACCATGTCTTAAATGCATTGAGCGTGATAATGCCACTTCTGTTGCTGAATGTTCTACTGCTGCTACTGTTGCAATATCTTCAACTGTTGATGTGGGAACTAACCCCTCTGCTGAGGATACCACTGCTATTGCTAATGAGAATGCTAGGTTGAAGACATTGCTTGAAACAGGGATGTACAAAAGTCTTAAAGGGCATCAGACACTATGTGATGTCCTCAAAAGGCAGATCCTGAACCGAAACCCGAGGAAAGAGGGTGTTGGGTTCGTAAGGAAAATGAATGCTGATGGCTCTTACTGGAAACCTGAGCAGTACCCCAAAACCACATGGGTTGCTGCAAAGAAATCTTCAGCAGATCCATCCACTCTATCTGGCATCAGTTGTGCTAACCCCATTGTCATTGATGAATCCTTTGATGCAAACTATAAACTGTTTAAGAATCAGAATGGTGAATTGTTTGCCAGGTACATTGGTACTAACTACAGGAATGGACCGCCTATGAAGAAGATCTGGGTACCGAAAAAGTGTCTGGAGAATCTTCCTGTGAATGTCATCATGACACCACAGGTGAAGAAGACAAACCCCAGACCACAGGCTTCATACGGTCCAAAGGCTTCATAGAGACAGAGGACTCACCTGAGTCACACTAACGCAAATGTTTTGCAGGGAAACCATACCCAGGCCTATGAATATGAGCGCGGTTCATCGAACCGCCATGTTCATAAGACCAAGAACTATTCTGCTTATTCTTATGAGTACTATTGTCCGCCTGCAAGACTTTTTGTTAGGGCTCCAAAGCCAAAGTTCTCAGACGCTGCACTTGGACTTATTGCTTCTAAGCCACCCTTGAAGATGTGGGTGGCTAAGAAAGCTTAACTCTCTTTTGCAGGGAAATGTCTCCAGCAGAAAACCAAAATCGTCTGACGCTATTGCTGGGGACCTTAAACATCTTGTAGGGCGCAAGATCAAATGCCCGAATGGTCTTACTATGTACTTCGTTCCTGAATCGCTTGCTACTCTCCCTATCAGTCCTAATCTGGATCTAAGATTTCATAACCCACTGGTTCGTCAAATCTTTTTGCTTCACAATTCTCTTCGTGAAGCCTATCCCCCTAACTGCACTGTAGGGTACGACACCAGCATCTTCAGAATGGATTATTGATAGTGGGTGTACCAATCACATGACTGGCAAAATAAGCCTTCTTATGAACTCAACCTTACGTCCATCCGACAAGAGTCACATCATATTTGCTGACATTGGTAAAAGTAAGGTATTGGGTCTAGGTAGAGTTGCAATCTCAAAGGATCAACACATGGATAAAGTCATGCTTGTTGAATCCCTTGGCTTCAACTTAATGTCTGTCTCAATGCTTTGCGATTTGAACATGATCGTAATGTTTGGAAAATATCGTTGCCTTGTTCTAATGGAATCTGACAAGTCTCTAGTGTTTGAAGGGTATCAGAAAGATGATTTGTACGTGGTAGATTTCTCAGCAGGACCACAGCTTGTCGTATGTCTTCTAGCAAAAGCTTCAGAATGTTGGCTCTGGCATCGGAGGCTAGGGCATGCTGGCATGAGGAACCTCCACACCCTTGCAAAGAAGAAGCATGTCATAGGCATCGAGGGCGTCAAGTTCAAGAAAGATCACTTATGCGGTGCCTGTGAAGCAGGAAAGATGACGAGGGCCAAACATCCCTCGAAGACAATCATGACAACTACTCGACCCTTCGAACTGCTCCACATGGATCTTTTCGGTCCCACTCATTACTCAACTCTTCTATTACTGCTTGTCTCTATGGCTTTGTCATTGTTGATGATTATTCTAGATATACTTGGGTGCACATAATCCTCTACAAGACTGAAGTGCAGGATGTCTTCAAACGCTTCGCCAATCGAGCAATGAACAACTATGGCGCCAAGATAAAGCACATCAGAAGTGACAATGGCGCTGAATTCAAAAACACTGGCCTTGATACATATCTTGATACTTTGGGCATCACACATGAATTCTCAGCCCCGTACACGCCACAGCAAAATGGCGTCGTCGAACGCAAGAACAGAACACTCATTGAGATGGCCCGAATGATGCTTGATGAATACAAGACTCCAAGAAAATTCTGGCCTGAAGCCATTGATATTGCATGCCATACAATCAATCGTGTTTATCTTCACAAGCTTCTGAACAAGACATCCTATGAGCTCCTTACTGGCAAGAAGCCAAATGTCAGTTACTTCAGAGTATTTGGCGCCAGGTGCTGGATCAAGGATCCACATCACACTTCAAAATTTGCACCAAAAGCACATGAGGGTTTTATGCTTGGATATGGAAAGGATTCGCACTCCTACAGAGTCTTCAATCTCTTTCATTATAAAGTGGTTGAAACAGTAGATGTGCGGTTCGATGAGACTAACGGTTCACAAAGAGAGCACCTGCCAAATGTGCTAGATGAAGTTCCATCTAGTGAATCAATCAAACTAATGGGAACTGGAGAAATCATACCCTCTGAAGCTCAACCTGAAGAGGAACTTATCATCTCCGCACCGGATCAACCTGAAGACAATGCTCAGCCTGAAGACAATCCTCTAACAATGACAATGATCAGCAAGAGCAAAATCTTCGCCCTGTACATCCTCGTGTTGCCAATGAAGTGCAGATTGAGAGAATAATTGATAGCATCAATGCACCCAGTCCGCTCACTCGTTCAAGGGCAACTCAGCTAGCAAATTTCTGTGGACACTTCGCATTCGTCTCAATAACAGAACCCAAGAAAGTTGAAGAAGCCTTCATGGAACCTGAATGGATTCAAGCCATGCAAGAAGAGCTTCAATAGTTTGAGCTGAATAATGTATGGGAACTGGTTAAGCGTCCTGATCCTCGGAAGCACAATATAATAGGCACCAAATGGATATACCGCAACAAGCAAGATGAGCATGGTCAAGTTGTCAGAAACAAAGCTCGTCTCGTTGCTCAAGGATATACTCAAGTGGAAGGAATTAACTTCGATAAAACATTTGCTCCTGTGGCTCGACTTGAAGCCATACGCATACTCCTGGCCTATGCAAATCATCATAACATACTTCTATATCAAATGGATGTGAAGAGCGCTTTTCTCAATGGCAAGATTGAAGAAGAAGTGTATGTTGCACAACCGCCTGGCTTTGAAGATCCCAAACATCCTGACATGGTATACAAGCTCAACAAGGCACTGTATGGCCTCAAACAAGCCCCTCGGGCTTGGTATGACACACTCAAATACTTCCTGAAGAGCAAAGGCTTCATACCTGGTTCCCTCGACCCCACTCTCTTCACGAAGACATATGATGGTGAACTGTTTGTGTGTCAAATATATGTGGATGACATCATCTTCGGCTGCACCAATCAGAAGTACAGTGAAGAGTTTAGATATATGATGCAAGAGTAATATCAGATGTCCATGATGGGAGAGCTGAAGTTCTTCCTCGGTCTTCAAATACGACAGCAACGCAATGGCATCTTCATATCTCAAGAGAAGTATCTCAAAGATTGCCTGAAGAAGTTCGGTATGCAAGACTGCAAAGGCTTCACGACGCCAATGCCAGCCAAATATCATCTGGGTCCCGACGACAATGGTAAAGAGTTCGATCAAAAGGTATACCGCTCCATGATTGGTTCTTTACTTTATCTATGTGCATCTAGGCCAGATATTATGCTTAGTGTTTGCATGTGTGCTCGATTCCAAGCGGCACCAAAGGAATCGCATCACTTAGCTGTGAAGCGAATTCTTCGATATTTGGCTCACACCCCAACTCTAGGATTGTGGTATCCAAAGGGCTTAGAGTTTGATCTGGTTGGATTCTCGGATGCTTTTTATGCTGGTGACAAGGTGGATCGCAAGTCTACATCAGGCACATGTCATTTTCTGGGACGATCACTTGTATGTTGGTCTTCAAAGAAGCAGAACTGTGTATCTCTCTCCACTGCTGAATCTGAATACATTGCTGCTGGATCTTGCTGCGCTCAGCTTGTGTGGATGAAGCAAACACTCAAGGACTATGGCATTCATCTGAAGCAAGTGCCACTCTACTGCGACAACGAAAGCGCCATCAAGATTGTCAACAACCCAGTTCAGCACTCGAAGACAAAGCACATTGAAATTCGTCATCACTTTCTCAGAGATCATGTTGTGAAGGAAGACATTGATATCATACACGTCAACACTGAAGAGCAATTGGCAGATATCTTCACCAAGCCCTTGGATGAGAAGAGATTTTGCAAGTTACGGTGTGAGCTAAATATCTTGGAATCCTCAAATGTCCTGTGATCAGGCACACATCCTAACACTTATGCATATTGATGACTTAGATGCAACACACGAAGTAAAATATATCTTCAATCAATGAAGACATACATTCTAAGTGTGAATACATTAATGTGGAATTTAACTTCGGAGCGCCATGATAATTGTGCGCCGTGTCTGAGTCTAATACTTCCTATACAGTGGGTAACGCCACCACCAAAGGTTTTGTTTGAAGTGTTTCACTCATGGCGTTACATTTGCTATGACTTCACATTTGGTTTGGCTTCAATCTCAACATGTCTTCATGATTATCTTCACTATATTGATTATATATATACTAGTGTTCTGTCCTCTACAGCATTCACTTATAGCTAAGTCTTCTTGTTGAATCTTTTGAACTAAGTGAATGTGATCGGACCCTAACCTCTCTATGCTTTCTATCTCAAACTCTATCTTTTCAAATCATATGCATTCTATTGAAATTGTCGAATGTCTTCTCTGCGTCCTTGTCAGCAGAAGATACAAAGACAAACATTAAGTCCGTTTTCAATGCTTATTTCTTTACCTGAAACCCGGAGAAGTGGGAACGACCACCCGACAATCCAGGCGTGCGTGGGACGTGGAACAACCTCTGACATGCTGCATGATGGCCACGTGTTCCTCAGATGTGAATCGCCAGGGGCACCTGTGTAATAACACTGAGCTGCCCCTGTACCTATAAATACACGCCTCACCGCAGTCATTATCTCTTCTTCCACTCTCGCACAAACCCTAGCGCCATCGCTAGCCCTCGACGACGCCGGTGACGAAGCGCTTCGCTGCCGCAACCTCTCCGACGCCGTCTTCACGCCGACCGCGGACATCGTCTTCTCCGCCGTCGCCGTAGGTGTCCTCCGTCGCCAAGTTAGGGCACGGACGATCGAACTGCTCGGCCTCCTCTTCCACTCTGTCTAGCAGTTCTTCGTGTGGTAAATAAAACTTCCTTTTTACGGCCCCTTTGATTCTATAGCTTCGTCACTTTCTACCACAAGCAGTTTCTGTTCACACAAGTTGGATCTCTTTCATACTGCATCTCATAATATGCCTAGTATATTCACTTATGTTTCACAAAGTAGTTAGATTCCTCACTTGTACTGATCCATGGATTCGTACAAATCTGGAACCAACTCCTTATCTATGAGTGAATGTCTTTGCACGATGAGGTCAATGTCTTCTAAACTGATTTATCTTCAAAATCTTCTAAGAATGTATATGACCTCTTCCCGTTCCCTCGCACCTTAATGCTGTCACAGGTATATGTCTGTGGGAGAATCCCTTGGTTCTCATAGTCTGCATTCATTTGCAGAATTCTTACAGCATCATATAAATTCTTCCGAAGCCAGTTCCTGTTTGTCCAGTAAGCGAAAGCCTTTGAAGCCTTTGAACGTATTGAAGCCTTTCAGTTTAAAGTTCATGGCCTCAGAGAAATCTGCAAGGAAGGGAGGTAGACAGCGTCGTGGAGGAACATCAAGAGATTTGCCTGATGACCTCTCAGAACTTTACAAGACAGATCCTAAAGAGGATTATAATCAGCGCAAGACCCGAATCCAGTGGATTCGAAGATATTGGGCAGAACAGTGGTACAAATACATATTCTTGACCAAGGAATATGCTGAGAAGAGTGCTATCAAAAGTCCTTGGGGTGATATTCTCTTCCGAGGCCTTCCACCCAAGAACAAAGCTGAAGCTATTGCTCAGGGTTTCTATCCGTGTATGGTCCGTGGACCTCAGCCTGAAGATGCCGACCCATCATCATTGCTATGGTGTCGTGACGATAATCTCTTCAAGCGCAACTTCCAGCACGCAAAGGCATCATCCAAGGAAAACAAGAAGTCATTGGGACTAGACTTCAACCCTGGTCCTTCTGCTCCCCGGGCTGACGGCACACGTGTTGCAGAACCCAATGTCATCGGTCCTTTCTACAACCTTGAAGGTCTCATCACCCATATCGTGGTTTAAGGGACTGCCGTGAATGAGTCTGCAGATGACGCTGAATCAGATGAAGCGCCTGCAGCGCCGAAGCCAAAGAAACTGAAGCAGCCAAAAGCTTCAAAGCCTGCCTCTGCACCAAAAATCTCACGGGCGAAGCCACTGGCCACTGCACCTCCTGAAGACAGTGTGCAGTCTGAAGATTTGTCACGCATCTCCAAGCCCCAGAAGGTCAAGATGCCTCTGCCACACACCGTCCAAGAACTGACAGCTGCTGCTATTCTGTGCAACGATGCCATTGATCTGTCCAGTGATGAAGATCTTGCAGATGACGCTCTTGAGCAGCTGATCAAGAGCAAAGAAGAAACAAAAATCTTCAACAATTTGCCTCTCTTTGACGTGGCAATCATCCACGACTTCATCGATGAGTGGTTTGAAACGCCTAACCTCAGCTTTGAAGACCTGCAACTTCCCATTAGTCAGTGTCGCCCTCCATGACGCCATTGCATCAGAGCTAGCTCTAGCTCAGCGCATCATCGAACTGAAGCAAAAGATAGACTATGAAAAAGCTCAGTTCAAGAAGCATATGGCCAAGTTCAGCGTACAAGAGGTCAAGAACTTCAAGCTTATGCTGCACGAGCTTAAAGAAGCTTTTCTCAAGAAGCATGAAGAAGCTCAAGGTTCTCGTGAGCGCATGAAGAGCCTGGCTGACAAGTGTGTGCAAGCCTACAATGAGGCTGAGAAGTGCAAGGCCCTTGGACGTCCTGGCATCGACCCCAGAATGGCTGCAAAGAAGAAGAAGAAGCCCGCTATGGCCGAACCCGACGCACCAAGGCAGGATGCAGATCCCATTGTCTTCCCAACTAGCATGACTGGCTCGAAGCCAAAAGCCCGGTCAACCGCTTCAGAGCTGAAGAAGATGAGGACTGCTGAGGCTGAAGCCAGAAAGAGGAAACATCCTGAAGCCTCTGCTACTGCTCCCTTCAAGAAGAAGCGGAAGACCAAGAAGGAACGGGCTGCTCCCACAGAGCCCTTAATTGTTGAACCCATCTCCATGGTTCGCCCTGACGCTGAACCTCAAGAGCGTCAACTGACTGTCCATGAGCCTGCTTTCACAGAGGCTCATGAAGCTGAAGACTTTCCAGCAGCTGATCCCATCACTGCTGAAGACATTGGTCACCATGACCATATTGAAGATGATGCAATTCTTCCTCAGCTCGAGCACCAACAGGTATCATCGCCTGTGCTAACGCACAGCGAGCTCATCAGCATTGGTCGTCCTCTGACGCCAATTGCTCAGGATGCATCATGGGCTAATCACCCACAAGCACAAGAAGAAGACTTTGAGGCCCAGCCAACTCCAACTCCACAGGCGTCGCCAGCGTTACGCAGGCTTCGCAAAGGACCAAGGCCTCCAGTCTCTGAATCTGAAGCTAATACTGCTGAAGACATTCCGGCTGCATCAGCCGATGAAGAAGAAACCCCAAAAGCTGCTACTCCCCCGTCCCACCAAGAAGCTGTTCTCGAGGAGAACGTGACTGTGACCGACCCTCCAGCTCGTCAAGTGGAGGTTGAGAATCGTGAGGCTTCCACTACCAACACCAATGAAGCCACTGACGCTGTCATGGCTGAAGCCAATGTGGAGCCTACACCAACAAAAGCACCAGAAGTCAGAGAAGCCACTAATGCTACTGCTTCTGTTCCTGCGCCTGCTGCTGGTCCTCAGTTTGACTATCATGTTGAGCACAGGCCTCAGGTACAGAAGTCAATCCCAAGATTGCCCAGGTTTCCAGGTCCTGCATCAGCACCTGGATCCTTCAATGTCAATGGCTTTAAAGCAGACAACACTTTCTTCAATAGCTCCAGGAACCCCTACTCAAGAGAAAGAATATCATCTGATCGGTTCTGGAGCTATCCGCAGCGAAGCTATTACTCCTGCATTCTATACAATCAAGGTCGCATCTTCCCACATAAGCGTCTTGACATTGAAGCAATAGCTGGTCTGCCCTGTCTGGAAGAAGCTCTGGATTGCTTCAAAGAGGTTGGATTGCTGCCGTTTGTCACCGACCAAGAGCACTAGAATGAAGAGTTGCTGCTTCAATTCTATGCCACACTTCACATCCGTGGATATAACAGAGATCCGAAGACTTGGGTCCTGGAGTGGATGACAGGAAATGTTCATCACGAAGCCAAAGCCTTTGATATCATTGAGCTCACTGGTCTGCCCACTCCTGGCGATCTCTACGAACATGGCTGTCAGCTTCACAGTGAAGCTGTGGAGAGCATCTTTCAGAGGCATGAACCTAACATGAGTCAGATACTCAGTATGATGAAGCCATTGCCCCAAGATGCTGCATATCCCAAGGAGTTCTTCGTTGAAGACCTTGAGTATCTGCCAAGGACTATTTATCACATCATAAGGCGACTCTATGGCCCATCAAAGGACATTCTCCACATGCCAAGCTGGAAGGTGCAATGAAGACTTTGGTCTTCTATATTCTTCATGGCAAATGCTTCAATGCACAAGACTTCTTCATCCGCCAACTTGCTGCATCAGGCTCTGATCTTTTTGGCTTGAAGTTCTACGCTCCATGGATAATGCGGCTGATTAAACTCCACTCCGCTATCTCATATCAGCCATCTGCTCGCAATCATCCGATCTTTCTGCCTGATGTGGATATGTCCGTTGAAGCCATTTATCCTGAGCCTGCCAAGGAACCTCTAAGTCTTCAGAATGCGGAGCATCAAAGTTTTTTTCAGAACATTGAATGAGTTGAAGCAGTCACTCGTGTGTATCCTTTGGCTGGAACTACACGTGCACCACATCCTGCCCTTACTGAAGCCACCGATAGCACAATTGCCCAACGACCCAAGAAGCGCACTCGTGTTCTCAATGGCCGAGAGCTTCTGGTGGCTCTTCATCAGAAACAGGATAGGCATCATGACTGGCTGAAGCGCCAAATGCAAAGCCTCTTGGTGGATGTCAACCGCATTCACAATCTTGCCACCAAGAATGCCTTTGTTGCCCATGAAACCTCTCGACGCACATGGAAAGGGCTGACGCTGATGTGCTCTGAAGATGATCTTCAAGAGGATGGCTTCTCTGAACGCTTCAAGTTTGACTCCACACCTCCTCGAAGGGCAGTGCTACGGTGAACTCCATCTTTTGAAGACTCTGAGTTCTCTTCCTCTACTGCAACTGTGAATGCCAGAGTGATCGAAGATGAAGACGATGCTACTTCACCGCCACCTCCTTCAGCATGCGTCGACACTGCTCCAAGTTCTTCTGCACCGCCGAACACCACCGACGACCCTGCTGCTTCACCTACTCTTCATGGGAACGATTAGATGCTCTATGTCTTCAAACCTTTTTGGTCCTTACTGACAAAAGGGGGAGAAGCATAAGAGTTTGATAGTCTTCAAGCGGGTCCATATGGGCGGTTGCTTTATATTTTGCTTCGTGTTTACAACTCTTGTTTTGATACATTTGGTTCTTTGAGTTGTAACACTTAAACTCGATGGTCGTTTGCTACTTATTTGCCACTTTGTGATGCGATGATAAATTCCGCATGTGCGACAATAAATTCCGCACTTAGATCATTTTGCAGACGTCCATTTTCCATTATGCATGTCATTATCTTCACATACCTTCACATGCATAGTGGATTGTCATCATAAGTTGAAGAGGATCTCCACAAGCACAACCTGCCATGTGCATTTGCATTCCAAAAGCAAATTACTTATACGCACATCTTCAGGGGGAGCCCTCACAGCTTATGAAGACAATTCCCTATCCTCTTACAATTTCACATATTGTATTCCCCGTTGAAAACTTCAACTAGTTTGTCATCAATCACCAAAAAGGGGGAGATTGTAAGTGCATCTAGTGCCACCCCTAGTTGGTTTTGGAGTATTGACGACAAACCTAGTTGAGGGACTAATGTGTTTGTGAGAATTGCAGGATAACACAGGTAGAAGTCCCTCATTGATTCGGTTTTCCTACCAGAGATGACCCCTAAAAATGTATGAAGACATTGATGTCAAAGGTGGTTTATGAAGATATTCTCATTGAAGACTATGACAAGAGAAGACATCGCATAAAGCCTATGGAGCTCGAAGACTTAGATCTTTCGTAGTTCTGTTTCTTCTTTGTTGAGTCATAGGAACCACCGTACTGTTAAGTGGGGTCCAAGAGAACCAGTCAGAATGACTGAAGTGATGCTTAACCAAAACCTATGTCTTCGAGTGAAGACTATGAGAGCGAATCTTGTCCAGAGTTGGATAAGTCAGCTTTGCTTGTAGCCCAAGTAAAGTTGTCGTGTGAGTTTGAAATCTGACCGTTGGAACACGTGTCAGTTCCTTAGTGACCCAGGGTCTTTTCGGATAAATCAGGTCGGGTTGCCTAGTGGCTATAAATAGCCCACCCCCTACAACCATAAACGGTTGGCTGCTCAGAGTTAGAGTACGGCTTTTGTTGTTTGAGAGCAACCCACCTCGAAGCCTTTGAGAGAGAATTCCTTGCGAGGATAAAGCCCTAACCACCCAGAGCCAAAGAGTGTTAGGCATCACTTAAGTCTTCTTGTCTGTGTGATCTGAAGACTTATTACACTTGAGGACTGTGAATCCTCCAGCCGGTTAGGCGTCGCGTTCTGAGCATCCAAGAGACATTGTGGATTGCCGGTGAACGAAGTCTGTGAAGGTTTGGGAGTCTACCTTGAAGACTTACCAGAGTGATTGGGCGAGGTCTGTGTGACCTTAGCTCAAGGGGAATACGGTGAGGACTGGGTGTCCTGAGCTGCGTGTTCAGGACTGGGTGTCCGGGACTGTGTGTCCTCAGGTTTAAATACCTAGCCGCCCTAACCAGACGTACAGTTGTCACAGCAACTGGAACTGGTCCAACAAATCATTGTCTTCAACGAGTCACTGGTTTCATCCTTCCCTTCCCTTTACTTACTGTTGATCCTTGTGAAGTCATTGTATGATTGCACTATCTTTTGTCTTCACTGAGTGACTGCGTGTTCTGTTGGAAATATGCCCTAGAGGCAATAATAAATTGGTTATTATTATATTTCCTTGTTCATGATAATCGTTTATTATCCATGCTATAATTGTATTGATAGGAAACTCAGATACATGTGTGGATACATAGACAACACTATGTCCCTAGTAAGCCTCTAGTTGACTAGCTCGTTGATCAATAGATGGTTACGGTTTCCTGACCATGGACATTGAATGTCATTGATAACGGGATCACATCATTAGGAGAATGATGTGATGGACAAGACCCAATCCTAAGCCTAGCACAAGATCATGTAGTTCGTATGCTAAAGCTTTTCCAATGTCAAGTATCATTTCCTTAGACCATGAGATTGTGCAACTCCCGGATACCGTAGGAGTACTTTGGGTGTACCAAACGTCACAACGTAACTGGGTGGCTATAAAGGTACACTACGGGTATCTCCGAAAGTGTCTGTTGGGTTGGCACGAATCAAGACTGGGATTTGTCACTCCGTGTAAACGGAGAGGTATCTCTGGGCCCACTCGGTAGGACATCATCATAATGTGCACAATGTGATCAAGGAGTTGATCACGGGATGATGTGTTACGGAACAAGTAAAGAGACTTGCCGGTAACGAGATTGAACAAGGTATCGGGATACCGACGATCGAATCTCGGGCAAGTACAATACCGCTAGACAAAGGGAATTGTATACGGGATTGATTAAGTCCTTGACATCGTGATTCATCCGATGAGATCATCGTGGAACATGTGGGAGCCATCATGGGTATCCAGATCCCGCTGTTGGTTATTGACCGGAGAACGTCTCGGTCATGTCTGCATGTCTCCCGAACCCGTAGGGTCTACACACTTAAGGTTCGGTGACGCTAGGGTTATAGAGATATTAGTATGCGGTAACCCGAAAGTTGTTCGGAGTCCCGGATGAGATCCCGGACGTCACGAGGAGTTCCGGAATGGTCCGGAGGTAAAGAATTATATATAGGAAGTGCTATTTCGGCCATCGGGACAAGTTTCGGGGTCATCGGTATTGTACCGGGACCACCGGAAGGGTCCCGGGGGCCCACCGGGTGGGGCCACCTGCCTCGGGGGGCCACATGGGCTGTGGGGGGTGTGCCTTGGCCTATATGGGCCAAGGGCACCAGCCCCAAGAGGCCCATGCGCCAAGAGAGAAAAAAAGGGGAGAGTCCTACAAGGGGAAGGCACCTCCGAGGTGCCTTGGGGAGGATGGACTCCTCCCCACCCTTGGCCGCACCCTTCCTTGGAGGAAGGGGCAAGGGCTGCACCTCCCCCTCTCCCTTGGCCCTATATATAGTGGGGAAAAAGAAGGAGCAAACCAATCTAAGGCCTGGCGCCTCCCTCTCCCTCCCGTGACACATCTTCCTCCTCCCGCAGCGCTTAACGAAGCCCTGTTGGAATCCCGCTACTTCCACCACGCCGTCGTGCTGCTGGATCTCCATCAACCTCTCCCTCCTCCTTGCTGGATCAAGGCATGGGAGACGTCTCCGTTCCGTACGTGTGTTCAACGCGGAGGTGCCGTCCGTTCGGCGCTAGGATCATCGGTGATTTGGATCACGACGAGTACGACTCCATCAACCCCGTTCTCTTGAACGCTTCCGCGCGCGATCTACAAGGGTATGTAGATCCACTCCTCCCTCGTTGCTAGATGACTCCATAGATAGATCTTGGTGACACGTAGGAAAATTTTGAATTTCTGCTACGTTCCCCAACAGTGGCATCATGAGTTAGGTCTATGCGTAGATTCTATGCATGAGTAGAACACAAAGTAGTTGTGGGCGTTGATTTTGTTCAATATGCTTGCCGTTACTAGTCTTATCTTGATTCGGCGGCATCATGGGATGAAGCGGCCCGGACCAACCTTACACGTACTCTTACGTGAGACCGGTTCCACCGACAAACATGCACTAGTTGCATAAGGTGGCTGGCGGGTGTCTGTCTCTCCCACTTTAGTCGGATCGGATTCGATGAACAGGGTCCTTATGAAGGGTAAATAGCAATTGGCATATCACGTTGTGGTCTTTGCGTAGGTAAGAAACGTTCTTGCTAGAAACCTATATCAGCCACGTAAAACATGCAACAACAATTAGAGGACGTCTAACTTGTTTTTGCAGGGTATGCTATGTGATGTGATATGGCCAAAGGATGTGATGAATGATATATGTGATGTATGAGATTGATCATGTTCTTGTAATAGGAATCACGACTTGCATGTCGATGAGTATGACAACCGGCAGGAGCCATAGGAGTTGTCTTTATTTATTTATGACCTGCGTGTCAACTTAAACGTCATGTAATTACTTTACTTTTATTGCTAACCGTTAGCTGTAGTAGTAGAAGTAATAGATGACGTGACAACTTCATGAAGACACGATGATGGAGATCATGATGATGGAGATCATGGTGTCATGCCGGTGACGATGATGATCATGGAGCCCCGAAGATGGAGATCAAAAGGAGCAATATGATATTGGCCATATCATGTCACTATTTGATTGCATGTGATGTTTATCATGTCTATACATCTTATTTGCTTAGAACGACGGTAGTAAATAAGATGATCCCTCATTAAAATTTCAAGAAGTGTTCTCCCCTAACTGTGCACCGTTGCTACAGTTCGTCGTTTCTAAGCACGCCGTGATGATCGGGTGTGATGGATCCTTACGTTCACATACAACGGGTGTAAGACAGTTTTACACAGCAAAACACTTAGGGTTAACTTGACGAGCCTAGCATGTGTATAGACATGGCCTCGGAACACAGAAGACCGAAAGGTCGAGCATGAGTCGTATAGAAGATACGATCAACATGAAGATGTTCACCGACGTTGACTAGTTCGTCTCACGTGATGATCGGACACGGCCTAGTTGACTCGGATCATGTAATCGCTTAGATGACTAGAGGGATGTCTATCTAAGTGGGAGTTCATAAGATGAACTTAATTATCCTGAACATAGTCAAAAGGATTTTGCAAATTATGTCGTAGCTCACGCTATAGTTCTACTGTTTAGATATGTTCCTAGAGAAAAATTAGTTGAAAGTTGATAGTAGCAATTATGCGGACTAGGTCCGTAAACTG
The DNA here is from genome assembly GCF_003073215.2 of Triticum urartu. NCBI lineage: Eukaryota > Viridiplantae > Streptophyta > Magnoliopsida > Poales > Poaceae > Triticum > Triticum urartu. Next base: position 630,310,757 of record NC_053026.1, read on the forward strand.
AGGATTGTCCTCATTGCTTCTTAGAAGGCTTATGTCCTTAATGCACCGCTCAGTGTGCTAAACCTCGAACGTTGTCTGTGGATGTTGCGAACATCTGACATACACGTTTTTGATAACTACATGATAGTTCAGTTAAACGGTTTAGAGTTGAGGCACCAAAGACGTTTTTGAAACGTCACGAAACATATGAGATGTTTTGAGGGCTGAAATTGGAATTTCAGGCTCGTGTCCACGTCAAGAGGTATAAGACCTCCGACGATTTTCTTAACCTACAAACTAAGGAGAAAAGCTCAATTGTTGAGCTTGTGCTCGGATTGTCTGAGTACAACAATCATTTGAATCAAGTGGGAGTTGATCTTCCAGATAAGATAGTGATGTTTCTCCGAAGTCATTACCACCAAGCTGCTAGAGCTTCGTGATGAACTATAATATATCAGGGACATATATGATGATCCTTGAGATATTCGCGATGTTTGACACCACAAAAGTAGAAATCAAGAAGGAGCATCAATCGTTGATGGTTGGTGAAACCACTAGTTTCAAGAAGGGCAAGGGAACAAAGGGATGCTTCATGAAACGGCAAATCAGCTGCTGCTCTAGTGAAGAAACCCAAGGTTGAACCCAAACCCGAGACTAAGTGCTTCTGTAATAAGGGGAACAACCACTGGAGCAGAATTACCCTAGATACTTGGTAGATTAGAAGGCTGGCAAGGTCGATATAAGTATATTGGATATACATTGTGTTGATGTGTACTTTACTAGTACTCCTAGTAGCACCAGGGTATTAGATACCGGTTCGGTTGCTAAGTGTTAGTAACTCGAAATAAAAGCTACGGAATAAACGGAGACTAGCTAAAGGTGAGCTGGCGATAAGTGTTGGAAGTGTTTCCAATATTGATATGATCAAGCATCGCACGCTCCCTCTACCATCGAGATTGGTGTTTGCGTTGAGCATAGACATGATTGGATTATGTCTATCGCAATACGGTTATTCATTTAAGGAGAATAATGGTTACTCTGTTTATTTGAATAATACCTTCAATGGTCTTACACCTAAAATGAATGGTTTATTGAATCTCGATCGTAGTGATACACATGTTCATGCCAAAAGATAGTAATGATAGTACCACCTACTTGTGGCACTGCCACGTAAGTCATATCGGTATAAAACGTATGAAGAAGCTCCATGTTGATGGATCTTTGGGCTCACTCGTTATGAAAAGTTTGGGACATGCGAACCATGTCTATTGGTATATATGCATGAAGAAACTCCATGCAAATGGACCGTTTTGTACTCGCTTGATTTTGAATCACTTGAGACATGCAAATCATACCACATGGGCAAGATGACTGAAAGCCTCGTTTTCAGTAAAATGGAACAAGAAAGCAACTTGTTGGAAGTAATACATTTTTGATGTGTGCAGTCCAATGAGTGCTGAGGCATGTAGTGGATATCGTTATGTTCTTACTTCACAGATAATTTGAGTAGATGTTGAGTATATTTACTTGATGAATCACGAGTCTGAATTATTGAAAGGTTCAAGTAATTTCAGGGTGAAGTTGAAAGATCATCGTGACAAGAGGATAAAATATCTATGATATGATCATAGAGATGAATATCTGAACTACGAGTTTGGCACAGAATTAAGACATTGTGGAAATTGTTTCACAACTAATACAGCCTGGAACACCATAATGTGATGGTGTGTCCGAACATCATAACTGCACCCTATTGGATATGATGCATACCATGATGTCTCTTATCGAATTACCACAATAGTTTATGGGTTAGGCATTAGAGACAACCACATTCACTTTAAAAGGGGCACCACGTAATTCCGATGAGGTGACACCGTATGAACTATGGTTTAGAGAAACCTAAGCTGTCATTTCTTAAAAGTTTGGGGCTGCGACGCTTATATGAAAAGTTTCAGGCTGATAAGCTCGAACCCAAAGCGGATAAATGCATCTTCATAGGACACCCAAAATAGTTGGGTATACCTCCTGTCTCAGATCCGAAAGCAATAAGGGATTGTTTCTAGAATCGGGTCCTTTCTCGAGGAAAAGTTTCTCTTGAAAGAATTGAGTGGGAGGATGGTGAAGACTTGATGAGGTTATTAAACCATTACTTCAACTAGTGTATAGCAGGGCACAAAGAGTTGTTCCTGTGGCACCTACACCAATTGAAGTGGAAGCTTATGATATTGATCATGAGACTTCGGATCAAGTCACTCCCAAACCACGTGGGATGACAAGGATGCGTACTACTTCAGAGTGGTACGTAATCCTGTCTTGGAAGTCATGTTGCTAGACAACAATGAACCTACGAGCTATGGAGAAGCGATGGTGGGCCCGGATTCCGATAAATGGCTCGAGGCCATAAAATCCGAGAGAGGATCCATGTATGAAAACAAAGTGTAGACTTTGGCAGAACAGCTCGGTGGTCGTAAGGCTGTTGAGTGCAGATGGATTTTAAAAGGAAGACGGACAATGATGGTAAATGTCACCATTAAGAAAGCTCGACTTGTCGTTAAGATGTTTTCCGACAAGTTCAAGGAGTTGACTATGATGAGACTTTCTCACTCGTAGCGATGCTAAGAGTCTGTTGGAATTATATTAGCGATTACTGCATTATTTATGAAATCTTGCAGATAGGATGTCAAAACATTGTTTCCTCGACGATTTTCTTGAGGAAAGGTTGTATATGATACAACCGAAAGGTTTTGTCAATCCTGAAAGATGCTAATAAGTATGCAAAGCTCCAGCAATCCTTTTGAGGACTGGAGTAAGCATCTCGGAGTTGGAATGTATGCTTTGATGATGATTAAAGATTTTGGGTTTATACAAAGTTTATGAGAAACTTGTATTTCCAAAGAAGTGAGTGGGAGCACTATAGAATTTCTGATAAGTATATGTTGACATATTGTTGATCAGAAATGATGTAGAATTTCTAGAAAGCATGTAGGGTTATTTGGAAAGTGTTTTTTCAATGGAAAACTTGGATTAAGCTACTTGAACATTGAGCATCAAGATCTATAAGGATAGATCAAAACGCTTAAAAGTACTTTCAAATGAGCACATGCCTTGACGTGATCTTGAAGGTGTTCAAGATGGATCAGTCAAAGAAGGAGTTCTTGCCTGAGTTGTAAGGTATGAAGTTAAGACTTAAAGCTCGACCACGGCAGAATAGAGAGAAAGGACGAAGGTCGTCCCCTATGCTTAAGACATAGGCTCTACAGTATGCTATGCTGTGTACCGCACCTGAAGTGTGCCTTGCCATGAGTTAGTCAAGGGGTACAAGAGTGATCCAAGAATGGATCACAGGACAGCGGTCAAAGTTATCCTTAGTAACTAGTGGACTAAGGAATTTTCTCGATTATGGAGGTGGTAAAAGAGTTCGTCGTAAAGGGTTACGTCGATGCAAGCTTAACACCTATCCGGATAGCTCTGAGTAGAGATACCGGATGCATATAATAGAGCAACAATTTAGAATAGCTCCAAGTAGAACAGTTATTTGGAATAAGCTCCAAATAGAGCGTGGTAGCTACATCTAGGAGATGACATAGAGATTTGTAAAGCACACACGGATCTGAAAGGTTCGGACCCGTTGACTAAAACCTCTCTCACAAGCAACATGATCAAACCTAAAACTCATTGAGTGTTAATCACATAGTGATGTGAACTAGACTACTGACTCTAGTAAACTCTTGGGTGTTAGTCACATGGCGATGTGACCTGTGAGTGTTAATCACATGGCGATGTGAACTAGATTATTGACTCTAGTGCAAGTGGGAGACTGTTGGAAATATGCCCTAGAGGCAATAATAAATTGGTTATTATTATATTATATTTCATTGTTCATGATAATCATTTATTATCCATGCTAGAATTGTATTGATAGGAAACTCAGATACATGTGTGGATACATAGACAACACCATGTCCCTAGTAAGCCTCCTAGTTGACTAGCTCGTTGATCAATAGATGGTTACGGTTTCCTGACCATGGACATTGGATGTCGTTGATAACGGGATCACATCATTAGGAGAATGATGTGATGGACAAGACCCAATCCTAAGCCTAGCACAAGATCATGTAGTTCGTATGCTAAAGCTTTCAATGTCAAGTATCATTTCCTTAGACCATGAGATTGTGCAACTCCCGGATACCGTAGGAGTACTTTGGGTGTGCCAAACGTCACAACGTAACTGGGTGGCTATAAAGGTAACTACGGGTATCTCCGAAAGTGTCTGTTGGGTTGGCACGAATCGAGACTGGGATTTGTCACTCCGTGTAAACGGAGAGGTATCTCTGGGCCCACTCGGTAGGACATCATCATAATGTGCACAATGTGATCAAGGAGTTGATCACGGGATGATGTGTTACGAACGAGTAAAGAGACTTGCCGGTAACGAGATTGAACAAGGTATCGGGATACCGACGATCGAATCTCGGGCAAGTATCGTACGCTAGACAAAGGGAATTGTATACGGGATTGATTAAGTCCTTGACATCGTGGTTCATCCGATGAGATCATCGTGGAACATGTGGGAGCCAACATGGGTATCCAGATCCCGCTGTTGGTTATTGACCGGAGAACGTTCGGTCATGTCTGCATGTCTCCCGAACCCGTAGGGTCTACACACTTAAGGTTCGGTGACGCTAGGGTTATAGAGATATGTATATGCAGTAACCCGAAGTTGTTCGGAGTCCGGATGAGATCCGGACGTCACGAGGAGTTCCGGAATGGTCCGGAGGTAAAGAATTATATATAGAAAGTGCTATTTCGGCCATCGGGACAAGTTTCGGGGTCACCGGTATTGTACCGGGACCACCGGAAGGGTCCCGGGGGTCCACCGGGTGGGCCACCTGCCCCGGGGGCCACATGGGCTGTAGGGGGTGTGCCTTGGCCTATATGGGCCAAGGGCACCAGCCCCAAGAGGCCCATGCGCCAGAGAGAAAAAGGAGAGTCCTAAAGGGGGAAGGCACCTCCTCGAGGTGCCTTGGGGAGGATGGACTCCTCCCTTGGCCCCTTCCTTGGAGGAAGGGCCAAGGGCTGCCCTCCCCTCTCCCTTGGCCCTATATATAGTGGGGAAAAGGAGGAGCAAACAATCTAAGGCCTGGCGCCTCCCTCTCCCTCCCGTGACACATCTTCCTCCTCCCGCAGCGCTTAACGAAGCCCTGTTGGAATCCCGCTACTTCCACCACGCCGTCGTGCTGCTGGATCTCCATCAACCTCTCCCTCCTCCTTGCTGGATCAAGGCATGGGAGACGTCTCCGTTCCGTACGTGTGTTCAACGCGGAGGTGCCGTCCGTTCGGCGCTAGGATCATCGGTGATTTGGATCACGACGAGTACGACTCCATCAACCCCGTTCTCTTGAACGCTTCCGCGCGCGATCTACAAGGGTATGTAGATCCACTCCTCCCTCGTTGCTAGATGACTCCATAGATAGATCTTGGTGACACGTAGGAAAATTTTGAATTTCTGCTACGTTCCCCAACATGTTCTGTTTGGCTTCAGAATATCTTCCTACCTGATCCTTACTACCTAGCTGCTATTAGTCACTGTGCTTTCACTTCATTGAATACTTGACTATGGTTTGCCTAGTGTAGTCTACCTTCCGCTGCATGGTAATAGGTTTATTTCTGTTGTTTGTCTTCGAAACTTCCATGTTTTGAAGACTTTCATAAAAATCGCCTATTCACCCCCCTCTAGTCGATATAACGCACTTTCAATGGGGAAGATGCATCGTGGGATGGGGGGTTTTGTGTTGGACCCGGATATTGAAGATAATATGGTGGATAGCCCGTAGCAATGCATGGACATTCTGCTAGTTTTTCTAGGGTAGGTGTTGGGCCTCTGCCCGCTGGCGCGTGACTCCCCAGTGCGTGCGTCCACTGGGCCGCTGCTCGACCATCCCAAGCCACTGCTCGAATCCTTGATTGCGATCCCAGCCGCCAGGGTGGTAGGGCATGCTGATCTGCTCGATGCCTCGATCTCCCCTCAAAAAATTAATAAGCTAATCTGCTCGATTTGTTTGTAACCAAAGGGCGGTTCAGTTCTGCTCCATGGATCGCATCGAGAATCCATGGGCAGGCGACATGGTGCATGCGCATACTCCTGCCTCCTGCCATCGAGACATCAAGATTCGGCGACGCCGCGATGGACGACACGCCAACAGGTATAGGCAGAGGCAGGATGTGGTTACGTTGTGCTTTAGTTTTGGTATTGCAAAAACAGTATCTCATTGGTTCGCAACTTCTCATCCATCGGTTATTCCTTTCGTGATCTCATATTCTTGAGTCACGTAGGAATACCGCTGGGTTCTTACTCCAAATTCTATTCCTATTCTCCTAATTCTTATTTCTTAAATAACTTTTCACATGGATCAGTGGAAATATATGTTCTTGCACTATTGCTCCTCGATTAAAGATCAAAATATAGCAGTTCAATCTGACGGGACACAAGACTAGGTGAGTTAGACGGTTCGTTTAATTGTCAAACATTGATGCATAATCTCCAATTGATATCTGCTACCATATCACTATAATTTTATTTTATTCATCTTTTATATCTTGTGTTTCAATACAACATAATTTGTTACGTAAGACACTGTATCAAATATACATTATAATTGCTTGATATTCTATTTTTTTTCTAGTGAGATAGGGCCTTATTTTTTAGTTTCGCACAGGGCCTCGGATTTTACCGGCCCGACCCTGCTACGCCGCACACACGCACACCCTACCTCTATGAGCATCTTCGAAAGACTAAGCCGGCATATCATTTTAAAATTTATGAAGTCACACACGCACACTCTACCCCTATGAGCACCTTCGAAAGACTAAGCCGGTATATTATCTAGAAATTTACGAAGTCACACACGCACACCCTACCCCTATGAGCACCTTCGAAAGACCAAGCCGGCATATCATCTTGAAATTTACGAATTCACCGTAGGCACCTCGTAATTGACGGGAACGTCTCCTCCCACTGAATGTGCATTGCTGAAAATTCTGAAATAAATTCAGAAATAAATGCGAACACCAGGACTTAAACCCTGATAGGCTGGGGATACCACAACCCCTCTAACCATCCAACCATAGATTGATTCGCCGTTTTGGCATTTGGGGAGCGGGGGTGTCCGGAAGATTCTCCACCACGCGGTCTTTTCTCAACAGCCACTAAAAAAAACTAAACGGCTACAGTGGCGCTGCCACCGCAGCCGAGCTCAACAGCCCGGCCCAAAAGAAGTGGCTTTGATAGTGCCTTGGCTTTTTCCCAACCTCCTTTTAGGCAAGAAACTCCACATTAAGAGTATCATGGATGGACTTTTTTAGTGGGTGTTGCACTCTTCGTTGGAAAAAAAGAGTGGCCCACACAGACACACACAGATGATAATAATCACCACCGGCATTCCCACGGTCCACACGGTACGACTAACCCTGGGAATAGTTTCAAATCCAGATTGAAACCAGGCCAAACCACTCAACTTTCCTTCCAGCCACCAATCCAATCCAATCTAATAATTGAGGTCTAGAATCTAAACTGAACCAAACTAGGTGTTGTTTCCATCCAAACCAATCCAGATCGTTTCTTCCTTTTGGATTTAATCCATAGTTTGAAACCATGGACAAGCTGGTGTTGGTACGTAACGTGAAGCTACTGGTCATCTGCGTGGCTGTCCGTGCGCTTAACGGAGAGAGACACGCTGCTAGTCGCCGGTGGTGCGCTTCATGGAGAGAAACGGTGTCATGATCGACACGATCAGATTAAGACAGAGGAAGGGAAACACGGCCGTCGGATCTCCGGCGGCGGCAAAGGCAACCCAGCAACACCCCAGCGGCTAGAGTGTGGAAGATGGCTTACGATGCGCTGGTCTCGTACGCTTTTTTTGGGACGCTGGTCTCGTACGCTCCTAAACAGGTGGCTGATTTGAGATCGATTAGTCTGCATCCAGACCAATCCAATCCAGTCCAATAAATGATAAAGCCCAAACCAGACCAGATTATATTAGGGCCTCAGACCATTTAAACCAACCCAAAACAACCTACCAGGAAAACCGAACTAAAACTTAAGTTTGAGTCCAAACTATTTCCAGGCTTAGGTACGACCACGACTTATCCTTGTTTAATCAATCGCAACAATTACACTTTGTTTATTATTCCCGGCCAATCTCCCGTTGTTGCGCAGCAGATCACCAGAGGAGCCCCTTGCCTTAGGCTGGTTATAGTGGGGAGTAACTTATACCGGTGTCATGCATATGACACTAGTCTAAGTTATTATCTTCATAGTGCAAAGTAACATAGCATTAGAGTCATAGAAGACTTCATTTATTAGCTTGTAGACTCATCTTATCTTGAAAACCGCTATGTTACAGTAACATATTATGTTACTACTTCTTATTAACTACATGCCATATAAACAAAATATTCTTGAAGTGCGCTATGTTACTAGCTAAGTTACTCCCACTATGACTAGCCTTAGTAAGTAGTAGAGTAGTACTTTAGATAGATCAGCTAGCCGGCTTTATATCCCGCAAAAAAAGAAGAAGCTAGCCGGCTTTATGCAGGACAGGAGGCAAGGAATTTGGTTTGGTGGGATACGCGGAACTTCCGGATACGTTACAGGGAATGGTTTGGCATGGGGGGCCTTGAGAACGGGAATATCCCGTTTTGAACGATTCCCTTTCTTTGACCTGACGGCGCCTTGCTTGACTGGAGTTCTCTCTGCTTGCACGCATCGCATGGCCGTGGATTTGGCTGTGGCTGTTGGTACTGCTGCCCGGCCGCCGCTGCTGTTGTGCTGCAGCTGCACGGGCTCCTGGCTCCTGCTGAAAAGAGATTTGCGAGCAGGTCCCGGGAAACGCGCGGAGCAGACGGATGCATTGGAGCGTTGTGGCAACGGCGGTAGAAAAACACAGAGTTACCGTGGTCCAAGTGTTTGTTCTGATTGACTGGTCAACCGGCCCTGACACGGCAAACAATGCTAGATCGATTATGTGCTGTGCTACTATCACATGACTGCCAGTAGAACCATTAACGGTATGTGCACTGTGTAAGGCCAACTCCACGACCCTATCCTGTCCGCCCCGTCCGTTTGAGGTAAAACGGACAGACTAGACGGCCCAGCGCGCGGGGCAAACGGATTTTTGTCCGTTTTGTGTCCGCTTTCAACCCGTCCCCGGTCCAAGTTTGCGCCAGTTTTAGAGTGAAAAAGACAGCGCGTGAACGGGCAGGACGCGCGCGCTTGTCCTCCCCTGGCCCGCCTGTCGGTGAAAGAACCCACCCACCCCCACGCACCCTCCCACGTCCCTCCCGCCGCCCCCTCTCTCCCCCGTCCATGGCCGACGCCCCGCCGAATTCCGGCGGCCTAGCCGTCGACCCGCCCACAAAGGTGAAGAAGAAGGCGGCCAAGGCGCCAAGGAAGCCGCGGTCGGAATGCACGCCGGAGGAGATCGCCAAGTTGGACGCGGAATCGGCGAAGAGGAGGGAACGGAGAGTGATCGTCAAGGTCAATGCCGCCGCGGCCAAGTTCGCCGCCCATCGCGATACGATGGAGGCCGCACGGCGCAAGGCCGTGGTCGACGAGAAGGAGGACCTCGTCAAGAAAGCGCACGCCCTCCTCATGCTTGGCATGGGCCGTCCGGCCGGGTTCCCTGCAGCGGCCGTCGGCCCGACGAGCACAGACTCGTCGGTCGCCCGGCCTCTGCACTGCCAGTCGCCGACGTCGCGGACCGCGCCCATGTCACCCGGCCTCCGCACTGCCAGCTTTCCTCCGCCAAGGCACGACGGCCAGACCCGTTTCTCGGGGGTTGCCGGACGTGAGCTTGTTCGCGCCGTCCACACCGCGCCTCGCGGTCGTCATCGACCTCAACATCACGCCTAGGTCAAGCAGCGGCGGCCGGCCATTCGTCGAGATGCAAAGAAAGCAAGCACGTGAACCATGCCCCCCCCCCCCCCCCCGCGTCTTGTTTGACGGAATGCCAACACCAACGCCAACAGTCGACGACCCCTTCTACAACCAGTACATGGAGGATGTGATCTTCGAGGATGGGCATGGCCGTGCCTATGACCCCGAGGAGACCCAAAGTTAGGATGGCCGCGCCCAATACATCTCTGATGAAGAGGCCGACGACCGTGCTGGCTACGACCATGGTGACTCGTGGCATGAAGACGATGACATCTATGTCGAAGGTGATGGTGATGAAGAAGAAGACAATGACGTTGATATTAGTGGTGAGCCATTGTTCATCGACGAACTTACCCAAAGAGCGGAAGCACAAAAGAAGAGGAAGAGCATTCGCACGGGTTCATATACACAAGATGAGGACAAGTTGATTTTCCAAGCTTGGATGGAGATTAGCCAAGATTCGAGGACCGGCGCGCAACAAAAGGGCATTGTTTTTTGGACGAGAGTCCACAAAATATTTCATGAAAGGAAGATGTTTGAGCCCTACCAAATTACAAGCAACCGTGGCATCGGCTCGATTCAAAAAAGGTGGTTGTTCATCCAACAAGAGAGCAACAAGTATTGCGCCTCATTTGAGAGTGTTGAAGCACGGCTCGTGAGTGGTCTCGGCATTGGGGACATGGTATGCTCTCTTCTTCCTAGCCCTTTCCTTGCTACGGCCATGAGACTTCGGCCGTGTATATGTTTGCATGTTCACTTGTTGTTGATCATGTCGTGTAGGCATTTCAATCTTTGGAGGCATTCAAGGCCCTGCACAATGAGAAGCCATTCACTCTTACGCATTGTTGGACGATATCAACAACTGCCCTAAGTTCAAGGACCAATACCGTGAACTACAAAGGAAGAGAGGACTGAAGACGACCAAGTTCGCCGGAGGTGGAGATGGCGAGGCGTTAAAGAGGCCGAGGGGCAAGACCAACTCCAAGGTTGACGACATACGTGATGCCTCATCCATGGCATTACATGATACTTTGCATGGCATGATGTCTCAAAAAGATGTGAGGTACGAGAAGAAGCGGCAAAGTAAGGACGAGCAAATGAAGCAATACCTATACCTTCAAAGAAAGAAGTTTGAGATGGAGGAGGCGGCCAAGAGGAGGAAGATCGACATGGAGGAGGCGGACCGGCAAATGCAGCTCGATATGGAGGAGGCGGCCCGACAAAGGTAGCTCGACATCGAGGCCGACAACGTCAAGACCGGGCAGAGGCAGCTCAACATCGAGGCCACCAATGCCGCCACCAAAGCGAAGGAGGTGGCCCTTGCGATCATGAGCATGGGCTTGTCGAAGATGAGCGGGAAGACGAGGGACTGGTTCGAGACCAGGCAGAAGAAGATGCTCGACGCCGAAGGCCCGAACTAGGTCGTCCGATCGGCCGTGGCCGTTCTTTTTTGGAGGCTGGCATGGGTGCCGCCCGCCCGCTGGGCAGCTAGCAGTGTGCCGGTGAGAAAAAAACATTCATTTTGGATGCCGACTGTGTTGCCGACCTTTGGCTGTGTTGCCAGCGAGGACAACTATTCATTTTGGAGGCTGGCTGTGTTGCCGGCCGCTGGCTGATGCCGGCGATGGACGTGTAGGCCGCTGGCTCTGTTGCCGGCGTGATGAACTGGGCCGTTGGCCTGATGAACTAGAGCTTGGCATTTGAAAGTTGTTTTTTTAAATAGACGCGAACATGATGGGGCAAACGGATGCAGCCGCGTGCTGGGCGCACGGTCATCGCATCCCTGGACATGTCCGAACACGATCTCATTGCTCTATCCAAACGGACAGAATCCAAACAAAACGAACGTTCTTTTAAAATCGCGCGGTGGAGTTGGCCTAAAGAGAAAGCTGAGTTCCATCAGAACAGGAGGCGCGTGGCCACACTCGCACAAACTCACAGCACCGTCTTTCCACGGCCTTGCAAAGTGCTTCATCAGTAGCTACTCTACTCTACCACGGAAAAATAATACGTACCTGCAATGCAAAGTGCTCCCTCAGTACCACCACCATCTTTGTTGCATACTGAGTACTGTAATCAAATAGGGAATGACTTGCCCAGCCGGTCTCCTACTGGACTCCAGTCCAGGACGTACTACGTGTATGCTTTTCTTTTTTCCTTTCCTCCAACAGCAATGGAGGCTAAATTTCGTGTTTTGATTCTTTTCTGAAAGTTAATTAATATCTTATCTTAGTTTGTAAAAATTTCAAGATCTGATCATTTTGCTACCGTCAGGGACCTTGGCAGTAGGAAACACCTCTACTGCCAAGGTGTCCAGCGGTAGGTGCGATTATGCACTGTGTTTCATACTTAATTTTTTTTTCTGATAAGCGGTAGGCTGTTATACCCTACCGTCATGGACCCTGGCAGTAAGAAAATTGTCAGATCTCAATTTTTTTGCAAGATAGGATTAAATATCGATCAAGTTTTAGAAAATGGTCAAAACACAAAATTTAGCCACAATGGGCGCTCGGTGCTCCTTTTACCAGTTGCACCCAATCTTTGGCCAGCAAAAGTGATGGTACATGAGAAAAGAAGAGGGCGCGAAAGCGCGAAACTTTCTATCACTTTGATGGCCCATTTCCTCTTTGGACGCGCAGGTGCAAGCTCTCTGGATGGACGTGCCTTGCCTTTACCCCTCTACCTTTAGCCCAGCGCCATCGTAGACAATCTACCTCGAAAACGTTCTGCGGCACGGCTCCGTCCTTGCATGGCTCTGGCGACGAGTCTGGTCTGTGTACAAGTGCATGCATTGCATACGGTACGGTGCTAGTGCTACGGACGGAGCCTACCGTTTCTTTTTACGGCCGGGAGCCCAGTTGGCGTGGTACATGGCCAAGTCATTTGGTCTACCTAAAAAAGAAGACTTCTCAAAAAAAAAAACTAAAAAAGAAGGGACACTAAAAAAAGCTAAAAAAGAAGAAGGAAAAACAAGTTAAGGCAATCGGGTTTCTGCTTTCCCGCAAACGCACGCTGGTTCCTGTGCCAAGTGGTAAAACTTTTTTATCGCCATTATCATTCTACTACTCCCTCCGTTTCAAAATAGATAACATAATTTTATACTATAAAATTGAGTCATCTATTTTGGAACGGAGGGAGTACTACTTTACGGCTTTGGCCCCCCTTGAGCTCGGTGGACCTCTTCTCTAGTGTAGTAGGACAAAACACTAGGCCATGCCATGCCATGATTTCAGGGGCCGGAGCCGGGACACATCGTTCATGAGCCATGCTGTTGCCCAAAGTTAAAAACCACATTGTTCTCTCAGCGACATACTAGTAAACGGAGCTACTAGCACGCACTAACTAATGATTGTCCCTAATGGGACGGTGCCACCCGACGCTGTAGCACGCCCAAAATGGTCGAAGATGTCACGTCAAAAAGAAAAAAAGGTCGACGATGTCTCTGGGATCTATCGAAGGTACTGTACATGGGTAAGAGCGGCATCGCTAGGTTCATCGCGTCATTGGTCTTACCGGGCCCGGGGGAGGAGACGGAGACCGAGACTGAGAAAAAGATTGTTGTAGCAATGATGCGGTGCAGAGCCTTCAGTCTTTCAGAGTCCCAGAGAGGTGTTGGGGTTGGGTCGTCGTAATGATTTGGTCAGGGGTACGGTACGGAGCCCTTGAGCCACGCGGTTGCAGGGTAGCACGGCAGCAAGTGCGTCTTTGGAGGTTTCAGGCTGTGCATGTGGTCATCGCTCAAGACTGAACCATTCCTTCGGGGAAAAGCCTCTCATCTCATCTGAGTCCCAAGTCCCAGTCCAAGGGAGCGGTGCAGTGCACCACCATGCAGCAAATGCATACGTGCCTCGTTGGTCGTGGCCTCGGGAGTCCGGACTTAACGCGACTCAGATGTGCAGAGGTCGAGACGCGCCGTGGCAGGCAGGCAGGCGCGCGGGAGCTTTTGCACGGTGGAGTTTTCATGTTAGAAAAGTTTCGTTACGTACATTCCGTTGCATCGTACCGTGGGGCTGATGAGTGATCGCGAGGCTTATCTAGGACATGTTTTTTATTTGCATTCACGCCTTTTAGAAAGAGCCACTAAGTTAAATTCTCTTTTAGGCGAAGGAAGTATGACCACTTTATCAATAGTTGAGACTCAATCTAGAGCCGTTTCTGCCTATATTCCTACTAATGTAATCTCCATTACAGATGGACGGGACTGGGAGTGATGATTCGGTATGTAAATGACGATCCCGATCAAGCCAATGTGGCTGCAAACACCGATCGACAATGTTACTACAAACTTTTTTGAGAGAAGTGCATATTTTAACCATGTGTTTTTGTCCTAGTCTAATTTACAACTCCGAACTTCAATATCGTCTAAATTACAACCCCCAACTCTCAAAACCGGTCAGGATTCAACGTATTTCTCTTTGTTGGCCGGTTTTGACCCAGTTGACTGGTTTTGACCCGTTGACTAGTGAACAGTAAATTAAAATAAAGTTGAAAAAAATAAAAGCATCAAAAATATTTTTGTTTTTTCCACAAGGTGAACAATAAATTCAAAAAGAATTAGCAAGTGGAACAAAAGTAAAATTTCAAAAAATAATTTTGATTTTTTACTGGCTAAACATTAAATTCAAAAAAATAACAAAAATAAAAAATCTGAATATTTTTTGCATGGAATATGTGTCAATGCGTGAGGTCCGTGCTATTTTTCATCGCGTTCCGATATCTAAGTAGCTCCCACCCAAAACAACAAAATCAGTCCGAATAGTGCATGAACAGTTAAATGTTTCATAGATCCCATATTCGTCTTTTTTCTGAGAGCTACTCAAATATCCAAATAAGCTTAAAAAATTGTAACTTTTTTTAAATTACTGCACCATGTGAAAAAGATATAAAATGATTTTTTAATTTACTGCTCACCCAGTCAACGGGTCAAGACCAGTCAACTTGGTCAAAACTGGTCAAGAGGTAAGGAAGGGTTGAATCCTGACCGGTTTTGATAGTGGGGGTTGTAGTTTAGACGGTATTAAAGTTTGGGGTTGTAAATTAGTCTAGAGAAAAAGTTCAGGATTAAAATATGCACTTCTCTCAGCTTTTTTTTTTTTTGAAAAAAAGAGCTCCCTCTCTGATTTCTACATGTCAGAAACCACTTGTTTTTGTCACGACATACCTGTCTGCACTTCTTGAACATGTGTTCTTCCTCACTTGCTCGGCTTGCAACAACTCGCTCTGTCGCCATCAGGAGGCAGCGATCAACGACGACAGGAAGGAAAGGCGATCTTGGATAACAAGGGCCAAAAATGAGGATGGTCTGTGAGTTTTCTCGTTCGTCAACTCAGTCGATGTCCTCTTCATTACTATACAACACCTGGTTTTTTGTAATGGCACTCCGCCACCTCTGAACACATGTTCCCACTTCCCACACCACCCATAAACAACTCACGCCCAGCCCGCTTGAAAGCGTCTCCCTTCCTTGTCAACTACAAACAATGACAATCAACAACCTGAATTATAAATACGAATTTTGTGGTATAATTTTTCTCCCGCTGCAGTCTGTCTTGTTGATTAAATTTATGGTCAAATTTAAATTTCGAAAAGCACAGACGCACTAGATTGTGAAACGGAGGGAGTAGGTCCTCTAGAGAGTTGGCATCCATGGTTGCTTTCATGGAGCAGTTTGTTATTCTACTACTCATTGATCTTCACTTATATCTTTTGGAGCAGTTTGTCATTTGCTCTATTACTTCACTTATATCTTTTCAGAGCACGCCGGTGGTTCTATTTTATAGAAATTAATGAACTCTCATGCTTCACTTATATCATTTTGAGAGTCTTTAGAACAACATGGCAGTCTGCTTTGGTTATGAAACTAGTCCTAATATGATGGGCATCCAAGAGGGATATAATAAAAACTTTCATATAAAGTGTATTGAATACTATGATAAGTTTGATACTTGATGATTGTTTTGAGATATGAAGATGGTGATATTAGAGTCATGCTAGTTGAGTAGTTGTGAATTTGAGAAATACTTGTGTTGAAGTTTGTGATTCCCGTATCATGCACGTATGGTGAACCGTTATGTGATGAAGTTGGAGCATGATTTATTTATTGATTGTCTTCCTTATGAGTGGCGGTCAGGAACGAGCGATGGTCTTTTCCTACCAATCTATCCCCCTAGGAGCATGTGCGTAATACTTTGTTTCGATAACTAATAGATTTTTGCAATAAGTATGTGAGTTCTTTATGACTAATGTTGAGTCCATGGATTATACGCACTCTCACCCTTCCACCATTGCTAGCCTCTCTAGTACCGCGCACCTTTCGCCGGTATCATACACCCACCATATACCTTCCTCAAAACAGCCATCATACCTATCTATCATGACATTTCCATAGCCATTCCGAGATATATTGCCATGCAACTTTCCACCGTTACATTTATTATGACACGCTACATCGTTGTCATATTGCTTTGCATGATCATGTAGTTGACATCGTATTTGTGGCAAAGCCACCATTCATAATCATTTCATACATGTCACTCATGAGTCATTGGACATCCCGGTACACCGCCGGAGGCATTCATATAGAGTCATATCTTGTTCTAAGAATCGAGTTGTAATTCTTGATCTTCATTATTAGAGCATTATCCCAAGTGAGGAAAGGATGATGGAGACCATGATTCCCCCACAAGTCGGGATGAGACTCCGGACGAAAATAAATAAATAAAATAGGCCAAAGAAGCCCAAATAAAAAAAGAGAAAAAAGAGGCCGTAAAAAAAGAGAAAGGCCCAAATAAAAAAATGAGAGAAAAAGAGAGAAGGGGCAATGCTACTATCCTTTTACCACACTTGTGCTTCAATGTAGCACCATGATCTTCATGACAGAGAGTCTCCTATGTTGTCACTTTCATATAGTAACGGGAATCTTTCATTATAGAACTTGGCTTTTATATTCCAATGATGGGCTTCCTCAAAATGCCCTAGGTCTTCGTGAGCAAGCGAGTTGGATGCACACCCACTAGTTTCTTTTGTTGAGCTTTCATACATTTATAGCTCTAGTGCATCTGTTGCATGGCAATCCCTACTCACTCACATTGATATCTATTAATGGGCATCTCCATAGCCCGTTAATACGCCTAGTTGATGTGAGACTATCTTCTCCTTTTTTATCTTCTCCACAACCACCATTCTATTCCACCTATAGTGCTATGTCCATGGCTCACGCTCATGTATTGCGTGAAGATTGAAAAAGTTTGAGAACATCAAAAGTATGAAACAATTGCTTGGCTTGTCATAGGGGTTGTGCATGATTTAAATATTTTGTGTGGTGAAGATAAAGCATAGCCAGACTATATGATTTTGTAGGGATACCTTTCTTTGGTCATGTTATTTTGAGAAGATATGATTGCTTTGTTAGTATGCTTGAAGTATTATTATTTTTATGTCGATATTAAACTTTTATCTTGAATCTTATGGATCTGAATATTCCTGCCACAATAAAGAAGATTACTTAGAGAAATATGTTAGGTAGCATTCCACATCAAAAATTATGTTTTTATCATTTACCTACTCGAGGACGAGCAGGAATTAAGTTTGGGGATGCTTGATACGTCTCCAACGTATCTATAATTTTAGATTGTTCCATGCTATTATATTATCAACCTTGGATGTTTTATATTCATTTATATGCTATTTTATATGATTTTTGGGACTAACCTATTAACCTAGAGCCCAGTGCCAGTTTTTGTTTTTTCCTTGTTTTAGAGTATCGCATAAAAGGAAAATCGAACGGAGTCCAATTGACCTGAAACTTCACGGAACTTATTTTTGGAACGGAAGCAATCCAGAAGACTTGGGGTGTACGTAAGGGAAGCAACGAGGAAGGCACGAGGCAGGGGGGGCGCCCACCCCCTGGGCGCGCCCTCCACCCTCGTGGGCCCATCGTGGCTCCCCTGACATATTTCTTCCTCCTATATATACCAATATACCCTAAAACCTTCGAGGAGCAGAATAGATCGGGAGTTCCGCCGCCAGAAGCCTCCGTAGCCACCATAAACATTCCGGCACCCTGCCGGAGGGAGAATCCCTCTCCGGTGGCCATCTTCATCATCCCGGTGCTCTCCATGATGAGGAGGGAGTAGTTCTCCCTCGGGGCTGAGGGTATGTACCAGTAGCTATGTGTTTGATCTCTCTATCTCTCTCATGTTCTTGAGGTGGTATGATCTTGATGTATCGCGAGCTTTGCTATTATAGTTGTATCTTAGGATGTTTCTCCCCCTCTACTCTCTTGTAATGGATTGAGTTTTCCCTTTGAAGTTATCTTATCAGATTGAGTCTTTAAGGATTTGAGAACACTTGATGTATGTCTTGCCGTGCTTA
The DNA here is from genome assembly GCF_003073215.2 of Triticum urartu. Classification (NCBI taxonomy): domain Eukaryota; kingdom Viridiplantae; phylum Streptophyta; class Magnoliopsida; order Poales; family Poaceae; genus Triticum; species Triticum urartu. The sequence continues at coordinate 630,329,043 of NC_053026.1, forward strand.
TCTGTGGTGACAATGGGATATTCACGTGATTCACTTGATGTATGTTTTGGTGATCAACTTGCGGGTTCCTCCCATGAACCTATGCATAGGGGTTGGCACACATTTTCGTCTTGACACTCAAGTAGAATCTTTGGGGCACTCTATGAAGTACTTTGTGTTGGTTTGAATAGATGAATCTTAGATTGTGTGATGCATATCGTATAATCATACCCACGGATACTTGAGGTGACATTGGAGTATCTAGGTGACATTAGGGTTTTGCTTGATTTGTGTCTGAAGGTGTTATTCTAGTACGAACTCTATGATAGATCGAACGGAAAGAATAGCTTCATGTTATTCTACTACGGACTCTTGAATAGATCGATCAGAAAGGATAACTTTGAGGTGGCTTCGTACCCTACCATAATCTCTTCGTTTGTTCTCCGCTATTAGTCACTTTGGAGTGACTCTTTGTTGCATGTTGAGGGATAGTTATATGATCCGATTATGTTATTATTGTTGATAGAACTTGCACTAGTGAAAGTATGAACCCTAGGCCTTGTTTCAACACATTGCAATACCGTTTGTGCTCACTTTTATCATTAGTTACCTTGCTGTTTTTATATTTTCAGATTACAAAAACTATTATCTACCATCCATATACCACTTGTATCACCATCTCTTCGCCGAACTAGTGCACCTATACAATTTACCATTGTATTGGGTGTGTTGGGGACACAAGAGTCTCTTTGTTATTTGGTTGCACGGTTGCTTGAGAGAGACCATCTTCATCCTACACCTCCTACGGATTGATAAACCTTAGGTTATCCACTTGAGGGAAATTTGCTACTGTCCTACAAACCTCTGCACTTGGAGGCCCAACAACGTCTACAAGAAGAAGGTTGGGTATTAGACATCAAGCTCTTTTCTGGCGCTGTTGCCGGGGAGGTTAGCGCTTGAAGGTATATCTTTAGATCTTGCAATCGAGTCTTTTAGTTTCTTGTTTTAGAACTAGTTTAGTTTATAAAATAAAACTATAAAAAATGGAATTGAGTTTACCTCATACGCTTCATCTTTTTAATATCTTTCGTGAGTATGATGGAAAGGAAAATTGTGCTCAAATACTAGAAGAAGAATTACATAGAATGCTTGGCATAAAATATGTGAATGATGAGCATGATTGCAATGTTGTTAGTACGAATTCTTTGAATATCCATGATACTAATGATGGTTGCACTAGTTATGATGAAAATGTTTGCTATAAACATGTCAATTTTTGTGGAGTGCATTGGGTTTGCATGTATACACCAGATAGGGAAGATAGATATTGCAAGAGGCATAAGCATTTATAAACTAAATGGTTGTAAGAAAGGCTAGAAGTTTGTGCTGAAAATTTAAATTTTCTTAGCCGTACTTGTGAACTTTGCAATGAACATGATCATTTCAGTACCCAGTGCAAATTGTTTCATGATCATATCGTGTCCAAAAATTGTGATGACTTGATTTCCCTTGCACATCATAATGAACTTAGTTTGCTCTTGGGTTATGAAGAAATGAAACGTATAACTAAGGATATTCCAAAATTTGCCCTTGATAGAGTTCTTCATTTTGATCTAGAGGAAATTTATATGTATTGTGCGGTGAATTGTATTGAAAATCCTTATATTGCCAACTACATAAAGAAAAGAAAACAAATATAAGATGAAGAGAATACTAATGAAAGGGAAGAGCCTTCCCAATATCCTCTTATTATTTCTTATGATGAATCAGGTAACGAGAAGGAGCCTGCTATTCAACCAATCTCATTAATAAGGAGCTCCAAAAGAGGATTGAACCCACACATGATGTGGTGAAGAAGAAGAAAAGAAAAAGGAAGAGAGGTAAAAAGGTATCCCTCCCAAATAATGGTGCTCCTATTACTATTGTGCCTCACGGAAATATAATTGTGGAAGATAATGATACTTATTATGATCTTGAAAATCTTTTTGGCACTTGCTTGGAAGAATATGATAATTGCTATACTATTGGTGCTATCCATACTATTAATGATGAGAGTGATTATGCTTATGATATGAAAAGTCCCAAGCTTGGGGATGCTATGTTTGATGAAGATGATGTTTTTGAGAATATATTTGCTGCAATTAATGTTTGTCCCAAGCTTGGGGATGCTACGTTTAATGAAGATGATATTTTTAGTCTCCCAAGTTTTGATATGCAAATTTATAATGATGATAGCATGCCTCCTACTTATGATGATTATTGTGATGATACTTATGCTATAAAAAGTAGTGATTATATTTATAAAACTTATTATGATTATGATTACCCCTTCTCTTAACATTACTCTTTTAATATGGAAACAATTTATAGTATTCAAGTCTCTTATGATGCTCCCACTACTATTAATGAGAAGAATTTTACTTGTGTGGAGAGTAATAAAATTTCTATGCTTATAGATCATGAAAAGAATGCTTTAGGTGCTGGTTATATTGTTGAATTCATTCATGATGCTACTGAAAATTATTACAAGGGAGGAATATATGCTTGTAGGAATTGCAATAATACCAAGTTTCCTCTCTATGTGCTTAAAGTTTTGAAGCTATGCTTGTTTTACCTTCCTATGCTAGTTGATTATTGTTCCCACAAGTTGTTTGCTCACAAAATCCCTATGCATAGGAAGAGGGTTAGACTTAAATGTGCTAGTCATATTATTCAAGATGCTCTCTTTATGTTACAGTTCTTATCCTTTATGTGAGCATCATTGAAATCATCATGCCTAGCTAGGGGCGTTAAACGATAGCGCTTGTTGGGAGGCCACCCAATCATATTCTTGTTCTTTAATTTTTGCTTCTGTTTAGTAATAAATAAATTATCTAGTCTCTTTTATGATTGAGTTTTTATGTTTTAATTAGTGTTTGTGCCAAGTAGAACCGTTGGGAAGACTTGGGGAAAGTCTTGTTGATCTTGCTGTAAAAACAGAAACTTTAGCGCTCACGAGAATTGCTGCCATTTTTATTTGGAGAGTGCTATTTAGTTAATTATTTTTGAAGATGATTAATAGATAAATTCCTCAGGTCCATCAATTTATTTTAGAATTTTTGAGGTTCCAGAAGTTTGCGTTAGTTACAGATTACTACAGACTGTTCTGTTTTTGACAGATTCTATTTTTCATGTGTTGTTTACTTATTTTGATAAATCTATGGCTAGTAAAAGAGTTTATAAACCATAGAGAAGTTGGAATACAGTAGTTTTAACACCAAGATAAATAAAGAATGAGTTCATTACAGTACCTTGAAGTGGCGTTTTGTTTTCTTTCGCTAACGAAGCTTACAACTTTTCTGTTAAGTTTTGTGTTGTGAAGTTTTCAAGTTTTGGGTAAAGATTTGATGGACTATGGAATAAGGAGTGGCAAGAGCCTAAGCTTGGGGATGACCAAGGCACCCCAAGGTAATATTCAAGGACAACCAAAAGCCTAAGCTTGGGGATGCCCCGGATGGCATCCCCTCTTTCATCTTCGTTCATCGGTAACTTTACTTGGAGCTATATTTTTATTCGCCACATGATATGTGTTTTGCTTGAAGCATCATTTTATTTTCTTTTGTTTTGCTTGCTGTTTGCATAAAATACCAAGATCTGAAATTATTAAATGTTAGAGAGTCTTCACATAGTTGCATAATTATTCGACTACTCATTGATCTTCACTTATATCTTTCGGGGTAGTTTCTGTTGGGGAACGTAGCAGAAATTTAAAATTTTCTACGCATCACCAAGATCAATCTATGGAGTAATCTAGTAACGAGGGGAAGGGGAGTGCATCTACATACCCTTGTAGATCGTTAAGTGGAAGCGTTCAAGTGAACGGGGTTGATGGAGTCGTACTCGTCGTGATCCAAATCACCGATGATCCTAGTGCCGAACGGACGGCACCTCTGCATTCAACACACGTACAGCCCGGTGACGTCTCCTATGCCTTGATCCAGCAAGGGGAGAAGGAGAGGTTGGGGAAGGCTCCATCCAGCAGCAGCACGACAACATGGTGGTGAAGGAGGAGCGTGGTAATCCCGCAGGGCTTTGCCAAGCACCGTAGGAGAAGAGGAGGACTTGGGAGAGGGGGAGGGCTGCGCCAGAACTTGGGTGCGGCTGCCCTCCCAACCCCCACATATATATAGGGGCAAGGGAGAGGGGGCCCGGCCCCCTCAGATCCAATCTGAGGAGGGGACGGCGGCCAAGGGGGGTTGCCTTGCCCCCCAAGGCAAGGGGGGCGCCCCCCCTTTAGGGTTCCCCCAAACCCTAGGCGCATGGGCCCTAGGGGGGGAGGCGCCCAGCCCACTAAGGTGCCGGTCCCTCTCCGCATACAGCCCATAGGGCCCTCCGGGGCAGGTGGACCCTCCTGGTGGACCCCCGGAACCCCTCCGGTGGTCCCGGTACAATACCGGTAACCCCCGAATTATTCCGGTGACCGTATGATGACTTCCCATATATAAATATTTACCTCCGGACCATTCCGGAACTCCTCGTGACGTCCAGGATCTCATCCGGGACTCCGAACAACATTCGGTAACCACGTACATCTATTCCCTATAACCCTAGCATCATGGAACCTTAAGTGTGTAGACCCTACGGGCTCGGGAGTCATGCAGACATGGCCGAGACAACTCTCCGGTCAATAACCAACAGCGGGATCTGGATACCCATGTTGGCTCCCACATGCTCCACGATGATCTCATCGGATGAACCACGATGTCAAGGATTCAATCAATCCCGTATACAATTCCCTTTGTCCATCGGTATGATACTTGCCCGAGATTCGATCGTCGGTACCCCGATACCTTGTTCAATCTGGTTACCGGCAAGTCTCTTTACTCGTTCCGTAACACATCATCCCATGATCAACTCCTTGATCACATTGTGCACATTATGATGATGTCCTACTGAGTGGGCCCAGAGATACCTCTCCGTTTACACGGAGTGACAAATCCTAGTCTCGATTCGTGCCAACCCAACAGACACTTTCGGAGATACCTGTAGTGAACCTTTATAGCCACCCAGTTACATTGTGACGTTTGGTACACCCAAAGCATTCCTACGGTATCCGGGAGTTGCACAATCTCATGGTCTAAGGAAATGATACTTGACATTAGAAAAGCTTTAGCATACGAACTACACGATCTTGTGCTAGGCTTAGGATTGGGTCTTGTCCATCACATCATTCTCCTAATGATGTGATCCCGTTATCAACGACATCCAATGTCCATGGTTAGGAAACCGCAACCATCTATTGATCAACGAGCTAGTCAACTAGAGGCTTACTAGGGACATGGTGTTGTCTATGTATCCACACATGTATCTGAGTTTCCTATCAATACAATTCTAGCATGGATAATAAATGATTATCATGAACAATGAAATATAATATAATAATAACTAATTTATTATTGCCTCTAGGGCATATTTCCAACAGTCTCCCACTTGCACTAGAGTCAATAATCTAGTTCACATCGCCATGTGATTAACACTCACAGGTCGCATCGCCATGTGACCAACACCCAAGAGTCTACTAGAATCAATGATCTAGTTCACATCACTATGTGATAAACACTCAAAGAGTTCTGGGTTTGATCATGTTATGCTTGTGAGAGAGGTTGTAGTCAACGGGTCTTGCCATATTCAGATCCCTATGTATTTCGCAAAACTTTATATCGTAGATGCTGCTGCCACGTTCCACTTGGAGCTATTCCAAATTGTTGCTCCATTATACGTATCCGGTACCTCTACTCAGAGCTATCCGGATAGGTGTTAAGCTTGCATCGACGTAACTCTTTACGTCGAACTCTTTATCACCTCTAAGGATAATTTCGACCACTATCTGGTGATCTAGTCCTAGATCACCTTTGTACCCTCTTGCCAGACATGTGGCAAGGCACACATCAGGTGCGGTACTTCAGCATGGCATACCGTATAGAGCCTATGACAAAAGCATAGGGGACGACCTTCGTCCTTCCTCTTTCTTCTGCCATGGTCAAGCTTTGAGTCTTACTCAACTTCACACCTTACAACTCAGGTAAGAACCCCTTCTTTGACTGATCTATTTTGAACTCCTTCAAAAATATGTCAAGGTGTGCGTTCTTTGAAAGTATCATCAGGCGTCTTGATCTATTTCTATAGATCCTGATGCCCAATATGTAAGCATCTTTATCCAGGTATTCCTTTGAAAATAACTCTTCAAACAACCGTTTATGCATTCCAAAAATTCTACATCATTTCGGATCAACAATATGTCATCCACATATACTTATCAGAAATGTTGTAGTGCTCCCACTCACTTTCTTGTAAATACAAGTTTCTAGAAAACATTGTATAAACCTAAAAGCTTTGATCACTCCATCAAAACATATATTTCGATTCCGAGATGCTTGCTCTAGTCCATAGAAGGATTGCTGGAGCCAGCATACCTTTTAGCATCCTTAGGATCGACAAAACCTTTTATTGTATCACATACGACTTTTCTTACGAAAACTTGGTAAGAAAACTTGTTTTGACATCCATCTGTAAGATTTCATAATTGAAAAATACAGCTAATGCTAACATGATTCCGACGGACTTAAGCATCGCTACGGGTGAGAAATTCTCATCGTAGTCAACTCCTTGAACTTGTGAAAAGATTCTTTCCCACAAGTCGAGCTTCATAGACGGTAACATTACCTCCCATGTCCGTCTTCTTCTTAAAGATCCATTTATCTCAATGGCTTGCCGATCATCGGGCAAGTCCACCAAGGTCCATACTTTGTTCTGATATATGGATCCTATCTCAGATTTCATGGCTTCTAAACATTTGTCGGAATACGGGCCCACCATCGCTTCTCCATAGATCGTAGGTTCATTGTTGTCTAACAACATGATATCTAAGACAGAATTACCGTACCACTTAGGAGTAGTACATATCCTTGTCGACCTACGAGGTTCAATAGCAACTTGATCCGAAGCTTCATGATCACTATCATTAACTTCCTATTCAACAGATGTAGGCTCCATAGAAAACATCTTTCTGTGTTGCATCACTCTCTGGTTGAAATAAAGGTTCGACAACCTCATCAAGTTCTATCTTCCTCCCACTCAATTCTTTCGAGAGAAACTCCTTCTCGAGAAAGGACCCGTTCTTAGCGACAAACAATTTGCCCTCGGATCTGAGATAGAAGGTGTACCCAACTGTCACCTTTGGGTATCCTATGAAGATGTGTTTGTCCGCTTTGGGTTCGAGCTTCTCCGGCTGAAGCCGTAAGCATCGCAGCCCCAAACATTAGGAAACGACAACTTTGGTTTCTTGCCAAACCAATGTTCACACGGCGTCGTCTCAACGGACTTATATGGTGTCCTATATAAAGTGAATGCAGCTGTCTCTTATGCATAACCTCAAAATAATAGCGGTAGATCGGTAAGAGACATCATAGATCGCACCATATCTCATAAGGTTTGATTACGACGTCCGGACACACCATTACGACTGTGGTGTTCCAGGTGGCTTCAACTGTGAAACAATTCCACAATGTCTTAAGTGATTTGCCAAACTCATAACTCAGAAAATCCCCTTTTGATCAGATCGTAGGAACATGATCTTATTGTTATGATGATTCTTAACTTCACTCTGAAATCGCTTGAACTTTTCAAATGTTTCAGACTTGTGCTTCATTAAGTAGATGTACCTATATCTACCCAAATCGTCAGTGAAGATGAGAAAATAGCGATATCCACCGCACGCTTCAATTCTCATTGGATCACACGCATCAGCATGCATGATTTCCAACAAGTCACTTGCCCGTTTCATTGTACCTGAAAGCGGGGTCTTAGTCATCCTGCCCATGAGGCATGGCTCGCATGTGTCAAGCGATTCAAAATCAAGTGACTCCAAACATCCATCGACATGGAGTTTCTTCATGCATCTTACGCCAATATGACCTAAGCGGCAGTGCCACGAGAAAGTGGTACTATCATTATTAACTCTACATCTTTTGGCGTGAACATGTGTATTACCACGACCGAGATTCAATGAACCATTCACATAGGGTGCATGCCCATGAAAGGTATCATTCATGTAAACAGAATAACCATTATTCTCTAACTTAAATGAATGACCGTATTGCAATGAACATGATCTAATCATATTCATGCTCAATGTAGACACCTGATAACATTTATCTAGGTTCAATACTAATCTCGAAGGCAGATGGAGCGTGCGATGGTGATCTCATCAACTTTGGAAACACTTCCAACACACATCGTCACCTCACACTTAGCCAGTCTCCGTTCAGTCCGTAGCTTTTGCTTCAAGTCACCAATAATAGTAACTGAACCGGTATCCAATACCCAGGTGCTACTAGGAGTACTAGTGAGGTACACATTAATAACACGTATATACTTTGTTGAAGTTGCCAGCCTTCTTATCTACCATGCATTTGGGGTAATTCCGCTACTAGTGACCGTTCCCCTTACAATAGAAGCACTTAGTCTCGGGTTTGGGTTCAACCTTGGGTTCCTTCACTGGAGCGGCAACTGGTTTGCCGTCCATGAATTTTCCCTTCTAGCCCTTGCCCTTCTTGAAACCAGTGGTCTTGTTAAACCATCAACACTTGATGCTCCTTCTTGATTTCTACCTTTTGCGGTCTTAAGCACCGCGAACAGCTCCGGGATCAACTCCATCCCTCGCATGTCATAGTTCATCACGAAGATCTAGTAGCTTAGTGATAGTGGCTAGAGAACTCTATCAATCACTATCTTATCTGGAAGTTTAACTCCCACTTGATTTAAGTGATTGTAGCACCCAGACATTCTGAGCACATGCTCACTAGCTGAGCTATTCTCCTCCATCTTGTTGGCAAAAGAACTTGTCAGAGGTCTCACACCTCTCAACACGGGCATGAGCCTGAAATCCTAATTTCAGCTCTTGGAACATCTCATACGTTCTATGGCGTTCAAAACGTCATTGGAATCCTGATTCTAAGCCGTAAAGTATGGTGCACTAAACTATGAAGTAGTCATCAGGATGTGTCTGTCAGGTGTTCACAACATCCACAGACGATGTTGTAGGGGTTTGCACACCGAGCGGTGCATCAAAGACGTAAGCCTTCTGTGTAGCAGTAAGGACACTCCTCGGACTACGGACCTAGTCCGCATCAGTGCTTACAATATCTTTCAACTTGGTCTTTCTCTAGGAACATATTGAAACAGGGAGCTACAACGTCAGCTATTCATCTACAACATATTTGCAAAGACAATTTAGACTATGTTCATGATAATTGAGTTCATCCAATCAAATTATTTAATGAACTCCCACTCAGATAGACATCCATCCAGTCATCTAAGTGAAACATGATCCGAGTCAACTAGGCCATGTCCGATCATCACGTGAGACGGACTAGTCAACATCGGTGAACATCTTCATGTTGATCGTATCTTCCATACGACTCATGCTCGACCTTTCGGTCTTCCGTGTTCCGAGGCCATGTTTGTACATGCTAGGCTCGTCGAGTCAATCGAAGTGTATTGCGTGTGTAAACCTGGCTTACACCCATTGTATTCGAACGTTAGAATCTATCACACCCGATCATCACGTGGTGCTTCAAAACGACGAACCTTCGCAACGGTGCACAGTTAGGTGGGACACTTTTCTTGAAATTTTAGTGAGGGATCATCTTATTTACTACCGTCGTTCTAAGTAAACAAGATGCATAAACATGATAAACATCACATGCAATCAAATAGTGACATGATATGGCCATCATCACTTTGCTCCTCTTGATCTCCATCTTCGGGGCTCCATGATCATCGTTGTCACCGGCATGACACCATGATCTCCATCATCATGATCTCCATCATCGTGTCTTCTTGAAGTTGTCTCGTCATCTATTACTTCTACTACTATGGCTAACGCTTTAGCAATAAAGTAAAGTAATTACATGACGTTTATGTTGACACGCAGGTCATAAATAAATTAAGACAACTCCTATGGCTCCTGCCGGTTGTCATACTCATCGACATGCAAGTTGTGATTCCTATTACAAGAACATGATCAATCTCATACATCACATATATCATTCATCACATCCTTTTGGCCATATCACATCACAAGGCATATGCTGCAAAAACAAGTTAGACGTCCTCTAATTGTTGTTGCAAGTTTTTACGTGGCTGCTATAGGTTTCTAGCAAGAACGTTTCTTACCTACGCGAAAACCACAACGTGATATGCCAATTTCCATTTACCCTTCCTAAGGACCCTTTTCATCGAATCCGATCCGACTAAAGTGGGAGAGACAGACACCCGCTAGCCACCTTATGCAACTAGTGCATGTCAGTCGGTGGAACCAGTCTCACGTAAGAGTACGTGTAAGGTCGGTCTGGGCCGCTTCATCCCACGATGTCGCCAAATCAAGATAAGACTAGTAACGTCAAGTAAATTGACAAAATCGACGCCCACAACTGCTTTGTGTTCCACTCGTGCATAGAAACTACGCATAGACCTAGCTCATGATGCCACTGTTGGGGAACGTAGCAGAAATTTAAAATTTTCTACGCATCACCAAGATCAATCTATGGAGTAATCTATCAGCGAGGGGAAGGAGAGTGCATCTACATACCCTTGTAGATCGTTAAGCGGAAGCGTTCAAGTGAACGGGGTTGATGGAGTCGTACTTGTCGTGATCCAAATCACCGATGATCCTAGTGCCGAATGGACGGCACCTCCGCGTTCAACACACGTACAACCCGGTGACGTCCCCTACGCCTTGATCCAGCAAGGGGAGAAGGAGAGGTTGGGGAAGGCTCCATCCAGCAGCAGCACGACGGCATGGTGGTGAAGGAGGAGCGTGGTAATCCTGCAGGGCTTCGCCAAGCACCGTAGGAGAAGAGGAGGACTTGGGAGAGGGGGAGGGCTGCGCCAGAACTTGGGTGCGGCTGCCCTCCCAACCTCCACATATATATAGGGGCAAGGGAGAGGGGGGCCGGCCCCCTCAGATCCAATCTGAGGAGGGGGCGACGGCCAAGGGGGGTTTCCTTGCCCCCCAAGGCAATGGGGGCGCCCCCCCTTTAGGGTTCCCCCAAACCCTAGGTGCATGGGCCCTAGGGAGGAGGCACCCAGCCCACTAAGGGGCTGGTCCCTCTCCACATACAACCCATAGGGCCCTCCGGGGCAGGTGGACCCTCCTGGTGGACCCCCGGAACCCCTCCGGTGGTCCCGGTACAATACCGGTAACCCCCGAATTATTCCGGTGACCGTATGATGACTTCCCATATATAAATCTTTACCTTCGGACCATTCCGGAACTCCTCGTGACGTCCGGGATCTCATCCGGGACTCCGAACAACATTCGGTAACCACGTACATCTATTCCCTATAACCGTAGCGTCATCGAACCTTAAGTGTGTAGACCCTACGGGCTCGGGAGTCATGCAGACATGGACGAGACAACTCTCCGGTCAATAACCAACAGCGGGATCTGGATACCCATGTTGGCTCCCACATGCTCCACGATGATCTCATCGGATGAACCACGATGTCAAGGATCCAATCAATCCCGTATACAATTCCCTTTGTCCATCGGTACGATACTTGCCCGAGATTCGATCGTTGGTACCCCGATACCTTGTTCAATCTGGTTACCGGCAAGTCTCTTTACTCATTCCGTAACACATCATCCCGTGATCAACTCCTTGATCACATTGTGCACATTATGATGATGTCCTACCGAGTGGGCCCAGAGATACCTCTCCGTTTACACGGAGTGACAAATCCCAGTCTCGATTCGTGCCAACCCAACAGACACTTTCGGAGATACCTATAGTGTACCTTTATAGCCACCCAGTTACGTTGTGACGTTTGGTACACCCAAAGCATTCCTACGGTATCCGGGAGTTGCACAATCTCATGGTCTAAGGAAATGATACTTGACATTAGAAAAGATTTAGCATACGAACTACATGATCTTGTGCTAGGCTTAGGATTGGGTCTTGTCCATCACATCATTCTCCTAATGATGTGATCCCGTTATCAACGACATTCAATGTCCATGGTTAGGAAACCGCAACCATCTATTGATCAACGAGCTAGTCAACTAGAGGCTTACTAGGGACATGGTGTTGTCTATGTATCCGCACATGTATCTGAGTTTTCTATCAATACAATTCTAGCATGGATAATAAACGATTATCATGAACAATGAAATATAATATAATAATAACTAATTTATTATTGCCTCTAGGGCATATTTCCAACAGTTTGTCATTTGCTCTAGTGCTTCACTTATATCTTTTAGGGCACGGTGGTGGTTTTATTTTGTAGAAATTAATGAACTCTCATGCTTCACTTATATTATTTTTAGAGTCTTAAATAGCATGGTAATTTTCTTAAATAATCCTAATATGCTAGGCATCCAAGAATAGTAAAAACTTTCATATAAGAGTATTGAATACGAAGAGAAGTTTAATGATTGATGATTGTTTTGAGATATGGAGGTAATAATATCAAAGTCGTGCTAGTTGAGTAGTTGTGAATTTTAGAAATGCTTGTGTTGAAGTTTGCAAGTCCCGTAGCATGCACGTATGGTAAACGTTGTGTAACAAATTTGAAACATGAGGTGTTATTTGATTGTCTTCCTTATGAGTGGCGGTCGGGGACGAGCGATGGTGTTTTCCTACCAATCTATCCCCCCTAGGAGCATGCGCGTAGTGATGAGGTTTTTGATGACTTGTAGATTTTTGCAATAAGTATGTGAGTTCTTTATGACTAATGTTGAGTCCATGGATTATACGCACTCTCACCCTTCCATCATTGCTAGCCTCTTTGGTACCGTCCATTGCCCTTTCTCACATTGAGAGTTGGCGCAAACTTCGCCGGTGCATCCAAACCCCGTGATATGATACGCTCTTTCACACATAAACCTCCTTATATCTTCCTCAAAACAGCCACCATACCTACCTATTACAGCATTTCCATAGACATTCCGAGATATATTGCCATGCAACTTTCCACCATTCAGTTTATCATGACACATTCATCATTGTTATATTGCTTTCCATGATCATGTAGTTGACATCGTATTTGTGGCAAAGCCACCGTTCATAATTTTTCATACATGTCACACTTGATTCATCGCAATCCCGGTACACCGCCGGAGGGATTCATATAGAGTCATATCTTGTTCTTGTATCGAGTTGTAATCATTGAGTTGTAAATAAATAGAAGTGTGATGATCATCATTTTCTAGAGCATTGTCCCAAGTGAGGAATTATACAAAAAGAGAGAGAAAGGCCAAAAAAGGGAAGGCCCAAAAAAACAAAAAAAAGAAAAAGAGAAGAGAAATGCCATAAAAAAGAAAGGCCAATTAAAAAAATGAGAGAAAAAGAGAGAAGGGACAATGTTACTCTCTCTTACCACACTTGTGCTTCAAAGTAGCACCTTGATCTTCATAGTAGAGAGTCTCTCATGTCATCACTTTCATATACTAGTGGGAATTTTTCATTATAGAACTTGGCTTGTATATTCCAACAATGGGCCTCCTCAAGTGCCCTAGGTCTTCGTGAGCAAGCAAGTTGGATGCACACCCACTAGTTTCTTTTGTTGAGCTTTCATACATTTATAGCTCTAGTGCATCTGTTGCATGGCAATCCCTACTCCTTGCATCAACATCAAACGGTGGGCATCTCCATAGACCATTGATTAGCCTCGTTGATGTGATACTTTCTCCTTTTTGTCTTCTCCACATAACCCCCTCATTATATTCTATTCCACCCATAGTGCTATGTCCATGGCTCGCGCTCATATATTGCGTGAAAGTTTATAGGTTTGAGATTACTAAAGTGTGAAACAATTGCTTGGCTTGTCATCAGGGTTGTGCATGATGAGAGCATTCTTGTGTGACGAAAATGAAACATGACTAAACCATATGATTTTGTAGGGATGCACTTTCTTTGGCCATGTTATTTTGAGAAGACATAATTGCTTAGTTAGTATGCTTGAAGTATTATCATTTTTATGTCAATATGAACTTCTGTCTTGAATCTTTTGGATCTGAATATTCATGCCACAATTAAGAAGAATTACATTAAAATTATGCCAAGTAGCACTCCGCATCAAAAATTCTGTTTTTATCATTTACCTACTCGAGGACGAGCAGGAATTAAGCTTGGGGATGCTGATACGTCTCCAACGTATCTATATTTTTTGATTGCTCCATGTTATATTATCTACTGTTTTGGATGTTTATGGGCTTTATTATACACTTTTATATCATTTTTGGGACTAACCTATTAACCCTAAGCCCAGTGCCAGTTTCTGTTTTTACCTTGTTTTAGGGTTTCAAAGAAAAGGAAAATCAAACGGAGTCCAATTGACCTGAAACTTCACGGAACTCATCTTTGGAAGGAAAGAAGCCCAGAAGACTTTAAGTGCACGTAAGGGAAGCTTCGAGGAGGCCACGAGGTAGGGGGGGGCGCCCACCCCCCTAGGGCGCGCCCTCCACCCTCGTCGGCCCCTCGTGGCTCCCCTGACGTATCTCTTTCACCCATATATACCCACGTACCCTAAAACTATCGGGGAGCACAATAGATCGGGAGTTCCGCCGCCAGAAGCCTTCGTAGCCACCGAAAGCCAATCTAGACCCGTTCCGGCACCCTGCCGGAGGGGGAATCCCTCTCCGGTGGCCATCTTCATCATCCCGGTGCTCTCCATGACGAGGAGGGAGTAGTTCTCCCTCGGGGCTGAGGGTATGTACCAGTAGCTATGTGTTTGATCTCTCTCTCTCTCTCGTGTTCTTGAGGTGATACAATCTTGATGTATTGCGAACTTTGCTATTATAGTTGGATCTTATGATGTTTCTCCCCCTCTACTCTCTTGTAATGGATTGAGTTTCCCCTTTGAAGTTATCTTATCGGATTGAGTCTTTAAAGATTTGAGAACACTTGATGTATGTCTTGCCGTGCGTATCTGTGATGACAATGGGATACCACGTGATTCACTTGATGTATGTTTTGGTGATCAACTTGCGGGTTCCGCCCATGAACCTATGCATAGGGGTTGGCACACGTTTTCGTCGTGATTCTCCGGTAGAACTTTGGGGGCACTCTTTGAGGTCCTATGTGTTGGTTGAATAGATGAATCTGAGATTGTGTGATGCATATCGTATAATCATACCCACGGATACTTGAGGTGACATTGGAGTATCTAGGTGACATTAGGGTTTTGGTTGATGTGTGTCTTAAGGTGTTATTCTAGTACGAACTCTAGGGCTCTTTGTGACACTTATAGGAATAGCCGAACGGATTGATTGGAAACAATAACTTTGAGGTGGTTTCGTACCCTACCATAATCTCTTTGTTTGTTCTCCGCCATTAGTGACTTTGGAGTGACTCTTTGTTGCATGTTGAGGGATAGTTATATGATCCAATTATGTTATTATTGTTGAGAGGACTTGCACTAGTGAAAGTATGAACCCTAGGCCTTATTTCCTAGCATTGCAATACCGTTCGTGCTCACTTTTATCATTAGTTACCTTGCTGTTTTTATATTTTTAGATTACAAAAAACTATTATCTACCATCCATATACCACTTGTATCACCATCTCTTCGGTGAACTAGTGCACCTATACAATTTACCATTGTATTGGGTGTGTTGGGGACACAAGGGACTCTTTGTTATTTGGTTGCAGGGTTGCTTGAGAGAGACCATCTTCATCCTACGCCTCCTACGGATTGATAAACCTTAGGTCATCCACTTGAGGGAAATTTGCTACTGTCCTAGAAACCTCTGCACTTGGAGGCCCAACAACGTCTAAAATAAGAAGGTTGTGTAGTAGACATCAACCAACTAGGTGATCACACTAGCCGATTTATGCCGATTGTGACGACGACGTCGGCTTGCCGAAGTGACCGTGTGAAAGCAGTCGAAGTCGATTACCTACCTATGCAAAATAGTGCAGTCCAAAAAATAATAATATAAATATATCAAAAATCCTCACATAATTAATTTACGCAAATTAATTTTTAAAGAGATGTGGCCTAACGTCGAAGCAACTGTCGATGCGGGGCGTCGGCGTGGCAAAGCCTGAATTCGCAGGGCCGTCCTAGTCCCCGATGTGGCGTTCGCCGAATTGCAAACGGGAAAATGACCGAACCATCTCCGAACCATTGTTAATGGGGCCAACATTTGACAGTCCTGTATACAGAGGGTGAAACAAACTAGAGTAATATTCCTCGGGAAAAATAAGCCCATGCAAGCAAATAATTAGTAGGAATAATAGCACCTGGTTTATTTGTTGTAGCAATCCAAAGAGACACATGCAGACATTCATGGATTTGCATCTAGTAATAGTACTAGTGCCAGCGCTAGCTTGATGTTGTGTGCGCGTGCTTGGCCGGGACGCGGCGAAGCGAAGCCCTCGGTCCAGCTAACGTGACGAAGCTGGTCGGCTAGTGACGCCGAAGTCTTCGGAGTAGGTTGATGAAGAGATGGTGAAGCTCCCGGCCCAACCGAGGTGACAGAGCAGGTCGGCAAGGTGACGTTGCAGCCGCCGTGCCAGCCGAGGTGTTGAAGCGGTTCGGCGTGGCAGACATCGGTTTGAAGAAGCTACAGCTGGTCATAACTTGAGACGCGGTCAATGCCGGATTGATGAAGTGATCGAGCGACGATGTCAGCACGCCTGACCCGTGCAATCCATGGGGTGATGGTGTTGGTGATGATTTAGCCTTCGCGATGTCGAACTCTTGTTCGGCTTGCCGAACTGATGATCCGATAAGGTTAAGATTGGCTCGATGAAGTGATGATCTGTCTAGCGCAGATTGGCAGACGTGGAGCAAAGACTAATTTAACACCGGCATGTCTCAACCTGTCAGTCGGGTTGGATTTGACCGAGTGAAGCTTTCCTAGACCCATGCGCGAATATTAAACGGGTGTGCAGTCTTACCCATGACCCTGCCCATGGGCAGAGAAGAAGACACATGCCCGAACCCGATGGGTTACCCGACCCAATAGGGCACCCATCGGGTCTAATATTTTAATTAATTTTTATCTTACCGAACTGACTACATGTGTTTCGTTTGGCATGACTTTTCGCAGCCAATACCCTTCCTTGTCTGCTTTATAGCACAACCCATCCTACCGAGCCCTCATGCAAGCGAGGTGGGACTAAACGAGCTACTCCTTTGCTCAAGCACGCACATCACACTACACACGCCTCACGCATGGGCTTAAATCGTTGGAGGCCCAATAGACCGAAATACTACACCATTTCCAAGTTATCTGGACTAGTAGTAGTAGTATATATGGGCCTTACCATTCTGGAGCGATCAACAGGAAATAAAAAGCGAAGCAAAGATGCATCTCTACTTTCAGTGTTTGGTTGTACTAAAGAAATTAATTATCATGTAACTTTGCCAAGACGTCCACACATCATGTTAAATAATCAATATATATTTTACTCACTAATATTAATCGGGTGACCCATCGCGCGACCCATGGGCAGAACCCCATTCCCATACCCTACCGATGACTAATCGGGTTACCCATCGGGCTTACCCATGGGTCAATATGCCGACCCATACCCTATCCATTCGAGTTGGGTGCCCATGGGCGTGGCTACCCATAGGTTGAATTGCCGGGTTGAGGCACGTCGGTGAAGATTACCTCTGAAAAGGAGAAAAATTTGTGAGCATGTGTTTGGAAACAAAACACAGTACCCTAGAAATAGATTCTTCCAAAAAAGTTGTCCAATATTCTGTTCATGGAAAAAGATGAACTCAGGCCGGATTCATATTCACGCGGAAAACATATTCGAAAAGTGATGCACTAATTGGAAGGTTCCCGGAGTTTGAACGGTCGGATCGAGCTGAAATTTTGAGACGTGGTAAATATGGAAATTCTGCAGAAGATGAACGATTGGATCTTTGAAATAGCCTCCGAGCTAGGTTCTGGAGACCACGCCTTAAACTCGTCCAGATTCCCGTATATCATATATGGCCGGAGATTCCTCCATCGGAAGGCGATGGAATTTTACAGCGTCATTGTATACTCAATTCCGCAGAATTCCACCAAAGAGTTCGTCAAATCGACTCCCGAGGAGATGGTGGCAGCGAAAACAAGTTTGCTATACAGAAAATACTGTGCGATCGCACAAGGGCAATGTTGACGATGAGCCCCCAGGCTCCATGGATGACTTTTCCATGGTCTCGGTTGAGATTCGAGCTGATGATGATGAAAGTATCCATCTGATCTTGATGATCTGACGTGGAGCGCGGTCCTCAGTCCAGCCGAGGTGACCAGCCGAGCCAGCGACAAAGATGCCGACATCGACCATAAAGCTCAACTTCGATGCGTAGATCGCACCGGAGATGATGATCCGAATACCTATCGCACCGTGGCGACTACCAGTAGGCTCTCAATGAAAGCACCAATGTCGGTTCTATATTCGACATATCTCGTAGTAGGGGTCCTGAGCTACGCGTCTTGGAGCGATGGTAACATGGACACGAGATTTTACCCAGGTTCGGGCCCTCTTGATGGAGGTAAAACCCTACGTCCTGCTTTTGATTGTATTCATATGGGGATAGTACATAGTATAGGTATCTACCACGAAATTGTAGTAATGAATATGAGATGATCTATTGACTAGCCTGGCCGCGGTTTATATAACACACCAGAGGCCTAGGGTTTTGAGGAGTCCTTGTCTTGGGAGCCAAGTCTTGTGGAATCCTCCTTATATGCGGCATGGGCTACCCGAAGTGGCCCATAAGTGAACCGCCATGGGGGTCGTCGGCCCGATCTTGCTGGTCGGGAGACGATGTGGTGAGTACTCCCTAGTTCAGGACACCGTCACCTATTATGTGTAGGAATTTTTTGGCAAGTGGCTTTGCCGCTGCACTGAAACCGGATAAGTTTACCAGTACATACTTTAAGCGTTGGTAGACTAAGACCACTTTATGGCTCACGGCTATGAACATATGTTGGGTCGCCGGTGTGCCCATGGGAACGATTACTCCTGAACATGAGAAGGCATTCAGGGAGGCCACCATCATTTTGCTTGGAGCAGTTCTTACCGTGATCGGAGATAAATTGGTCGACGCATATTTACATGTGCATGTCGTCAAGGACTTGTGGGAGGCGCTCGAATCTAAATTCGGGGCCACCGATGCTAGGAGCGAGATGTATAATATAGAGCAGTTCCATGATTACAAGATGGTTGAGAACCATCTTGTATTGGAGCAGGCTCATGAGATAATATGCATCGTTAAGGAGCTTGAGCTTCTGAAGTGCGATTTATCGGGTAAGTTTGTCGCGGAATGTATAATCGCTAAGCTCCCTAATTCGTGGAGAAACTTTGCTACCACTCTAAAACATCAGAGGCGTGAGTTCTCAGTAGAGGACGTGATCGGCCATCTCAGTGTTGAGCAGAATTCGAGGGTAAATGACGCACACGAAAAAGGGGTCGAAGGAACTTCTGTCGCCAACATGGTGAACCAGAGGAACCATAACTCGCACAAGCCCAAGGGAAAGAACGGTGTCTAACAGAATACCAACTTTAAGAAGAAGGGTAAGAAGACCTTCAAGAAGAAGAAGATGGATGAGGGCTACTTTACTTGTGGTTCGGTTGAACATTGGGCCAACAAGTACCCAAACAAGTTTAAGAAGTCAGGACATGACTACAAGTCTGTCAACATGATTATGGGCAACAATGAGAATGGTGCATCTAGGTACGGTAATTTATTTACTGTTTTTTCAGTGTTTCAGCCTACTGATCGGTGGGTGGACATAGGTGCAGGTGTTCATGTGTGTGATGACATTTCATTGTTCACTTGTTACCAGGTCACATGCCACGGGTCTGTATTGATGGGGAATGGCACAAGTGCTTCTGTTCATGGTGTTGGCACGGTCGATCTAAAGTTTACTTCAGGAAGGATCGTGCAGCTGAAGAACGTGCATCGTGTCCCTGCCATCAAGAAGAACCTCGTTAGTGGCTCCCTTCTAAGTAGAGAAGGGTGTAAGTTGGTCTTCGAGTCTAATAAATTAGTTGTTACTAAATATGTACTATTTATTGGAAAAGGTTATGAGAGCGGAGGGATGTTTCGCCTTTCCCCCGCAATTTTTTGTAATAAAGTCGTGAACCATATTCATTCGAGTGTTAATGAATCTGAAGTTTGGCATTCACGTCTTTGTCATATTAGTTTTGGTGTTATGACACGGCTAGCTAAGTTGGATTTAATCCCGGGTTTCACTTTAGCCAAAGGTTCTAAGTGCGTTTCATGTGTGCAAGCTAAGCAACCTCGCAAGCCTCACAAGGCTGCGGATGAGAGACACTTGGCGCCATTAGAACTCATACATTCTGATCTTTGTGAGATGAATGGTGTGTTGAATAAAGGTGGAAAGAAATACTTCATGACATTGATAGATGATCCCACTAGATATTGCTATATGTATCTGTTAAATACTAAAGATGAGGCTCTACACTACTTTAAAATCTATAAGGCAAAAGTTGAGAATCAACTTGAAAAGAAAATTAAACGAGTCCGATCAGATCGTGGTGGAGAGTACTTCTCGAGTGAGTTTGATTCTTTTTGTGTGGCATTATTCATGAGAGGACGCCTCCCTATTCACCTCAGTCAAACGGGGTTGCCAAGCGGAAAAATCATACTCTAACTGATTTGGTTAACGCCATGTTAGATACATCAGGTTTATCCAAGGCATGGTGGAGGGAGGCTATATTGAAGGCATGTCATGTCCTGAATAAAGTTCCGACAAAGGATAATGAGATCACTCCCTATGAGAAATGGGCGAAGAGAAGGACAACACTCTCGTACTTGCGTACTTGGGGCTGTTTGGCGAAAGTCAATCTGCCGATCCCCAAAAAGTGTAAGCTTGGGCCCAAGACTATGGACTGCGTTAATTTGGGCTACGCTAAGAACAGTGTTGGCTATAGATTTTTAGTAGTGAAATCTGAGGTACCTGACCAGAAGATCGGTACAATTATGGAGTCTAAGGATGCTACATTCTTCGAGGATATTTTTCCTATGAGAGATACATAAAGCACTTCTAGACAGGAATCTGAGGAGACTCCCGAGCCTGACATTCCTATGTAATATTATGAATAAACACATGATGAAAATCCTGAGGAGGATGACGAGGAAACCCTTGGTAGGGGCAAGACACAAAGGGCTGCAAAGACCTTTGGTGATGATTTCTTCGTGTACCTCGTGGATGATACTCCCACTTCTATTTCAGAAGCGTATGCCTCTCCAGAAGCTGACTATTGGAAGGATGCGGTCCGTAGAGAGATGGATTCCATCATGGCTAATGAGACATGGGAGATCACTGAGTGTCCCTATGGTTGCAAATCATTGGGATGTAAGTGGGTGTTCAAAAAGAAGCTTAGGCCTGATGGTACGAGTGAATAGTATGAGGCTAGGCTTGTGGCCGATAACCCACAAGTACAAGTGATCGTTTGTAGCCTTCTTCAATAAATAAGAGTGTTGAACCCAACGAGGAGCTAAAGGCAGAACAAATATTCCCTCAACTTCTATATATAGACCACCGATACAACTCTACGCATATTTGACGCTTGCTTTACCTAGAACAAGTATGAAACTAATTTGCAAGAATAAATCTACGAGTACTTTGCGAGAATAAAACTACAGATAAATTTCAAGGTAATAAAAGTGGATAGCTTTTGTCGAGAAGAAAGTCATTTGTCCCTAGGCAATCGATAACAAGTTCCGGTAATCATTCTTGTAATTGTATATGAGGGAGAGGCATGAGCTAACATACTTTCTCTACTTGGATCATATGCACTTATGATTGGACCCCTAGCAAGCATCCGCAACTACTAAAGATCATTAAGGTCATGAAACCCAACCATAGCATTAAGTATCAAGTCCTGTTTATCCCATACGCAACAACCCACCTACTCGGGTTTAAACTTCTGTCACTCTCGCAACCTACCATAAGTGAATCATGAACGTATTGCAACACCCTACAACAGGGGCCCCTCACATTTGCGTGAGACAGAGGGCACCGTGGGAAAGCACCATAAATAAAATATACAATCATACCAACCAAGATCGTGATTAATCCATAGGACAAAACGGATCTACTCAAACATCATAGGATAACCATAGATCATTGGGAAATAATATATGGAGTTGAGCACCATGTTTAAGTAGAGATTACAATGGGGAGAAGGGGTGTTACACCACTGCATAGAGGGGGAGAAAGTTGGTGTTGATGGTAGCAAGATTATTGATGTAGATCGCCGTCACGATCCTAGCCCCGGCGCCAATCCGGCGCCACCGGGAGAGAGGGGGAGAGAGCCCCCTCTTTCTTCTTCTTCCTTGGCCTCGCCCCTAGATGGGAGGAGAGTTCCCCCTCTGGTCCATGGCCTCCATGGCGGCGGAGGGGCGGGAGCCCCTCCGAGATTGGATCTCCCTCTCTGTTCTCTTCTATTTCGCGTTCTCCAGATCTGGCCCTTCACGGTTCCTTAAATATTGGGAGATCTGTAACTCCGATTGTGATGAGATTTTAACACGATTTGTTTCCGGATATAGGTTTCTTACGCCCGAAGTAGAGCTCCAACCGATGTACGAGGTGAGTACAATCCACCACCACACGCCTGCCCCCTGGGGCGCGCCCTGGTGTCTTGTGGGCACCGTGGGCCCCCGTTTGCGATGATTTCAACTCCCAAAAATCACATATATTCCAAAATAATTCTCCGTAAAATTTTATTGCATTTGGACTTCGTTTGATATGTATTTTCTGTGAAACAAAAAACATGCAACAAACAGGAACTGGCACTGGGCACTGGACCAATAGGTTAGTCCAATAAATCATATAAAAACTTGCCAAAAACATGCGAAAGTTGTATAATATTGGCATGAAACAATCAAAAATTATAGATATGACGGAGACGTATCAGTAGCTAAGGGTTATGACCAAAAAGAAGAGGAAGATTTCTTCGATACTTATTCACATGTGGCCTGATACTTATTCACATGTGGCCTGATTTCTCGTGGCTATTATATTATCATTCTTGGATGTTTTACTATCATTTTATAGCAACTTTATATCATTTTTTGGGACTAACCTATTGACATAGTGCCCAATGCTAGTTGCTGTTTTTTGCTTGTTTTTTACATTGCAGAAAATCAATACCAAACGGAGTCCAAACGCAGCGAAACTTTTCGGAGATTTTTTTGGGACCAGAAGACATCCAGTGGGCCAAAGAAGTATCAGAGGGGTGCCCCGAGGGGGGCACAATCCACCTGGGTGCACCTGGGGGCCCAGGCGCGCCTTGGTGGGTTGTGCCCACCTCGGTGGCCTCCCGCACCGCCTCTTCTCCCTACAAAATCCCCAAATATTCCAAAACCCCCGAAGAGAACCCTAGATCAGAAGTTCCGCCGCCGCAAGCCTATGTAGCCACGAGAAACCAATGTAGACCCCATTCCGGCACCCTGCCAGAGGGGGAAATTATCACCGGTGGCCATCTTTATCATCCCGGCGGCCACCATGATGAGGAGGGAGTAGTCCACTCTCGGGGCTGAGGGTTTGTACTAGTAGCTATGTATTTAATCTCTCTCTCTCTCTCTCTCTCGTCTCTCAAAAAAATCTCTCTCGTGTTCTTGGGATTTCATGATCTTGATGTATCACGGGCTTTGTTAATAAAGTCGGATCATATGCTGTTTTCCCCTCTCTATCTTGTGATGAATTGAGTTTTCCCTTTGAGATTTCATTTTATCGTATTGAATACTTTTATGGATTTGAGAACACTTTATGTATATCTTGCTATGAATACCCGTGGTGACAATGGGGTATTATATTGATTCACTTGAGATATGTTTTGGCACTCAACTCACGGATTCCCGAGGTGACATTGGGGTAATCTATGCATAGGGGTTGATGCACGTTCTCGTCTTTTGTTTCTTCGGTAGAAATCTTGGGGCACTCTTTGAGGTTCTTTGTGTTGCATTGAGCATTATGAATTTGAATTTGCTTTGGTGTTATTTTAGTGCGAACTCTTGATAGATCGATCGAAAAGAATAACTTGGTGTTAATTTAGTACGAACTCTTGATAGATCGATCGGAAAGAATAACTTGGTGTTATTTTAGTACAAACTCTTGGATAGATCGATCGGAAAGAATAGCTACAAACAATTTCTTCTTATGTTCTCCACTAGATAGGAACTTTGGAGTGACTCTTCATCGCACTATGAGGGATGGTTATATGATCCAATTAGATTAGCATTGTTGAGAGATTGCACTAGTGAAAGTACAGACCCTAGGCCTCATTTTCAAGCATTGCGTTACCATTTGTGCTCCATTTTATCAATTGCTACCTTGCTTTTTATTATTGTTACTATTACAAAAATCAATATCTACTATCCATATTACACTTGTATCACCATCTCTTCGCCAAACTAGTGCACCTATACAATATACCATTGTATTTGGTGTGTTGGGGACACAAGAGATCTCTTGTATTTGGTTGCAGGGTTGTTTGAGAGAGACCATCTTCATCCTACGCCTCCTATGGATTGATAAACCTTAGGTCATCAACTTGAGGGAAAATTGCTACTATCCTACAAAACTCTGCGCTTGGAGGCCCAACACGAGTCTATAAGAATAAAGTTGCGTAGTAGACATTATGGCCAGACTGACCACCATTCGAGTATTACTCTCGTTGGCAGCCTCACATGGTCTTCTCGTCCGCCAGATGGATATTAAGACGGCTTTCCTGAATGGAGAGCTAAACGAGGAAATCTACATGCAACAACCAGATGGTTTTGTGATAGATGGTCAGGAAGGAAAAGTGTGTAGGTTGCTGAAACAAGCACCTAAGAAATGGCATGATAAGTTTAATACAACTCTGACATCTGTTGGATTCGTTGTTAATGAAGCTGACAAATATGTATACTATCGCCATGGTGGGGGCAAAGGAGTTATATTGTGCTTGTATGTTGATGACATACTGATATTCGGAACCAACCTCAAAGTCATTGAGGAGGTCAAGTCGTTTCTATCTCAGAACTTTGAGATGAAAGACCTGGGTGTGGCTGATGTTATCTTGAACATCAAGCTACTGAGAGATGATGACGGTGGGATTACACTTCTGCAATCCCATTATGTTGAGAAGGCGTTGAGTTGTGTTGGATATTAGTACTGCACACCATTTCAAACACCATATGATCCTAGCATGTTGGTTCGAAAGTCCGAAGGCACGGCTAAAGATCAATTGAGATACTCTCAAATCATTGGTTCACTAATGTACCTAGCGAGCACAACGAGGCCTGACATCGCGTTTGCTGTGAGAAAACTGAGCCAGTTTGTTTCCAAACCAGGTGATGTACGTTGTCATGCTGTTAAAAGAGTTATGTGCTATCTGAAAGGTACTATGAACTATGGACTTCACTATACCGGAGACCCATCGGTACTTGAATGGTATAGTGATGCGAATTGGATCTCTGATGCTGATGAGATGAAGGCCACAACTGGGTATATGTTTACTCTTGGAGGTGGCGCTGTTTCCTGGAAGTCTTTCAAGCAAACAATCTTAACGAGATCGACAATGGAAGCAGAATTAACAGCATTAGACACATCTGGTGTCGAAGCAGGATGGCTTCGAGATCTTTTGATGGACTTGCCATTGGTTGAGAAGCCGGTTCCGGCTATCCTTATGAATTGCGATAATCAGACTATTATCACCAAGGTGAAGAGTTCAAAGGACAACATGAAGTCCAACAAACACATAAGAATGAGATTAAAAGCTGTCAGAAAATTAAGAAACTCCGGAGTGATAGCGTTGGACTATGTCCATACAGCTAAGAATCGGGCAGATCCCTTTACAAAAGGGCTATCATGTGTTGTGATAGATAATGCATCGAGGGAGATGGGTATGAGACCCACATGAGTTGCCATGGTGGTAACCCAACCTATGTGATCGGAGATCCTGTGAAGTAGGACCTGGAAAAACAAGCCAGTGGTGAACCGAGGAGAGTAACTATACTAACCCACTCCGTTGGAGATGCAATACTCTCGATACTGTATGGTAGGATGACTACTGTCTTAATATGTTCCAAAACTTATGTAAGCAAGATGCTATCCTACAGAGAGATCTTTGGAGGAACACACCTATGTGAGCCCGACTGCTGGTCACAGTGTATGAGATTGGGGTGATCTCTAGTAAGTTCATGAATAGGCGAGGAGTGTGACTTATATGCTCCACCCGAGGGGTCAGCCTTCTGCAGCCTAGTACTAGTAAGACATGTGGTGAAGCTTCTTTACGCCAAACTGACAATTCAAGGCTTAGTCCATTATTCAGTTGTGAAGGAGTGTAGCTGCTTGCTCTAGGTGAAGTTCAACCTTAGCAGGTCTTCACTGAAACACTGGTATATCGAAACAGTAATTGAAACAGAGGACACAATGGGCCCTCGAGATCTAGTGGGGGATTGTTGAAATATGGGGTGGGCTTTAGGCCCATCCAACAATTTCAGAAAAATCTCTAAGGGCCCATGTGGGTTATATGGCACTAGGTGTAGTGGGAAGTTTAGTCCCACCCCGTTAGTGGAGATGGAGTTGGGCCTCTTTATAAGGGTTTCTCTTGTACATGCTATTGGAGCTTGAGAAGAGAAGAGGCCCTCGTGCACTCCTCCTCCGCAACCCGCCTTGGCACGCCACGCCTCGTCACGACGCACCGCAGGTTGTGGGAATGAGCCGAGCAAAGCTCACACCTATGCACTTATGCCAGTCAGTAACGGAGAGTTTTTTCTGGCAGCTGGGGCCACGATCTGAGACGTCGGATCATGGGCTATCACGGACTCGGACGTGGGTTGAGCCCACGTCTCTCCACGCGGCTGCGCCTATATAAGTGTGAGGTGTCTCCTAACCCTATCCCCACGAACAAATCACATCTGCTCCACGCGCACCGCCCATCGTCGTTCCTTTGCTGCCGCTACCGCCGGTGAATCCATCCCGTCCGCCGCGTACACGGTCGACGGGAGAGCAGGTCTCCGAAACCCCGCCCCTCCGGTTCCTGTACGAGAGAGGGGCGGATAAGTTTTTGGGCAGCGACTGCGCGACTGTTCGCCTATGATCCACTACTTCATCTACATCCGCGTCATCTTCGTCAACACCATGTCTCAGGCCGAAGCCGACCGTCTTGCCGCCAAGAAGCTCGAGGCCGACAAGAAGGTCGCCGAGGACGCCGCTGCTGCTGCCACCGCTGCGGCGACTTCTGCATGGCCTATTGGAGGGTATAACGCGTTTATCCCTCTCCTGATTATTTCTGTATTAGCAGTACTAGCATTATGTGTAGATCTGTCTACTATTTGCGTAGTACGTGCTTGTTTAGATCAGTATCAGTATGTCATTAATTCTATCAATGCCATGCTAGTCATCTATTTATGGATTAAATTAGTCGAAAAATTGCCTATTTACTCAGCACCAACTATAATAGTTTTCCCGTTAAACATAGTCTTTCTACTATACCTGGTTACCCGTAAATCAAACAACTGTTGCTATATACCTAAACATGATTATTAGTATTTTTCTTCTGATGCATCTGATCTGTGTAAATGGTTAATTCCCTGCTGATTTAGTATACATGTGTGCTCCCATAGCACCCATGTGCACAATTTGATTGGTGTAGACGTGCAGCTGTTGTGCATCTTTGTGAATAGTATTTCTGCACTAACCATGTGTAGGTGCGGTGCATATGTGTTCTGCATATGAGCAGTTCATGAGTTTGTGACGTGTCCTTGATGCTTAGTTGCTTGGTTTGTTGACCAAGTCTTGTACCATGGGTGCATTCCTAGTGTTAAGTCAGTTAGTGCAGTTTATTTAACCAGGAGCATAGCAGTTCTGCCCAAGTTGGCATTGCTTTTCCTTATGGCTAAAGATGAATTCTTCCATAGTTGTGTGTGTGGCACTGCCCAATTCTCTGATTTATGAGAGAACTACAGCCGGGTGTTGTGCATCTATGTGAACAGTAATTTTACACTAACTAAGTGGCCTAATGTTTGTTCACCAACTCTTGCTTGAGGTTATATTCTTATGTCTTTAGAGTTTAGAGTATGAAGATAGCTATCGGTATTGAGTAGATCTGTCTTCAACGTTATTGGTTCTCTACACCTCACTATGTAATGTAATGATGGTCTGATGCAGTTCTTTTTTACCTTACCATGCTACATGCGCTCAACATTTTTCAACCGGATGTACTACTCATGCCTCTGATCTATTTGCACTGTCTTCATCATGGTACATCTGCTTTGACACGATCTCCCTGATTTCGCAATTGATAATAGATTTCGTGCCTACTTGCTTTCTTATGCTCCATGTTCTTAACTCGTGGGAGAATCAATAGAAATAATTCTGAAATTAGTGGTTCCATGTTGTTTATATATCTAACTTATTTACTTTAGCAGTTTGAGAGGATGCTTTCAGGAGAGATACCCTGAACATGTAGGAAGAAATGAATTCAGCTTGCTCCAGGGTTGTACTCGATACTCGACAGCAACCAGGACACGGCGCTGGGTTGATTGACGAGGTTTCTGGGTTGGCTCTTTGCACAAGGCGATCAAAGCCTGGAAGTTGACTCCCACAAAGTTGTTACAGAAAATACGAGTATGTTTGAGTATTAAATTTTGTTTCAGGAAATTATGAATAGTTATCGTGAGTGTCACACGTCATTCAGTGAGTTGTCGAACTTGATTTTGTCTATGTTACTGCAGTTGTTGTGTTATTCAATTCTCATGTACCTTATATAACTAGATCCTTCTATCACACTTTGAGGAAGTCAATTTCTATTTTCCGAGATGGTGCCTTCCCATTTTAGGCGTAATACCACCACCTTGTTGTAAAGAGATGACTCCAATAATCCGTACATCCTCATTCCTTTGATCACAACATTCCATCCTAAACTTTAAACCTATAATGTTGTTCGTCCGCCTTTTTATTACTCCTAAATAGAGTATATTTTAATGTTGTTTCATTTGCTTTGCTTCTTCGACCTTGCTAACAACAATGTCAATGTGAGTGGTTTTACTTGCATAACATATAAGTACATAATGACTGAGGTTACATGTACATTTCTTCGGTTACATGTTTTCATATTAGATCGATATTGGAAGTATGGCCCACTTTCTTATGGCTACATCCCAGATGAAATTCTTACTGATGCAGGGAGTTACATGTCTATTGAATTAGTGAATTCTGATTGGCCATCCAGGTTTCTTCCCTATTTTATTTGCACCATCTCCACTTCTCCAGTCCCGTGTGCACATCATCCTGTCCAACGAGTTTCTGCTTCTACAGAAGAATCATGTCCGACGACCTTCGCCCTATCTCCGGCATCTACACATCAGAACCTGCATACTCATGTACATGTTAGCACTGAAATGTTCTATTTTCATAGTCTAATGGTATTCATTAGCATTGGAAGCATACCCGTTGATGATCCGTCGTCACTAGTGACAGGGGATTGGTGTGCCTTGCCACGCGGATAGGTGTAGTAGACACAACACATTAGGGCCATGATAACCAAAACGGTCCCAATTATTATGGCAACGGTGGCTCCTAAGCCTAGCAACTTCCTTGTCTCTTTGCCCTTAGCTAAGGGGGCTGGCAGCTCAGGAGAAAAGGGGGCAGGTGGCTCGGGGGCAAAGGGGGCATGCAGGATAGGTGAATGCACATCGACATCACCCTCGTCGCAAACACGTGCATAGTCTTGTATCAAACATTTGCTGACTATATACAAGCTAATGTGGCACACGTTGTATAAAAAAGAAAGTTGTGGAGAATGTTAGTTGGAAATACCGTCACAATTTTTCATGTATGTTGGCCACCCCACAACTGTGCCGGAATCTTTTCCATGGCAAGAACAATACATCGACGGGAGATCGAATGGAATATCCATGTTCCAGCATAAATTTGCACAAGCAGCAAGCGCCCTTATCTAGCTCAAACCGTGGCTCCAAATCGGTGGCATACAACAGAGCGTCGCAGCAGGATGGTGTAGGAGATTGCACAAAAGCTTGGCAAAATTGGACAGCTAGGCTTGTAAGCTCAGGCTTACAACTGTCCTTTCGCGCTGCCAAAGTCGCGGTTGGTGCCGCCAACACAAAAGCCAACATCACACAGAGCAGTGGCGGAGCTAGCCGACAATCCGGGGGAGCGAAACACAAATCACCAGTGCTGGGGGGGGGGGGGCAAATGCTTAAAAAATTCCAATCTAAACCCTATTTAATTTTTTTCTTCAGAAAATTATCGAAGGTTGGGGTGGGGGGGGGGGGGGGGGGGGGGGGGCAGCGCCCCCCTAGCCTCAACATAGCTAACGCCACTGACAAAGAGGGGAACAACCATTTCCCTAAGGAATGCAAGTAGAAGTGAGCAAAAGTAAAACAATATAGCTGAATTTATTTGCGAGGAGCATATAAGAAAGAAACTTTCACTTTAGCAAACATTTCACCGATCAACTCTCATCCCAGTCATAAACCAAACTGTACGAACACCAAAGGATCTCTGTAAGCAACAATGCAATACCTATCCAGTCTAGTTTATAAAACTTATAACTTGACTTGTTTGAAATCATCTTTTGAAGAAATTATAAATCAAACTGAAACAAACAAGCAAATCTAAGAGCATCTCTAATTGTCCCATTATCTGGGCGGACAACCCAGACAAGACTCATACAAGAAAACGTCACCCAACTTAACCCCCCATACCTTGCCTAAATGTTTGGGCTGTCTGCCACCCCCATATCAGGAGTGAGCAACCGCTGTCCTCGGACGCATCCGCAGACATATAGCGGGTCAGATTAGCTATGTGTGGTTGGAGAAGTTTTAAGCAATTGAAACAAACACTCGTCAAGAAGAAGAAATCTGAAGAAAAAAAAGACAGATCCCATTGATGGACATGCAAAAGGCCAAATTAGCTATATGTGGATCGAGATGCTCTAAGCAATCAAAATTAGCACATGACAAAAAAATTGATACACTACTCTCATTGACTACGCGGATCCACATGTCATATTCATCTTCCCCTTCCTCTTGTCTCTCTCACATGTCATCTTTCACACACCACCAGATTCATTTCGTCTCTCACATATAGTCTTCCACACACTCTCCCTCCCCCCATATTCAATTCCTCTCGACCCCTCTCCTTGGTAGATCCACCCTTCACCGCTTCTAGTCTACACTATAACAACTAGTAGAACTGCTTCTAGTCTACACTACAGATACAGGAAATAGGACCAAGGTAGGGGGGCGGAGCCCCCCCTCTGACTTTGCCATATTTACAACAATGTGTACATGGGACATGTATGCATATCAACACTGCCCATATAGCAAATAGTGGTATAATCTTCATTTAAGTTCTTCATATAAGGTGGCCATGCCACAATAAGTGATAATCATTGCCATGGCAACAATGGTACATAGATGTATCGATCAAAGATCAAAAGGAATATCCCATGCCACCATAAATTTGCACAAGAGCAACATGCACCCTTATCTAACTCAAACCCTGGCGCCAAACCCTCTGCATACATGAGTGCATCACATCACGAAGGTGTAAGAGAATGAAGAGACTCTTGGTAACAGATCACGGTGATACGTCTCCAACGTATCTATAATTTATGAAATATTCATGCCACGTTTACAACAATTTTATATGATTTTATTAGAACTAACCTGGACTGACGCTGTTTATAAAGTATTCATGACTTTGGAGTGATTCTTTGTTGCATGTTGAGAGATTGTAATATGATCCAATTATGTTATCATTGTTGAGAGACTTTGCACTAGTGA
This sequence comes from Triticum urartu, assembly GCF_003073215.2. Taxonomy (NCBI): domain Eukaryota; kingdom Viridiplantae; phylum Streptophyta; class Magnoliopsida; order Poales; family Poaceae; genus Triticum; species Triticum urartu. The sequence goes on from NC_053026.1 coordinate 630,360,846, forward strand.
AAGTATGAACCCTAGGCTTTGTTTTCAAGCATTGCAATACCGTTTTTACTCACTTTTGTTACTAGTTACCTTGCTGTTTTTATATTTTCAGATTACAGAAACCTATATCTACTATCCATACTCCACTTGTATCACCATCTCTTCGCCGAACTAGTGCACCTATGCAATTTGCCATTGTATTGGGTGTTTTGGGGACACAAGAGATTTCTTGTATTTGGTTGTAGGGTTGTTTGAGAGAGACCATCTTCTTCCTACGCCTCCTACGGATTGATAAACCTTAGGTCGTCCACTTGAGGGAAAATTGCTACTGTCCTACAAACTCCGCGCTTGGAGGCCCAACAAGAGTCTACAAAAAGAAGGTTGCGTAGTAGACATCACATGGCGAGACTCTTTGGTGCATCATGGAGAGATTGGAACTGTGGGTTCCAATTCTAAGAGGGCGTTCGTTGTTTCAGCAACCTTAGTTGAGCCATTGGGTGTGTGTGCCCTATGTGTAGGTTCCTTTGTGTCATGTGTCATATATATAACCGCATCATGGCTCACAATGCCCATTCAAAAGACAAGGACCATGTAAGCCACACCAACTGCCTACAAAAACATACAACACAACACACGTCGCCCAACAAACATCGACAATAAACGACTAAAAAGGTACAAATTGACGTGACAACAAAAACGGTGCATCAACTTCTAGTGGTTCATTTAGAGAAGCACGTTTCGGTGCCCAGGCTCATCTACACCGGTTATAACAAAATTCATCAAAAAATCAAAAAATTCCAATTCTTTTTGTGCGGTAGACAATTTGATGCGTGAGACCCGCTCCAAATTTTAAGTGATTTATACATCTGAGCAGCTCTCAACAAAAAAAACAAATTGGGCCAAAACAGTACGTGACAGTAAACATTTTTATAGATCCCCAATTTGTCTTTTTTGATGAGAGCTCCTCAGATGTCCAAATGATATGAAAATTGGAGCGCACCTCACGCATTAAATTGCCTACCACACAAAAAATGGATTTTTTTTGAATTTTTCTAGTATTTGTTTTGATTTTTTCATCAACGCAGGTGCAGAGATGGATTTTCGGTTCATTATAGCTTATTGTTGGTGGAGAACGTGTATTGAGCTATACTACCATTGCTGGTTTAAACTATTAACACGTTGGCACGTAGTATTGAACCTTTGAGGTGCGAGTCTTTTCCCTCCCCCTCTCGCGAGCGTCTGAGGAGAAACCCTAGCCACGGACTCACCTCTACCTCCACCAACTCCCCCCCTAGCCAGCCTGGCAGGGCCTCTCTCTTCTTCACTTGCTTGCAGAGGCTAGTGCGGGACGATCAGGCAAATGGAGGTGCAGGGCTTGCGGCAAGCCTAGTAAATGTTACTCCAGACAGAGAGAGTACTAGATTCTAAGAATTAGGATTACAACCGAACGTGCACAACTAAGACACGTACAATAGTTCACGATAGGCATTGGTTTGCCTTCCTCCCACCGTCGTTTTACAACCAAACTATTTTGAGAGAAGTGCATATTTCAACCCTGAACTCTTGCCATAGTCTATTTTACAACCCTGAACTTTAATACCGTCTAAATTACAACCCCCAAGTCTCAAAACCGGTTAGGATTCAACCCTCCCCTCCCTGTTGACCGGTTTTGACCTGGGGTGACCAGTTTTGACTAGTCAACGGGTCCAATCAGCATGCCACGTCAGAATTTTTTTTCAAAATTTCAAGAAAAAGTAAATAAAAATCTATAAGATCAGGGAAAAAATATAAAAAGGCAAAATTACGAAAAAAATCGCGAAAAAAGCTAGGGAAAATAAAAATGATTTTTTTCTGGAATTTGAGTTTTTGGGTTTTTTCTGGATTTTTTTGGAAATCCGTTTTTTTATTTTCCGTGTTTTTCGGAAATTGGATTTCTTATTTCTTTTTCTGGATTTTCTTCGATTTTACAGGTTGTTTCCTTGGAAATTTCGCATTTTTTGCTGATGTGGCATGCTGACTGGACCTATTGACTGGTCAAAACCGGTCAACCAGGTCAAAACCGGTCAACAGAGAGGGGAGGGTTGAATCCTGGCCGGTTTTGAGAGTTGGGGGTTGTAATTTAGATGGTATTGGAGTTCGGGGTTGTAAATTAGACTAGGGCAAAAGTTGAGGGTTGAAATATGCACTTCTTTCAACTATTTTAGAGATATATGGGTGTGGGAAGCGACAATACAACTACGATTACAACCAAAGTATTTTAGCAATGCCAAGTAGAATTCACGAGAATAGATTGGGGGGGGGGGGGTTGTGGACACACTTGCGCGAATTCGGGTAACGGCTACGAGAGATAAAAATAAAGAAAACTGTACCCGACTAGGGATGGACGTAAACTCGTAGGCTACCGAGGGTAGGGATAATCAGCCAGGTCTTATTTAAAAAAAACTGCCCCGCCACTGCAGGCAGGTTAGTTGCTCTGTCGTTGACGGAGAGTTCTTCGCGAAGAGACCTTAGGATATAAGTTGCTAAAACAAACGGAGGGGAGGATCGACCCATTCAGTAGAATTCCGAAGAAAGACTGTTTGATAGAGGCTAAGGTGTCCCGATGTTTCGATGAGATGGTGGCTATCGTTTTTTGTGGGAGTCGACCTTGACGATCCGACTACGAACGTGCGAGACGTCGCGCCTTAGCAATCGCTAAACCAACTTCCGAGGGTTATTCACCACGCCGGAGCACGATCAACCTGACCACGAGGCTCTGTTTCCTGCGAGCAAACGAAGAACAAGCAAGAAACTGAGATTGCAATCGGGATATTGCGAATATAAGATGAAAACTTTATTGATCAAGGTGGGGTTCTGTGACGTCTTGGTCTGGTCGTTGGACACAAACGAAGTACGCGAAGTTGCAGCTATGGCGAACTTTTAATCTAAACAAAACCCAAAGTCTAAACAACGCCCTAAGGGCTGTATATATGGAGGAAGAGGGGGGAATTTCGTGGCCCTTGAGGGTGGGGTCCGAAACCAACCCTAACTCTTGTTTCCCCACACATACGGACTCTAAAAATAGCCTATACTTAAGTATTTCGAAATTACATGGGCCTGGCCCATTAATAAGGTGACGCAGCACCTAGAATAGCCTATGGACGAATATTATGAAGTGGCATCTTGTATATTCGTCCAAGGCTTCATGCACTCCTTATGGCGGCTTCAAAGTCCTGAAATCATGCACTCCTATATTGGTCCAGTATATGTAACAGTAGGGGCTGTGGGTGTAACAATGGTATTGATGTCCTCATCATCCTCCCCTTCTTGAAATGAAGTCGTCCTCGACGGAAGCGCATCTTCCTCACCCAAATAAGGCTTCAAATCTGCAATGTTAAAAGTGGGACTAACCCCAAAATCTACAGGTAGCTCAAGTTTATATGCATTATCATTTATTTTCTCTAACACCTTAAAAGGACCATCAGCACGTGGCATTAGCTTTGATTTGCGCAGATTAGGAAATCTATCTTTACGCAAATGTAACCAAACAAGATCTCCAGGAACAAACACAACATGTTTTCTACCCTTATCTCCAGCAAGTTTATATTTAGCATTCATATGCTCAATGTTTTCCTTAGTTAACTCATGCATTTTTAAAATCAATTCAGAACGTTCTTTAGCATCAACATTAACCTTCTCTGAAGATGGAAGAGGCAACAAATCAATAGGTGCACGAGGTAGGAAACCATACACAATTTCAAAAGGGCACATCTTAGTAGTAGAATGCAATGAGCGATTATAAGCAAATTCAATATGAGGCAAGCATTCTTCCCACATTTTCTTGTTATTCTTCAAAACAGCCCTAAGCATAGTAGACAATGTTCTATTGACTACTTCAGTTTGTCCATCAGTTTGGGGGTGACAAGTAGTACTAAAAAGCAGCTTAGTCCCCAACTTAGCCCATAAACATCTCCAAAAGTGGATAAGAAATTTAGTATCACGATCTGAAACAATAGTATTTGGCACACCATGTAAGTGAATAATTTCACGAAAGAACAAATCAGCAACATTAACAGCATCATCGCTTTTATGACATGGTATAAAGTGTGCCATTTTCGAGAACCTATCCACAACAACAAATATGCTATCCCTCCCCTTCTTTGTTCGAGGTAAACCTAAAACAAAGTCCATAGATATATCCTCCCAAGGAACACTAGGTACTGGCAAAGGCATATATAAACCATGAGGATTGAGTCGTGACTTAGCTCTTTGACATGTAGTGCAGCGAGCAACAAAACGCTCAACATCCCGTCTCATCTTTGGCCAAAAGAAATGTGTAGTAAGTATATCCTCCGTCTTCTTGACACCAAAGTGTCCCATTAATCCTCCTCCATGCGCCTCCTGCAACAACAAAAGACGGACGGAGCTAGCTGGAATGCATAGCTTGTTAGCACGAAACACAAATCCATCGTTAAGAACGAACTTGTTCCAAGTTCTCCCTTCCTTACAATTCTGCAATACATCTTAAATTCAGCATCATGAACATATTGATCTTTGATGGTCTCCAAACCAAATATTTTAAAGTCAAGTTGTGAAAGCATAGTATAACGACGAGACAAGGCATCAGCAATAACATTTTCTTTACCCTTCTTGTGTTTAATGACATAAGGGAAAGTCTCAATGAATTCAACCCATTTAGCATGTCTACGGTTCAGTTTTGCTTGACTTTTAATGTGTTTCAAAGATTCATGATCAGAATGTATAACAAATTCCTTGGGCCATAAATAATGTTGCCATGTTTCTAAGGTCCGAACAAGAGCATATAATTATTTATCATAAGTAGAATAGTTCAGACTAGGCCCACTCAATTTTTCAGAAAAGTATGCAACAGGTTTTCCATCTTGTAATAACACACCTCCTAATCCAATTTCACTAGCATCACATTCAAGCTCAAAAGTCTTATTGAAATTAGGAAGCTGGAGTAAAGGAGCATGTGTCAACTTATCTTTCAATACCGTGAAAGCTTCTTCCTGTGCGGTACCCCAAACAAAAGGCACATCCTTCTTTGTAAGCTCGTTGAGAGGTGCAGCAATGGTGCTGAAATCTCTCACAAAACGCCTATAGAAACCAGCGAGGCCAAGGAAACTCCTCACTTGTGTGACCGTTTTGGGCTGCGGCCAACTCTCAATAGCTTCAATCTTGGCTTTATCAACTTCAATTCCCTGTGGAGTAACAACATAGCCAAGAAAAGATACTCGGTCGGTGCAAAAGGTGCACTTTCCAAGGTTTCCAAACAAACGTGCATCACGTAGAGCAATAAAAACAGCACGTAAATGTTCCAAATGTTCCTCCAAAGATTTGCTATAAATCAATATGTCATCAAAGTAAACTACCACAAATCGTCCAATGAAAGCACGTAAAACTTCGTTCATTAACCTCATGAAAGTACTAGGTGCATTAGTTAACCCAAAAGGCATGACTAACCACTCATATAATCCAAACTTAGTTTTAAATGCTGTTTTCCATTCATCACCCAATTTCATACGAATTTGATGGTATCCACTACGCAAATCAACTTTGGAGAATATTGTAGAGCCACTCAATTCATCAAGCATATCATCTAGCCTAGGAATAGGATGACGATAACGAATAGTAATATTATTAATGCCTCTACAATCAACGCACATACGCGACGTACCATCCTTTTTCGGCACTAAAATGATAGGAACAGCACAAGGACTAAGGGATTCACGTATATAACCTTTGTCCGAGAAGTTCCTGTACTTGACGCATAATGTCCTTCGTCTCCTCTGGATTGGTATGGTATGGTGCACGGTTGGGTAGCGAAGCACCGGGAATTAAGTCAATTTGATGCTCAATCCCTCGAATAGGTGGTAATCCCGGTGGCACGTCTTGTGGAAAGACGTCAGCGAACTCCTGCAAAATGTTAGTGACAGCAGGGGGCAAAGAGGAAGGCACGTCCTCGAATGAAAATAATGCCTCTTTGCACACAAAAGCATAGCAAACAGATTTGCTGAAATCTAGCTCATCAATATCAGATTTGGTGGCAAGTAAACATGCACTTTTCAATTTAATTTCAGAAACAACAGTAGATGGTTTATTATTAGGCTTCATTTGGTGCTCAAATTCTTTTGCCACAATCTGATTTTCACTCTTATTTGTCTCCTGTTTTGCTTTATTAGCTCTATTAATATCATCTTTCAAAATGGAATCAGGAGTCATAGGAAGCAAAGTAATATTTTTATCCTTATGAACAAGAGTATACTGATTGTTTCTACCATGGTGTACAGAATTTTTATCAAATTGCCATGGTCTACCAAGTAATAAGGAACATGCTTGCATAGGTACCACATCACAATCAACATAATCAGCATATGTAGAGATACTAAAATGCACACGAACAGTACGTGTTACCTTAACCTTGCCGCTGTTGTTGAACCATTGGATGTAGTAAGGATGTGGATGTGGTCTTGTGGTGAGAGATAGCTTCTCCACCATCTCCATGCTAGCCAAGTTATTGCAGCTCCCTCCATCTATGATCACGCGAACAGAACGTTCCTTCACAACTCCCTTTATATGGAACAAATTATGCCTCTGATTTTGTTCAGCTTGTGTAACCTGCACACTCAAAACACGTTGAGCAGCTAAACATTCATACCTGTCAGCATCTTCAGGAGCCATGTATTGCGTCTCATGATCAGAATCGTCTCCACCGTGTTCGTCACGTGTAATAAGAGCCAAAGTCTCCTCATCATAGTCACTAGCGGACTCATACCCACCATCCTCAGTAACAATCATCACACGCTTAGATGGGCATTCTCTCGCATAATGACCTCCACCCTTGCAACGTCGACAAATAATATCATGTGTTTGCCCTGTTGATGCCATGGATGAAGAAGAGCTCTTTGCAGGCCCAGAAGGTGTGCTCTTGGCAGATAGTGGTGATTGTGCCTGCTTTATTGTATCACGGTTGGAGGTGGTAGCCGACGGAGGCGCCGGTGTAGTAGAACGTGTGGAATTAGATGATGCACGTGGTGTCCATGATGAAGGTCGACCTGCAGAAAAGTTAGTCCGCGCCAATGCCTGTCGATCCTGCACTTCACGTTCAGCTTTACAAGCAAGATGGAATAAACGAGTGATATTAGTATACTCCTTATACTCTAGAATCGTCTGAATCTCTCTATTTAATCCACCCATAAAACGTGCAAGCATAGCTTCATTCTCCTCAACAATACCACATCTAATCATGCCAGTTTGTAATTCCTGATAATATTCTTCTACAGAATTTTTTCCCTGTCTTAAGCGCTGCAATTTTTGAAGTAATTCACGTTGATAATATGGTAGAACCTAACGAGTACGCATAACAGTTTTCAAAGCAGCCCAAGTAGCCGGAATATGATATAATCTACAATGCTCAGACCACCAAACACATGCAAAACTAGTGAAAGCACAAACAGCAGCAGGAACACGTCTCTCCTCGGGATATTGTAAACATGTAAATCGTTGTTCAGTTTCTAACTCCCAAGTAAGATATATATCAGGAACATATCTACCCTCAAATGGTGAAATATTCAATTTTAGTTTAGGGAGATGGTCATGATCTCGTACCTGAGGGTGAGCCCTACCATTGCCATTATTTGCATGTGGACGACCTGGTGGTTGCTGTGCTGTTGGTGGCACGTAGTTCTGATTTTGATCAACCTCATCCTCATAATCTCCCACATAAGCATCCTCCTCCACATCAGCAGTAGGATCCACAGAAGTATCAACAGCAGCACCAGCAGTTTGGCCCGACTGAAGAGGGACACGGCTCGCTCGGCGGAGGGCTGTTTCCCGACGTGGAGGTAGTCGGTGTTGTTGCTGTTGTTGCAGAGGTGCGGCAGGAGCAGCCGGTGGTGGTGGTGGAAAACGCGAAAGCAATTCAGCAAACTTGTTATCGAGCTTTGTTTCAAACGTCTTCTCCATGCCATCTATCTTCTCCATGGCCTCTTCAATTCTGTTTATCACATCTTGCACCTGTCCATTCATCATTTGCTGAAACGTATCATGAAGCTTCTTGTTCGTCAAGTTCTCCCAGTCAGTCTCGTCGGCTTGTGATCCTGGCATGGTTAGCAGCAATAGAAACACACAAGAATATGATCCTACAGACTACTAACAAGTGGTGGTGGTGGCGGGTGTCACAAATCTGTCAAGAAAATCTCAAATTCTTACCAATTCTTACCCAACAGCAGGCGGTGATCGGCAACCGTTGTAGTCAAAAACTCTCAAAAGCTTGGATAGAGCGATTGCCAGGGAGAGTCAAACACACGACGTAGATGTATGTGGAGCTGGGAAGGCTTATAGTATGGTAGCAAAAAGGGTCAGCAATAATCAATTCAGAGATGCAAAGTTGAATAAACGCTCAACGACGGTACTGTGCTGGTCCTAGGCTAGACCGTGCTAGAGACGCGAGCCTAGAACACTAAGAAAATCACGGCGCTGCACGTAAATAAGGGAAAAACACACTCTGGAACTCTCTTTTTTTGCTCTTTTTTTTGCGCTCCTCTTTTTTTTTTTGCGAAAAATCACTATAATGGCGAGTGTCTCAAAACTCTTCCCTCGTCAAACTGATAGGATGGGCACGGAAATTTTTTTTTCACTTTTTTTTGGAAATCAAGGCAGCGACGACGAAAAAGTGCGACAAAAAATCACTATGATGGCACGTGGCTCAAAAGACTCAGAAAAGCCTAAAAATAGGATAGGGAAAAAAATTTTGCCCGTGAAAATTTTGGCCTAAAAACTGCCCGGGGGTCTCCAGACTTTTTTTTTCCGAGACCTACGCAGGCAAGGAAACACGACTCGGAATTTAGATTGATCTTAAGAACAAACCTAATATGAGAAGAACTCGAATTGGTGGTGGATATATGGTTGTGGTATATGGCAGCGGTGGTGGTATATGGTAGCGGTGGTGGTATATGGATAGAGATTGGTGGTGGTATATGGATACGGATTGGTAGTGGTATATGGATATGGATTCAGAGCGGTGGCGGATAAGCAAAAGTGGTAGATGGGCGATGATGATGGTGCGGCGGCGGCGTGACAACTTATGACCAGAACTCGAAACTCTAAAAGACTAGACTCTAAGACCAGCAACTTGACACGACGATGCAACCGCAAATTCAACAAAGCAAAAACCCTAAAAAGATTATGCAAAGGCTCAGATTGGTTCGGATATGATGAACTAACCCTAATTTTTTTTGTGTGGCTTTTTCGTGGACTGTAGGTATGAAGAACAGACTCGATCTAATCTACGAAAACTGTAAAAATCTCACCGAGCAACCTGGAATTCTGATACCACTTGATAGAGGCCAAGGTGTCCCGATGTTTCGATGAGATGGTGGCTATCGTTTTCTGTGGGAGTCGACCTTGACGATCCGACTACGAACGTGCGAGACGTCGCGCCTTAGCAATCACTAAACCAACTTCCGAGGGTTATTGACCACGCCGGAGCATGATCAACCTGACCACGAGGGTCTGTTTCCTGCGAGCAAACGAAGAACAAGCAAGAAACTGAGATTGCAATCGGGATATTGCGAATATAAGATGAAAACTTTATTGATCAAGGGGGATTCTGTGACGTCTTGGTCTGGTCGTTGGACACAAACGAAGTACGCGAAGTTGCAGCTATGGCGAACTTTTAATCTAAACAAAACCCAAAGTCTAAACGACGCCCTAAGGGCTGTATATATGGAGGAAGAGGGGGGAATTTCGTGGCCCTTGAGGGTGGGGTCCGAAACCAACCCTAACTCTTGTTTCCCCACACATACGGACTCTAAAAATAGCCTATACTTAAGTATTTCGAAATTACATGGGCCTGGCCCATTAATAAGGTGACGCAGCACCTAGAATAGCCTATGGACGAATATTATGAAGTGGCATCTTGTATATTTCGTCCAAGGCTTCATGCACTCCTTATGGCGGCTTCAAAGTCCTGAAATCATCACTTGTAACTCCGTTCTTGATCCCCTTGCGCATGCCATCAACTCCATGCGTGTTCTTGCTCCAATGTTCATCCTTCTCCAAGCTAGGCCCTTCATTTGTAAGCAAAACAAATGTATCCAATTTAGGCAGCATCATAATCTCATGAACATTAGAATCATTACCAAGAAACGAAAGTACCTGGTAATTTAATTGGCGTGCGCGAGCTCTAGTAATTGGTCCAGTATATGTAACAGTAGGGGCTGTGGGTGTAACAATAGTATTGATGTCCTCATCACTGTTGACAATGAGTCGGAAGAAAGAAACAAAAAAGATGTTTTTTTAATAAAAAAAATACAACATTCGTCTCCATTGCATTAGATGTCTTCCTATATTCACATGTTTTCAATTTAATTTTAATCGTCTGATATGTTAGAATCATGCAAACATTAATTACTAGAAATAACACTAGTAGATAATTTTTTGTAACAATGCGCAATTTATTTTATTGCAACATATGGATGTGTGCGTCGCAACCATCGCAACCGATGCAGAAGGTGAAAGCTTCCACCTTCTTTTCTAAAACCGTACTATGTTTGTTTTTCTCTCTAAATAACATGGAACACATAAGAGAAGACCGCCTTATCAACCAGTACTGTATATGTATAAACTGATAGCACTGACAACTGGGACTCATGTTTCGTGTAAATCAAATTGCCAAGGTTACAAAAACCCTATGTATCTGCACTGCATATGCCTTCACACCCTATTTGTGTGTTTATTTTGCCAACCAGACAGGCCCCGAGACTCCTCCCTTGTAGCATTCATCCACGTATCTAGCAGACTCGGGACATGACAGAAGAGCAGCGCCCCGGATTACGGCGTCTTCGTCCCTGATTAGCCCTCTACCATTGAAGTAATCCTCGAGGAGCTGCCCAACCATGGGGATCCTCACACTGCCACCGACGAGAATGACCTCGTCGATGGCGTCCTTGCGGCTCTGCGTTTGGGAAGTGGGAGCACCTCAACTCCTAACTGGTCCAAGTCGGCTATTCTTTTTAGTGCATATGTCAATCAATCAACTATTGCTGATATCAGGAGCATCTTTCCTGTTAGTTCCATGGATGAGAGTTTTAATCACCTGGGCCACCCGTTAATCCTTCCAGCCAAGAATAGGGTTGTAGCTTACAATTTTGTTCTTGATAAATTTAAGGCTAAGCTTCCTTCTTATAAAGCTAACATGCTTTCACATGCGGCGAGACTTGAGCTTATTCGAGCTGTTTTCTCTGCCATTCCTGTTTATTACATGTCCAATATTTTATTCACCAAAAAATTTATTGCTAAACTCATGTCTATTATTAGAACTTTTTGGTGGACAGGAATCAGGGAGGACAATTCCAAGGGACTTTGCCTAAGAGCTTGGAAAGATATCTGCACTTCTAAGAAAGAAGGAGGGCTAGGAATTAGAAACCTTCATGCCATGAACCAAGGCCTCATCCTTGCCTCGGCTTGGAGACTTGCAAACAATCCAAACTCACATTTACATCTTGTTCTCAAATCGAAATATTTTTCAAATACCTCCATTTGGGCTGCCTCGTCCAACACTCCTAAGTCAGCTTTTTGGTCATCCATTCTCAAGATGCTACCTAAACTTAAGAACCATTCTTTCTACCGCATCACTCAAGGGAACATCTCCATTTGGAGCACTCCTTGGTGCTCAGCTTGGACTGATATTCACAATCATCTCATTATCCAACCTACTGGCTACATCTATCGTGCACAAGTGAGAGATCTTTGGCTCCCAGGGCATAAAACTTGGAACATCAGCTTAATTCATTCTCTTTTTCAGGAGCCGACGGCATCTATTATTACTCAGACTACCATCATTCCGGATGACTGTCCAGACATTCTTTGCTGGGATATTACTCCTAATGGTAAATGTAACTCTAAATCCACTTACAAGTTGTGTTTGCAGGATATTCAAAGGCAGCCAAGAAACCAACCTTCGCAGGTCTCCCTACAGGTTAAACAGCTTCTTAAGCAGGTTTGGAAGCAAAAATTGATGGCACCCAGAGTTCAAACTTTTGCCTGGAGGTTACTTCGGAAAGCTCTTCCAACAGGTTTGAGAGCTAGTCGATTTTCATCTCATATTTCTAAACAGTGTTGTCGTTGTGATCTTGAAGAGGATGACATGCATCTCTTTTTTCGTTGCACTTTTGCGAGAGCATCTTGGTTTGCTCATCCTTGGTACATCAGAAGTGATCTTCTAACTGAGAATCATCTTTCTATGCAAAGTGTTATTCATGCTCTGCTCAATATGAATCACCCCTAGGCATCTATATCTAACATTTTCAATTTCCTTTGGTGCATATGGAAATCTAGAAATGATTGCTTATTTGCTAGAAAAATGCCTCTTCCTCATCAGGTACACATTGCTGCTTCAGCTTTGGCTGAACACAATAATTACTTACAGAATTCAGTCCATGATGGTAAGCAAACTGATCAGCTTCTTACCTCTCATAATATAAGTACCTTACCTCAACAAGGCTGCACTGTTAGGACGGATCTTCTCATTTCAGGAGCTAAAATTTATTCTGATGCCGCTTTCAACTGTTCGAAGATTTCAGGACTTGTACATGGAACAACAGCTACTGGAGTTGGAGTGTTTCTCTGTTTTTTGCAGGATCAAGCTGAGGTCAATGTGCAAATTCAAGCTTCCACCCAAAACACAAGCACGCCTCTTCAAGCTGAAGCCCTTGCTTTTCTTCTTGCAGCTCAAATTGCTCACAGGCTTCACATTAATAGGCCTACTTTCCTCACTGATTGTCTCTCCTTGGCAAAAGCGGCAGCGAAAAGAAGTGTTTTGGCTGATTCTACCCCTTGGTCCATCAGGAAATATCTTGCTGAATTTTTCTCTCTTACTAAAGATCTCCAAGCGCATGTGTTTCATATATCAAGAGAGATTAATGGCATAGCTCACAATGTGGCTCATCAGGTTCTTAGATGTTCTATAGAACCTGACATTAGTTGTTTTGCTTCAGCTCATTCACATAGGACATGCCCTGTAGTTTACCTCCTTTCCAATATCAATTTTCAGGGCTATGTACTTCACGCTGTAAGATGTTACTGAGCTGAATAAAAGTGTTGGCGCTTGTGCGCCTTTCTCTGTTAAAAAAAAAAGAAGTGGGAGCACCTCCCATCACTACCGTGTCCACTATTTCCAGTGCTTTCTCGATGAGGTCACGGTTCAGCTCCTCGAACTTGGCCCGCGTGAGCTCCTCGTAGATATCTGCGCCTTCGCCGAGAACCGGTCCGATGTTCATCAGAACGCCATCTCGGTCGCTCAGTAACTTCTTGACCCTCTCGCAGGTTGCTCTCAGCTTCTTGAGAGCGCCCTCGTCCCCACGGATATCACGGTGATGCCTCTCCCTGATCAACTCCACGAAATGGTCCACAATCCTGTCAGTGAAGTCGTCGCCTGCATGGAAGAAGTGAACCAGATCGAGTTTAGCCTCCTGCCTTAGCAAAATCTGGAGCTGTGTATGCTCAGCTCACGTACGTACCGCCGAGGTAGGCATCATGGCGTTCCTCGAGGAGATGACCCGTGCCATCCTTGAATCTGAACTTTGTAGCGTGGCTCGTGCGGCCGCCGAGATGGAAGACGAGGACGACCTTGCCGTCGCCCCTCTTCTCGTGAAGGCGATATGCCGCGGCTGCCGCGACCTGCTCGTCGACGACCTTGGCGACACCGAAGCCACCGTGCAAGCGCGCAGCTTCTCTCCTGACCGAACTCCGTTGGGCACCATTGAAGTGCCCGGGGACGGTGACAAGGGCGCTCTCGATCTCGCGGCCCAGGCGCGCCTCCGCCATCTTCTTAAGCTCGGCCATGAGGATGCCGGCCACACGCTCGGGAAGGAAATTCATCACGTGGCCATCCTCGGTCTCCATCTGGATGCCGCATCTTCCCAGCTGTTCGGTGAATTGGTACGGCACTAACTCTGCTTCTCTCTTCACCATCTCGTTGTACATCCTATGTGAACAATTGAATTTGCGGAATCAAATAATCCATCCACTCGATCAGTTGTGCAAACTAGAAGAGAGTTAGTACTAAGCAAGTTACTTGCCTGATGCCGAGGAGTCGCTTGAAGCCGGAAACGGCCGTCCCGGGGCTGACGGCGGCGTGGTTCATGGCGGCCTCTCCGACAAGGGTACCGTTGTCTGTGAAGGCAACCCAGGAGGGGATGCAGAGCTGGTACGCGGTGTAGGGATCCAGTCGGCCTCCGTAGCCGGCGATGCAGGACTTGGTGTTGCCGAGGTGGATGGCCGCCTTTTCGTTCTGCGAGATCCCGTGGTACTGCAGGAACTCGTTGGCGCAGTACGCAGGCGACACGCCTCGCGGGAGGCCGAACGCCGCCGCTCCCGATGCCGCTGGATGTCATGCCGAGAAAATCAATCAAATTATCGAGAATTAGGCAACAGGAGATCGATCTATATCGGAGAGGGAGAAGAAAGCAGACCCATGGCCAGGAACAGGAGCAGAACGCCGAGGTAGAGGAGCGGACGAGTCGCCGCCATTGGAGCTTCTGTTTCTCGATCGGCGTGTTTTGGCGATCCGAGTTATCCGAGTGCTGGCTTTCTGCTAGCCGACGGTTGTACATCAGTATCGATCAGGCCGCGCCCGACTCCAACATATTATCCGAGTAATATTGACCAATCTGTATACGTCTCGTCCATGAAGTCATGTTTTTTTTTTCTTTTCTTTTGCAGGAGGCGAAAAAGTCATGTTGAAGTCATGCTCAAACTTCAAAGTCACAGTTGACACATGCATGCAGCTTGTTTAAAAAAAAAACGGTTGACACATGCATGCTTCACCTGCCAGCATCGATCGGTCACTAACTTCATTTCCACCTACTCATGTCCAGCTGAATCACGGAACAAGGCCGGCCACTGGATTCTACGACTGTTTGAACACCGGCCGGCCGGCTGCGCTCCAGTTCTTAATCCTCAGTCAGAAATCACAATCCCATTCCAGGTGCAATGGATTTTGCCATACTGTTGCTTCTCTTGATCTTTGCACCAGCAGGGATGCCATCATTTACCAGCTGCCCCTCATCCACCTTCGGTAAGTGATTTGCCTCTTTATCTTCTTCTTTACTTGCGGCTGCCTCTTTATCTTTTTGGTGCACATTATTAAACTAGGCTTGAATTTATTCTGATTTTTCCATTAAAAAACATCAATTTCCCATAGACGTCTGCAAGTGCAACTAATGGAGCCGTCTGACTTAATTTGGGATGGACTATTGTGTACAAATCGATGCTATATATCATCACTTTTCTTGGTAGCTCACCATATGTAGCTCAGTCAGTGTCGCTCATCTTCAACCTCGCTAGCCAATATCGTATGTCGTATCTCCCAATGTTAGGCTTACATTTTTCTTATGCCTGCAGTCTGCAGAGCACAAGTTACTTGCTTTTCTCAAAACTATTTTTACATTTTTGCAAAACTGAAATTCGCAAACAGGCACTTACATTGTTCTTACAATGACTGTAGATCATGTTGTCAACTCAGAAGGTGCACTTGAGTTCCCCTTGTTTCACACCGACCACCCGTGCGTCCAACAACATCGTGGTCGTCCGATGTCAACTGAAAGCATCAGTGAAACTGATGATACAGACCTACCCATTGACTTGATACGGAATGACAGCATAAACAACTTTGCCTTTCTAATGCC
Source organism: Triticum urartu (assembly GCF_003073215.2). Lineage (NCBI taxonomy): Eukaryota > Viridiplantae > Streptophyta > Magnoliopsida > Poales > Poaceae > Triticum > Triticum urartu. The sequence continues at coordinate 630,376,514 of NC_053026.1, forward strand.
CGTCCAGCTGGGCACGCCACCGGTCTGGAACCTCGTGGCAGTTGACACTGGATCTCCATTCTGCTTTGTTCAGTGTAGACCTTGCACCCTCTGGTGCAACGATCAAGAGGGTGCTGGCCAGATATTCGATCCCAAGAAGTCCAAGAGTTTCAGGCGTATTGGGTGCTCGGCGAAAGCCTGCCGAGCACTTCAGTCGCGGCTGCGTCTGCCGTTCAAAGCATGCATGGAGAAAGAGGATAGCTGCCTTTACAGTGCCTCATACGGGAAAGGATCCTATTATTCAGTCGGCAAGCTGGTGGCAGACACAATCTCCATTGGGCGTGATGGCAAGGGATACAGTATTCCCAGCTTCATCTTCGGCTGCAGCTTGGACATCGAGTATGATCAGGGCGAGGCCGGCATATTCGGGTTCGGTGCCGCGCCGTCTTCTTTCTTCTCACAGGTAGTACGGGTGGTTAACTATCGGGCATTCAGCTACTGTTTTCCGAGTGACAGAAAGAAGACTGGATATTTGTCCATCGGGGATTACAACCGTGACAATTCTACTTCTTACACCCCCTTGTTCGTGGCTCATCAACGGCCAGTGTTTGCACTGACGCTGGATAAGGTGGTGGTCAATGGGATCACGCTGATCACAGACCCCTCAGAAATGATGGTTGACACTGGGGCAAAATGGACGGTGCTGCGGTCTGATACCTTCAGCCAACTTGAGACGGTAATCTCCAAGGCTTTGGGAACTTTGGGATATAAGCGCACCCTTGTTCTGGGACCAAATCATATGTGCTATGAGGAGGACTTATTCACAGTGTTCCGCAATTGGTCCGCTTTGCCTGTGGTACAACTTTCGTTCGACATGGGTGCTACACTTACATTGGCACCCGAGAGCTCATTTCATTTTAGAAGCAGTCATGGACTATGCACGTATTTCATGAGAGATGCTGGCATGGGGAAAGCAGGTTTGCAGCTGATGGGGAACTCGGTCACACGATCGATCGGCGTCACCTTTGATTTTCAAGGGGGGCGGTTTGCTTTTCGGGATGGAGACTGCTGATCAGTCAGTGTAATGCGAGTGTGACCGGTCAGTTGTTCTTATTAAATGCTCAATTAAAATGTTAATATTGTGTATTGGCAGGCAAAGGATTGGCACATCCTCAACGGCGCAGGACATGTCCTCTAGGACACCAATGACTGGCGCCGGGCATGAAGAGTTTGCGGCTGCTCCTGCGGTTCTGCTCGCTCGTTCAGGAGCTTCGTGTGTTCTTGTTTCAGTACTAGATTCCCAATAATTGTAACAATGCATGTCCAGCTTGTGCACTACTTGGCTATTAAAGAATAGAAAGATTATAAACCCTTTCGGTGTTGATTTTCTTTAGAGTCTCATACTATTGTTCTACGCTAGAGGATCTAGAGACGGAACCCTCGTATCCGTCTTGTTAGATGGGAAGCGTTCCTACTCTTCTATGGGGATCCGCGTTGGTTTATATTGATATGAGGCAGAAACAACCTCTGCCGTGGCGTACAAGCTTGGACCGATCGCTAGGATTCAGTCGTTACATGAGATCGCTAGAAAAGGGGATAGCTACGAGAGAGATAGAGAATAAGGAGTTTGTTGAGATTACAATTGATATTTATCTCTAATTCTAACACCCTCTGTCGATGTCAAACCAGCGGATCTCGGGTAGGGGGTCCCGAAATGTGCATCTAAGGCGGATGGTAATAGGAGGGAAGGGACACGATGTTTACCCAGGTTCGGGCCTTCTTGATGGAGGTAAAACCCTACGTCCTGCTTGATTATTCTTGATAATATGAGTAGTACAAGAGTTGATCTACCACGAGATCGGAGAGGCTAAACCCTAGAAGCTAGCCTATGGTATGATTGTATGTTGTCCTACGGATTAAAATCCTCCGATTTATATAGACACCGGAGGGGGCTAGGGTTACACAAAGTCGGTTACAAGGAAGGAGATCTACATATCCGTATTGCCAAGCTTGCCTTCCACGCCAAGGAGAGTCCCATCCGGACACGGGACGAAGTCTTCAATCCTGTATCTTCATAGTCCAACAGTCCGGCCAAAGGATATAGTCCGGCTGTTCGGATACCCCCTAATCCAGGACTCCCTCAGTAGCCCCTGAACCAGACTTCAATGACGATGAGTCCGGCGTGTAGATTGTCTTCGGCATTGCAAGGCGGTTCCTCCTCCGAATACTTTATAGAAGATTTTGAACACGAGGGTCGTGTCTGGCTTTGCAAAATAAGTTCCACATACCACCGTAGAGGGAATAATATTTACACAAATCTAATCTGCTGACGTACCCCGTAGTGTGACATCACACCACAACCAGGTCTTGATTCGAATCGTTTTTTCTAACCTATATCAGCGTGTTTCGCGAGGCAGTTTCTTTGGCACATCTTGTCGAAGCAGAGATCGTGTCCCCTTATTACGGTATTCCCATTAATACGGACGCGGGTAACCCAACCGTGCCTATTAGTAGAAGTCCTAAATCTTAGGCAAGTCCCAAACGGCCACGAGGAGGATGCTTGATATTTACCCTCTTTATAAAGGGGACAAGGCCTTTTCCTTTCGATCTTAATCGAATCCGCCTCTCGCATCGAGTTCCAACACCCAAAGCTCAGGTTTAGGCACTTCTGACCTTCAACTATGTCCGGATCCAACCTTCAAGGTCGGTGGATGGCTTCCTCCGTCACAGAGGAGGACATCAAGAAGTTGAGAGGGGCCAGATATCTGACCGCCGAAATTTCGCATCGGCTGCCTGCCCGAGGGCAGGTCGTCCCTACTCCCGAACCCAACAAGAGCGTCGTGTTCATCTTCCACTTCCTCCGAGGACTAGGCCTCGGTCTGGATCCCTTTGTTCGGGGTCTTATGTTCTATTACGGGCTAGATTTTCAATATCTGGCCCCGGATTCCCTTCTTCACATCTTGACATTTATTGTCGTATGTGAGGCCTCCCTCCGCATTACCCCTCACTTCGGCCTGTGGCTCAAGACCTTCGATGTGAAGCCGAAGATGATCGAGGGGCAGCACGCAGCGTGCGGAGGCGCTTCAATAAGCAAAATTGCCGACGCTCCATGGCCTGAGGGTTACTTCCCAGAGGTGTACGGATTATGGCAGCGGGAGTGGTTTTACATCACAGCTCCCCGAAGTGCCAAGTGGGTAGCTGCCCCCGCCTTCCGCTCAAGCCCCCACCACAACTGATGTCATGGATCAGCAGGGGGCTGAGCTGGGGTCCAGCCAAGGACGTGCCAATACTGCAAAGGCGTATCCGAGATCTCCTCGAGAGAGATATCAGTCTGGTTATGGTAGTGCAAGTTATGCTAGTCCGTCAAGTCTAGCCTTGCAAACGCCGGCCCCTTCGCATGTGGGAATTCAACCTGGAGGGACCGCGAGCCATCCAACATTTCCTCGGCATGACGCACGAAGAGATGTACAAATTGTTCTTCGGACCACAAATAATGTGTCCGAACATCACTGAGGATGCAGGTATGAGCTGCAATCGCCCGGATACCCAAGTAAGTAGCCCCGCATCCGAACACACTGTCCGTCTTATTTATAGCAATGTTGCCCTAAAAAAGAAACCCGCTCTTGGTCCAGGATTGGATAGCGAAGGCAAAGTTGATCAGGTGTCCGGCCCCCCTCCCTGAGACCTCACCAAATCCCGTGCTAACCAGGATGCTGGAGATCGCGCCTTATCAAGCGCCCTTGGGAGAAGATAAAGGGGGGGAACAAGGAGGTTAGCGCCTCCGCGAAGGAGGTTAGCCGGGGAGGAGGGACTGAAACTTCCTCTCCCCAGGGAAGGAAGAGGACCGCCTCCGAGGACCCGGAGACAATGGTCTCCAAACGGGGGAAGAATTCTTCACCGGAGGGTCCCACCTCGGGGGCTACCCTGGCCGCACTATGCCCTCAAGATGATCATCTCTCCACCGAGCTGTAAGTAAAAGGGTACTTAATAATGAAAATATCTCGCCTTACTTCTGAGGAAAATAACCGAAGCATTTATCTTGCAGTTCGGATCTTAGCCCTTCTCAGCAGAGCTCGTCTTTAGGGGATCTTCTTCCAGAGATGATGGAGAGCGAAATGCCTCCCCCTGCCACACCCCCTCACGAGGCGGGCGACCTCGAGGTGTCGTCGCGGAGGGTTTCTCCTGATCCGGCAAGGCCAGAAGGTAATCCTATGGCCACCCGAAGTCCTCAGTATCCGGCTCTTGAAGAGAGCAATCAAAAGAGTCCGGCACCGTCTGGTATGCGGTCGGACGTCCTGAGGGATCTGCTAAAGCGAGCGACTATCTCAGAAGAGCACCGTACGTTGATGGGTACGGTGATTGAAAGGATTTCGTCCGCCGAAAGTGGGTTGCATGAAGCCTTTATGAGTCTACTGACGGGTTTTGAGGTACGTGAAATGATGTATATTTTTGACAGTACCGCACATTTTTAGATGTGCCATGTGTAGATAGTAGCCCCTAAGACTCTGGTTGTCGTCGAAAACGGCGGCAAACAGAGGATCATAGTCCCAGGTAATAACCAGACCGCCTGTATGCGCAGGTGGTTGAAGCTCCGGTGGCTAGCCGGACTGATGGGTTTGCCGAACTAAAGCGGCAGCTAGATGCGGCAGATGCCGACATCGTGCTGGTCAACAAGCGGCTTGACGAGGCACAGGGTAGGTGATTTTTTTGGTGATTGTCACGTAATAAGAGCAGCATGATGCCAGTACCTTTAATATGTTGTGACTGCAGATGGAGCTGCCACCGTGGAGACCCTTCGGGCGGAGCTTGCCCGAGCCAAGGAGCAAGCAAGGAATAGCAATGCGGCCGCTTTAAAGGCGGCCGTAGAGTTAAGGGCCGAACAGGCCGCGCATTGCGAGAGCAAGGAAAAAATAGCCAAGATGGCTGTAGAGTTAAAAGCTGCTGCTGACCGTTACCAGCTTCTTGAAGAAGAAAACCGGGCGAAGGCGACGGACCTGGAAAAGGCCTGGGTGGCTGCCAAGGAAGCCCGCTCCCAAATTAGAGCGACGAAGGAGGAGTTGCATCAAGCTGCGGATATTGTATCCGAGAAGCCCTTCTTGTTGCGGACGAAGTTCGGGGATCCGAAGTATGCACCTCTGGACCGGCTATGGAGTTCTGCGGACGCCTATGTGGATTTGGCTGCAAGTGCTGCTGATGCGGTCGAGTATTTCAAGGATCGGAAAGATCACGAAGTGGAAAAACTGTTTTGGTCACAGTTTCATGCTCCAGCCCATCCGCTGCTGTTGAATGAGCAAATGGTCGAGTGGGCCGAGCTCCATAGATTATCCGGACTTGCCATGAGGTCCGTTGTGGATCATCTGTGGCCGAGAGGGCCAAGGCCGAATAACTACTTTAGTTTAGTGCAACAATTCCTTGGTGCTGTGCCACACATCGATGCTGTAAAGAGGTCGGCATGCATAGAAGGCTCGCGGATGGCCCTTGCCCGTGTCAAAACATACTGGGCAGAGATGGATGCCACTAATGTTACGACACAGGGTTCGGCCATAGGCCGAGTGGCTGCCGAGCACTACTTTGAAGAAGTTCTTGAAGGCGCTCGTTCGATAGAGGCTCAGTGCTCGAAGAATATTATGTTTGAGTGACATGTATTCCCATTGTAAAAACAATGTTTTATTGAGTTTATCAAGGCTGTATTTATACTTTTGGCCGAAAGTACTATGATGCCTCATGTGCGGCCGTTTATGTATATATGTATATAACCTGAAAGATGGCAGACGTCAGCTTCAGCCCCCACGCATATAATGCGGGGGTGTTCGCAGAAGACGCATGTTCACACTTGATCCAACGTCTTGGTCCATTAAGGAGGTGATAGCGCAACGAACTAGGCAACCGGACTATAATGGTTTAACACTTTCACTTAGCCAGAGGAGTTTGACAGTGAGGCTACTATATAGCCCCTAGTGGCTCCGCGCTCATCCGGATTCGGGGCGCGTACATGCCTGGCCGGGAAACGGCCCTTCGTTAAGGCGGAGGAATCCCGAAGATTCCGCTAGGTCATCGAGTGGTTGACCAGTCTCACGGTATATCATGACAGTTTTCAGCTTTCTCTACTGAGGTGCTCGTCCGGATGAACCAGGGCACAATCGCAGTAGTTCTGCTGGTGCCGCCTTAGCCAATAGAGCGGAACGTAAGGCAGCAAAACACAGGAGCCGGGTGAACCCAACATTTGACCAAAGACATGATTCGGAGCTGATGCATATAAGGCCAAACTCGCGACGCTGAACACTCCCTAAGGTATTCGGTCTTTATGATGTAAACCGGGCCTAAACAGTGCCCTTTGTAATAAGCCCCTGGTGTCCAGGTACGTGCAATATTCTGATGTGGCCACATGCCAATACATCAGCATCCTTCTCAATTGTATTGAGAATCCGAGGGATGTGTATCAACAAGAGACAGTAAAAAAGGTTTACGCAGGGTCTTAATCTAAAAAGAATCCTTGGAATGGGTCCCTGCTGCACGTCTGCGCCAGTGTTTCCGTTGTGCCGTATTCTGGACGGGTGTAGCATGATGGTCATCTAAAAAAGAAAGGAACTTAATTAAAAAGTTGTCGTGCAAAAGGTAGGTTATACTAAATAAACCATGTACAGTTCAAAATGAGTAAAGTTGAGCCTAATTTACACTTGTTTGCGCGTGTTGAGCCCCTTGTATTGTAATAGGGGTATAGCCATCAAACCTGTATCAATTACATATAGCTGCGTTGGACTCGTCCAACCGCATACGTGGTCTTAATGACCTGTCAGATGCTTTAGTTGGTGAGGCCGTTTAGTGTGCGACTACCAAGGCAGCCGCACGGTCTTCCGCGTACAAGGAGTGCTCAATACTTCCATTTACTGTAATGATGCCACGTGGACCGGGCATCTTAAGTATGAGAGAAGCGTACTGCAGTATTGCGTTAAAGCGAGCGAAAGCTTCGCGTTCGAGTAGTGCTTGATAACCACTTTGGAACGGAGCGATGCGGAACGTTAAATTTTCGCTGCGGAAGTTATCGGGAAAGCCAAATATAACCTCTAGTAGCAGGGAGCCCGTGCAATGGGCCTCTGGGCCTGGCGTTACTCCTTTAAAGGTAGTATTGCTACGACTAATTTTTGTTGGGTCTATCCCCATTTTGCGGACCGTGTCCTGATATATCAGGTTTAAACTGCTGCCGCCGTCCATCAGGACTCGTGTGAAGTGGTATCTGTCAATTATTGGGTCTAATACCAAGGCAGCCCATCCTGCACGCCGGATACTTGCCGAGTAATCCCGATGGTCAAAGGTGATCGGTTGGGACGACCAGTGGCAGAACGCCGCGGTGATAGGCCTTGGGCATGTGTTACTAGGAGTGCCGCTTTGTTTCTCCCCTTTGTTACGTGTAACACGTTTACTGTTTTGACTTCTGGTGGGAATTTCTTCTATTCCCCAGTGCTTTGCTTGCGCGGCTCGTCCTCGTCTTCGCTTGGTGTATCCCAACCCTTATGTTCGGCGTTGAGCTTGCCGGACTGCTTGAAAACCCAACATTCTCTATGGGTATGATTTGCAGGCTTATCGGGGGTGCTATGGATCTGACATATTTTATCCAGAATCTTGTTTAGGCTGGACAGTTCGTCTCTGTTGCCTTTGGAGGGCAGCTTTTGTTGACCTGGCCGAGAGCTTCTAAATCCGGCGTTTAACGCCGTGCTCTTTGGGCTATCTTCTTTATTCCAGCGCTTGTTTTTGCTGCGTCGTGGCTTCCCGTTTCCGTCCCTGACTTCGGATGTACTTGGGTCGCTAGTACTACATCGGGCTAACCAGCTGTCCTCGCCCGTGCAAAAGCGGGTCATGAGGCTTGTTAATGCTGCCATTGTTCTCGGCTTTTCTTGGCCGAGGTGTCTGGCAAGCCATTCGTCTCGAACGCTGTGCTTAAAAGCTGCTAAGGCTTCGGCGTCCGGGCAGTCGACTATTTGGTTCTTTTTAGTGAGAAACATGTTCCAAAGCTTTTGGGCCGACTCTCCGGGCTGCTGAGTTATATGACTCAAATCGTCTGCATCCGGTGGTCGGACGTAGGTCCCTTGAAAATTTGCCCGAAATGCATCTTCGAGCTCTTCCCAGCTTCCAATAGAGTTTTCGGGGAGGCTTTTAAGCCAGTGCCGAGCTAGCCCTTTGAGCTTGAGGGGTAAGTACTTGATGGCGTGGAGATCGTCTCCTCGAGCCATATGGATATGGAGGATGTAGTCCTCAATCCAGACCCCAGGGTCTGTCATTCCGTCGTACGCCTCTATGTTTACGAGTTTGAATCCCTCTAGAAATTCATGGTCTAGCACCTCATCGGTGAAACATAGGGGGTGTGCGGCACCCCTGTATTTGGGTGTACCGTGGTGTTGGGATGTTTGTTGTGTTGCATTGCATGCTGGAGCGCGCTTGCGTGGCCCGTAGATGGATCTAGTTGCGCCGTCCTTTTGATGCGAGCCCTCACGTGGATCGCGTACTGGCTTATGTGCGGCGTCGTTTGCGGCTCTATGTTGGCCACGAGGTCGTCTATCCGACCAGATGGCCGTTTTGTTTTTTGGTTGCGGGGGATCTAAGGCCTCCTCATCGAATTCATGTAGCAACTTTCGCTTCGGGTAGCTCTTGGTGTGGCGATTACCGCCGTACTTCGCTGCAGTGTTGAGTACTTCACTCCATCTGATTCTGAGTGTGTCTTGTGCAGCCCTGAGCCTTTGCTTCTGCTTTTTCAGACTCCTCGCAGTGGCAACAAGCCTTTGATGGGCATTCTATTGCTCCGGGTGCCTGTCCGGTGTGATGTCGTCCGGACTGTTATCTTCGATGGAATCGGGTTGTTCGGTTTGATTCTCCGTGTTGCCATGGTCGGACGATGGTTCAATGCCGTGTTTGTCGTCCACGGGCTCGCCTTGCTCTATCGCTGGGTTTATATGATCGCTGCTTCTGCCGAGGCGGGGTTTGGAGCGGCGCTTATGCCACCGCTTTGACTGCTTCTCGAGGGAACAACCCTTCGCTGCGTCCTTCCGTTCTTTGTCGTCGTTTTCTTTGGGTGTGTCCACCATGTATACATCATATGATGAAGTGGGCGTCCAGTGCCCTGTGGGCAGTGGTTCCTGTTCGTCTCCTGCATCGTCGTCCATACCGTCGATGCCTTCGGAGTCGAAGTCGAGCATGTCGGTCAAATCGTCGACAGTGGCTACTAAGTGGGTGGTGGGTGGGCGGCGAATTTCTTCGTCATCCGCATCCCAATTCTGCCGGACATGGTTCGGCCAGGGCTCTCCTGACAGAGAGAGAGAGAGACCTTAATGAGTTCAGTACGTCGCTGAAGGGCGAGTGCTGAAAGATATCCGTGGAGGTGAACTCCATGATCGGCGCCAAGTTGGATTCGATAGGCACGGGCGCAGGCGGTTCGGAGTCCGTGGCCGGGGAAGAATCCGGCAGTTTGGCGTCACGGCTCTCGTGAAGGGTAAGGTCGATACTCGGCTCGATCGCCGATGAGAGTGCGGCCTCCGTGGCAGGGTCTATCCACCCGTCACTGGATGGCGCAATTGGCTCCGATTTGAGGGTCGGAGCGGTCGCCGGTGCGATCTCCCGAACATTGTCCGATGGTAGAGCTAAGTCGTGCTCATCGTGACCGTGCGGCGCACTCGGCAAGGGCTTGAATCCGTCGAAGATCAAGTCTCTGTCGATGTCGGCTGTGTAGTTCAAGTTTCCAAATCTGACCTGATAGCCAGGGGCGTAGCTCTCGATCTGCTCTAGATGGCCAAGCGAGTTGGCCCGCAGTGCGGAGCCGCCGAATACAAAGATCTGTCCGGGGAGAAAAGTCTCCCCCTGGACTGCATCGCTATCGATGATCGAAGGAGCCATCAAGCCTAATGATGACGACACAGAGGAACTCTCAATGAAAGCACCAATGTCGGTGTCAAAACCGAGACTCCCTCACCCTCCCTTAATCTCAACTATCCTACATTAAGATTCTTCTTGAATTCTTCAAATGGTCCGACTGATAAAGCTTTGGTGAAACCGTCTGCAGCCGGAACCCTCGTATCCGTCTCAATGTTCAGGTGGCCTGCCCGGAAAGGAAACTGCCACCCAACCAGCCCATGCGTCCGGGCTGACTGACAGTCTGACACCCCTCGCACCAAGCTCATATCTGGGGCGGAGGGGGGGGGGGTTCCCGGATGCATCCGCCACGTCAAACTGATGGCAGGGACCCAAACCACATCTCTTAGTCGTTGAAAACTAGATTTCTCTCATTGAAAAAATAATTTGAAATTATGAGCATTTGAAAAAACGGGTACACTGAATTCACAAAACATATTTTGATTTTTCGGAAGCCTGATTTTACTCATTTGAAACACTGAAATTAAAACATGTTTGAAATGCATCTAAGTTTGATCTTATTCTAAAGGTCTTGGTGTCAGGAACCAAATAATAAATGTTTAAAAAACAATACTATAGTTTAAAAGATATGAATGATTAGAATTGCTAAAGAGAAAATAAAAGGAAATGATTTGTACCACGGTACTCCCTCCGTTTGTTTTGTCTGCATATAAGATTTTGTAAAAGTCAAACTTTCTTAACTTTGACTAAGTTTATAGAAAAAGAAATTAAGATTCACAATATGAAATCAATATTGTTAGATGCATCATGAAATAAACTTTCATACCATATGGCTTTAGTATTGTAGATGTTAATATTTTTTTCTATAAAGTTGGCCAAACTTTACAAAGTTTGACTTTGACCAAATCTTATATGCAGACTAAAAAAATGGAGGGAGTACCACATTCAACATCAGGGGGAGGCTCTCTCTCAGTAGAATGGGCCCCACCGACCTGACATTGATTTGACTAAAAACAAAAATACAGGAGATGATTTGCACTAAATACTTTGAGGCACAGATGCATGTGGCCCCACACCTTTACATATGGCAGCATGGGACAATGCTAAACCTACATAAAATCTGTTACATGTTTTTTTAAATGCCATCATGGCTCACTTTATTGCTCAAATCACAGCTACATCGTCTATTAATATCGACAACATAAAACTAGGCGGATCATCAACCCAAACATTTGGTTGTGAATCACAATCTTTAGCTAAGCAATGAGCAACTAGATTGCCATCCCTAGGACAATGGACAAAACAAACTTTTGTAACAGAAATAGACTGAACGAGGATGTCTTCATAAATTGGAGTTGCCGCTGTTCCGGAAAAACCTCTATAATTTAGCGTGATGATTACCTCCAAATTATCCGACTGGATCAACAATTTATGCACCCCCATCTTATCAGCAAGATAGAGACCATGAAGAACGGTCGTTGCTTCTGCTGTTGCTGTATCAAGCATTGAAGACAATTTCTGATTACTAGCAACCACAAAGTGGCCTTTATCATCTCGAATAACAGCCCCTGTTGCACCACTCCCCAAGTTGGCATCATAACCTGCGTCAATATTGATGGCCACAAGGCTCTACACCATTTGCTTGTCCTCTGTTTTGCTTTGTGTATTGTTGCCCTTGTAAAATTGGCCACCAAAACTTGGATAGACATTACTACTTGAGATACTTGTTGTACATTCTCACCATGAACTTTCTGTCTCCTAATCCACCAAATGTACCATGTTGTGGTTAGAATTACTTCACTCGTGGAAGGAGTACATGTTTTACGTAAGCATCATCGTGGAGGGGGCTTATTGGATCAATTTGGGGAGAGGAGCCCACCCCCGTTAAAAAATCAGGGGGCGAGAAGTTTATGGTTTGGAAATTTACGTAGGCCTTCATAGCAACTTTGTAGATGTAGGATTATCCGGCAGCATATCAGTGGTGAAAAAACCACTGCTCGATGCCAGAACCGGTAAAAAGGTCTTTGCGGGAGCAAGTCATTTCGGTGCTAGCTTGACAGTAAGGTCGTGTGCATGCTTAATCACAGTTTATTTAGCATAGGCTTACTTCACTCCACATGCTTGTTACTAGCTAGCTGGTCACCCATCGTCATGTACTAATCTTTCTGCTAGCTATAGTCACCCACCGAATAGGGTGTGGGTAAAGATGACTTACACATCTGAACACTAAACGAATGGATCTTTAGCATGAGGATTAGTCTAAGATATAGTCCCTCCGTTTCTAAATATAAGTCTTTTTATGGTTCTATAATATAGACTACATACGAAGAAAAATAAACACGCAAAACAAGACAGCCAGATTGCAGGAGTAGCGCCATACCTTGTGGATAGTGGCCTCTCTATTTTGCAATATGCCGATGACACAATTCTTTTTATGGAACATGATCTCGACAAGGCTCGAAGCTTGAAACTCTTGCTTTCAACATTTGAGCAAATGTCGGGTCTCAAAATAAACTTCCATAAAAGTGAATTGTTCTGCTTTGGACAAGCCGTTGAGGCAGCGACCGATTATGCTGACCTATTCGGCTGTGAAGGAAATATGCCCTAGAGGCAATAATAAAGTTGTTTTTTATATTTCCTTATATCATTATAAATGTTTATTATTCCTGCTAGAATTGTATTAACCAGAAACTTAGTACATGTGTGAATACATAGACAAACAAAGTGTCACTAGTTTCCTTCCACTTGACTAGCTCGTTGAATCAATGATGGTTATGTTTCCTAACCATAGACATGAGTTGTCATTTGATTAACGGGATCACATCATTAGAGAATGATGTGATTGACTTGACCCATCCGTTAGCTTAGCACGATGATCGTTTAGTTTGTTGTTGTTGCTTTCTCCATAACTTATACATGTTCCTATGTCATGAGACCATGCAACTCCCGAATACCGGAGAAACACTTTGTGTGCTACCAAACGTCACAACGTAACTGGGTGATTATAAAGGTGCTCTACATGTGTCTCCAATGGTGTTTCTTGAGTTGGCATAGATCGAGATTAGGATTTGTCACTCCGATTGTCGGAGAGGTATCTCTGGACCGTCTCGGTAATGCACATCAATATAAGCCTTGCAAGCAATGTAGCTAATGAGTTAATTACGTGATGTAGCATTACGGAACAAGTAAAGAGACTTGCCGGTAACGAGATTGAACTAGGTATTGAGATACCGACGATCGAATCTCGGGCAAGTAACATACCACTACTAGGGAAAACCTTATACACAGAACTTTAGCTGTAGCGCGTGTTAAAAAAGCACGCTGGTGCTAAGTAGCAGTAGCGCCCTGGTGTAAACAGCGCTACAGATACAATTGTAGCTGTAGCGTGCTTGAAGAGAAAAGCGCTACTACTAAAAGTCCCACGGCTTAGCCGATAGGCTACACATAGTAATAGCGATCTACGTAGAACCGCGCTACCGCTACTTGTTTTGTAGCAGCGCGTTTACGAACAAAGGCGCTACTGCTAACGAAAATAAAATTAAATGGAAAACAAATAAAAAAGAGAAAGGAATAGCAGTAGCGCTTGTTAAAAAACGCGCTATAGCTATCGTAGCAGCAGCGCACTTCCTGGAACGCGCTACTGCTACTTTTGACTTAACCGCGCGGTTCGTTCTTCCCCCGCGGCCACTTCTCCCAAATCCCCACTCCTCCGCTGTCGCCGTCCTGCATCGCCATCGGCCGCCGCGCGCGACCCGTCCCTCTCCGCACACCCTCGACGCCGGCCCCGATCCCGACCCCGACCTCGACACCGCCCTCGACCCCGACCTCGACGCCCCCCTACATCGCCGCCCTCCGCCGTGTGCCCGCCGCCCCGACCCTGACCTCGTCCCCGACCTCAACGCCGCATGCCCCTCTCCCTAACTCCGCCGGCGCCCGAGGTGAGCACGCCCTCCTCCTCCTCCCCTACCTCTGCCTATCTATGTTTCTTAGGGTTAAATTTCAGAGTTCATCAAATTAGTTAGGGTTCATCAAATTAGATGCTAATTATGGCAGTAGTTGTTAAATAGAATTAGTTTTAGAGTTCATCGAATTAGTTAGGGTTAAATTTTAGAGTTCATCAAATTAGTTAGGGTTAAATTTTAGAGTTCATCAAATTAGTTAGGGTTCATTAAATTTTAGAGTTCATGAGTTAGGGTTAAATTTTAGAGTTCATCTAACTAGTTTTTTTTTACTGTTTTTTAGTAATTGTTAAATAGCATTAGTAAGAAAATTAATATAACTAGTTGAACTAGTTTATTTTTATTTATAGTAAGTGCTTAATCGAACTAGTTGAGTTAATACAACTATTTAATTTTAGTATGAAAATTAATAGAACTAGTTTACTTTTTTAGTTAAAGCAATTATTCCCGCATTGACGTCGACGATGCCTATACCGGATCCTCGTCGTCGAGTCGGTGGAGGACACCTGCGGCACCAGATGGGCCATGTTCGGGACTAGGGTCCACCGGGGTGGTACTGGGAGGCGCTACCTACCGGCGGGCGCAGGTTGGTGAGGAGTCAGCCCGTCGTTGACCCGAACCTTCTTTGGTGGCGGTCGCGTGGGCCAGTAACGGTCCAGAGGCTCGAGGACCCCGCGAAGGTGGTGCGTCACCGTGTTAGTGAGGAGGACGCGCACGTCCGTCGCTACTTGTTTGCGTTGGAGCACATGTTCTCCAGGGATCTCACTGGAGCTATGATCCTGTGATGGTTCCTTCTCTGTGGGTGTCCACCGCCCGCGCCGATACCCGTCGTGCTCTAGGGTTTTAGTTGTATTAGTGATGTTATATGTATGATACTATTCGGGATGTATTAGTGATAATATTCGATGATGTACGGATGCATGAGATGATTTAATTTTGCTTATTGAATGCATGCTAATTTGAATACTTATTTATTTTACGATTTGGTTTTGCTTATTGAATGCTCATGTCAATATGAGTCCTATAAGATATTTTGAAGTATATATATCTTGTGTTGCTCAAATAGGATATGTGCTTGCCCAAGTGGCCGGTCATTTTTGCAGGTTACACCTCCGAGTGGCCTATGTTTTGCCGGAGTGTTGATTCATTTCCGTTCCGGCAAATTTCAGGCGCTCGGTATGTCCTATTTTAGCAAAGGTCATGCTAGATTTTTCCGTGAATTTTGGCATGACTTGTGCCAGAATATGTAGGAAATATCGAGTGCCACAGATTTGTGTGTTGAGTATCCTGGTAGTTGTCTTCGATCGATTTTCAATTAAAGCTTCAACTATGAACATTGGAAATGTCTGACAACAAAAAGGATTTCGGTATTTGCAAATAATGCAAAGACGAGCGCGGCCTGTGCGACGGAATCTTCCTAGATGATGATAGGTGCTTCAACATCAAGCTGAACGAGAACTTCGAAGTGGATACAGTAAGTCACAACGGCAAGTCTTTTTTTCGTAATTAAGCATGACATCTCCTTCATTTTCTTCAACTTATAATTTAATTTTTTTACTATTCTACTAGCGTATCCCCTACCATGCAAGAGTTTTTGTCTTGGATAAGATAGGTTTCAGTCGTACTATGGAGGTAAAGAGAGTTTACTTGAAGACCGGGCATGGTCGAATTTTCCATGCAAAATTATACAACGCAGACGACTACACCTATTTTCGATGCAAAACTTGGCAAGCACTATGCAAGACTTATGCATTTGAGCCTGATATGGTTATCACCTTTGATATTCGTCCAGAAGATGATATTGAAGGTAATATCGACATCTGGGTCGATGTGAAGACGCCTCCAGTTATACCATTATGTGAGTTTCTCAACCATATTTATGTCTTTGATATTGTTTATTCAAAAATAGTTGACAACTAATTTCTATTGTCAGCTTATTTCCATTCAAGCAAACATGTCTAGTGCTTGGTAGACAGGACCTACTACTGTCCCGGGGCTGAACTAAACTGCGAGGAGATAAGTCGTTATGTTTCATGGCTTGAGGATCTTCATACTATCAAGACAAATTTTCTTCATGCACTTAGAAATGTTAGTACTCAAAACATGCGACCAATAGTGTTCGTACTGAACTACGGTCACATCTATTTAGGAAAGATGGTAAGATTTTTACTATTTGTCCTCAGTGCATCTTTTGCATACATTATGTTTTAAGCTAAACTTCATTGCTAAGTATGTTACTATACGATGTTCTTCAGTAGGGACCCCCGATGAATGTTGTGCCTGATTGGATCAAGACTAAAGGTACCATGAATATTGTTAGCTTACGGACAAGATATCCTACAATGCACTTTAGTGCATTCAGGATTTCTAATAGAGAGGAATGCTTAATAGTGAAAGACTGGAGCAAAATTGTGAACGATCACAGAGAAGTACTAGGGGGCAGCAATCAGAAGCACGGCCCATGATTAGGAGACAGGTTCATCTGCATGCTCCAACTTGATGAAGGAGGAGAGCTACACATGTTTTATGTTATTTTACCTGAGAGAGAGCAGCAGGAGTGATTAGCTAGCTAGAAATGAGTTTGAAGATGATGATGTGCTACACTATGACTATGATGATTAAATAGCTAGTGTTGGTGGTAATGACTATGATGATGATTATTAGCTAATGTTGGTGGTGATTAGATAGCTACCGCATCTAGTGTTGGTGGTGATTAGCTAGCTAGAATGAGTTTGAAGATGATGATGTGCTACACTATGACTATGGTGATTAAATAAATACTGTTGGTGGTAATGACTATGATGATGATTAAATAGCTTGTGCTGGCGGATTAGATTCAAGTGGAGGCAACATGTGGTGCACATCGAAAGTAGTACTAGTCCAAACTAGATCAAGTTTGGATTAGTAGTATACTTTTGACATGCACCACACATTGCCTCCACTTGAACCTAATCCACCTTCATTTGACACACTGTTATGGACATAATGATATAAACCTCATAATTGGTATTGTACCAAAATTTGTATAACGGCGTATAAATACACTAAAAATGAAAGAAGAGTACCAGTAGCGATGGATATTAAACACGCTACAACTAGCTAGATTAGCGGCAGCGCGGGATAGAACAAGCGCTTCCGCTATGTGTCTTAGCAGCGCTTGTCGCACACGCTACTGCTAAGTAATAGCTGTAGCGCCTTATTGGTAGCGCGGCTGCCCGCGCTACTAGTGGGCATTAAACCCGTGCTACTACTAGGGTTATCCCAAGTAGTGTACCGATGACAAAGGGAACAATGTATATCGTTATGCGGTTTGACCGATAAAGATCTTCGTAGAATATGTAGGAGCCAATATGAACATCCAGGTTCCGCTATTGGTTATTGACCAGAGACGTTTCTCGGTCATGTCTACATAGTTCTCGAACATGTAGGGTCCGCACGCTTAACGTTCGATGACGATCGGTATTATGAGTTTATGTGTTTTGATGAACCAAATGTAGTTTGGAGTCCTGGATTTGATAACGGACATGACGAGGAGTCTCGAAATGGTCGAGACGTAAATATCAATATATTGGAAGCCTATGTTTGGACATCGGAATGGTTCTGGATGAGTTCGGGCATTTTCCGGAGTACCGGGAGGTTACCAGAACCCCCCGGGGAGTATACGGGCCTTATTGGACTTTAGGGGAAAGAGAGAGGGGCTGCCTAGGGCAGGCCGCGCCCCCCAAGGCCTAGTCCGAATTGGAGTAGGGGGAGGGGTGGCGCCCCCTCCTTCCTTCTCTTCTCTCCTTCCCTTCCTTCTCCCCTACTCCTACTTGGAAAGGGGGGAATCCTACTCCCGGTGGGAGTAGGACTCCCTAGGGCGTGCCATAGTAGAGGGCCGGTGTTGGTGTCAAAACCGGTGGATCTAGGGTAGGGGGTCCCAAACTGTGCGTCTAAGGCGGATGGTAACAGGAGGCGGGGGACACAATGTTTACCCAGGTTCGGGCCCTCTCGATGGAGCTAATACCCTACGTCCTGCTTGATTGATCTTGATGATATGAGTATTACAAGAGTTGATCTACCACTAGATCATAGAGGCTAAACCCTAGAAGCTAGCCTATGATTATCATTGTTGTTGTCCTACGGACTAAACCCTCCAGTTTATATAGACACCGGAGGGGGCTAGGGTTACACAGAGTCGGTTACAAGGGAGGAGATCTACATATCTGAATTTCCAAGCTTGCCTTCCACGCAAAGGAGAGTCCCACCCGGACACGGGACGAATCCTTCAATCTTGTATCTTCATAGTCCAGTAGTCCGGCCAAAGTATATAGTCCGGCTGTCCGAGGACCCCTAATCCAGGACTCCCTCAGTAGCCCCCGAACCAGGCTTCAATGACGATGAGTCTGGCGTGCAGATTGTCTTCGGCATTGCAAGGCGGTTTCTTCTCAAAATTACGAATACCTGTCGAGTAGTGTTCGGCTTCCCATAAATGTTGCACTCCTTGACTTCTGCGCTTTAATAATGGCTATCTTCCACGTGTCGAGCGAATGTGATAAGTCGGGGCATTTTTATATTTGCCACCCTAACCCTGTGAGTAAATCGCCTATTTAAAGAGTCAGGGATCCTCAGATCAGATCACACCATCCTCCCACAGCGAGTATCCATCAGAGCATGCCCGGAAAAGCCCATCCTGTCCTGGCCGGCCATCGCAGCTCCTCCTCTCGCTCCCGTAGCACTAAGCCAGGCAATTGGGAGAAGTGTTCCGTCCCTCATAGCCAATTAGTAGAGTTACGGACCCAGGGGTTTCTTCCTCCTGCGTATATGGTCCCCGTCCGAGCCGGACTAGCCACTTATAACGACGAGTAGCAAGCGGAGAGCTTCCCCAACCCATCCACGGGGGAGCGGGTATGCCTTGTCCCTTACTTTTTGAGGGGACTCGAATTTCCAATCCATTCGTTCCTCCGCGGGCTCCTGGAGTTCTATGGCCTCCAGCTGCATAACTTTACTCCCGCCTCCATATTGCACATCGCCGGCTACGTCGCATTTTGTGAGCTGTTTCTGGGCTGCGAAGCTCATTTCGAGCTATGGAAAAGGCCATTCTGCCTCGTACCCCGTACACAGAAGGAGTCAATATATCAAGTGGGCAGAGCCGAAATATGGCGCATCGCCGGGACCGGATACCTGTCCGGTACCCCGAAGAAGACATGCGAAGACTGGCCTTCGGAGTGGTTTTATATAGAGGACGTCCCCCTTCCGGACCCTATTCGGATGGGCCTTCCTTAGTTCAATAATGCCCCTTTGAAGAAACGCCGCAGCTGGCGTCCTCGGAGCCCCCAGGAGGAAGATAACAGAGAGGTCCTTTACCTGATGGGCAGGATAGAAACGCTGGCCAAATCAGGACTGACAATAATCGAGGTTATGTCAATATGTATAATGCGGGGGGTGCAGCCACTTCAGTATCGGGGGAAACCGATGTGGCACTTCAATGGAGAAGACGATGCCACCCACTGCAGCCATAAAGGTCCGGACTCCGCCGCCGCTCTAGGGAAAGTACTGTCTAATTTATACAAAGGAGACGAAGAGGAGTTCATCCATATTAAGCCACGGGATGGATTCTCCATGTACAACCCCCCAAACTGGGTGAGCTTCTACCTTTTACTCCAGATCTTCCCGCATTCTTCATTATAAGTATTTACCTTGCTATTTCATAGCAGGAACTGTGAAAAGCTGTGAGGGAGGTCCATAGCCCGTCTCCACAGCCAGAGGACCCTGACCGGGCCCTCGACCCCGGACTCGAAGAAGATCCAGACATATTCGTGGAACTCATCGACATGACGTTCTATCAGTTGAGCTGTGAGGGTGCCTTGGTGGCTATCATAGCCGATTATCCGGGCCTGCTCCATGCATCGCATGTAAGAAAACCGGAGTCCCAACTTCCGAGAAGGATCCCTTTTTTGCACTTCAACCATCACACACATATGGTGTCCTACAGGGAAGGCCCTCGGGACGCCATGCCGAACCCACAGTGACTCACCAGCAAGGGGCACCGAAACCGGATAGGCTTAAAAGGAAGGCGCTCACGACTGAGACGCCATCACAGAGGTATGAAAAAACCCTGCTCCGTGGTTTGTCGTCTTTTAAAATATAATAACGTCCATGGTTCCTAGCAGAAAAACGCTCGCCGGACCGTGCCCGGAGAGCCTGTCGGCCATGCCTGCACATGCCGGACTTAGGGGCAGATGCTAACGTGGGGACAACAGTGGATGTTCCTCCTACAGAGGATGCGGATAGGCTGTCTGCTACGAATTCCGAAGTGGAGAGTGCCATGAATCACAGGCGCCGCCGAGCCGTACTCCGCGACCCTGGTTTCTCCGAAGAGGCTTTCGATGCCTTCAACTCAGGAGACACGTACATCCGAGCTGCTCAAAATGGTCTTTCCAGAGCCACGGACCAGTATGTAAAGGATATACGGGTAAGAAAATCTGATAATTATATATATTAGTAGCCCCTGAGACTTGAAACAGTTGACACAACTGATTTAAGGATCATTATTTGTGTAGGCTCTTACGGAGAAGAATACCCAGTTGTCTTAAGAGCTGGAGGAGTGCAAAGCCCAGCTGCGGGCCGCAGTTGCCGCAATGAAGGAGTCCGCGAAGGCCCCATCTGGTAACACTTGCTTCTATCGAAAAGAAGGATATGTACCGGTTAGTATTCGGCATGTATGCAAATCTAACAATAGATTCTGCAGATGACACCGGAGTGAATCCGGAGGTCGTGCGAGGGGATGGGCAACATGCTCAACGACAGCTAGAGGCTGGCGAGCGCGTGCTGACGCGGGTTAGGTAGGAGAAAAATGATCTCCAAGATGCCAATACCCAGCTGGGCATTGAACTGAAAGACGTCCGGGCCCAGCTAGCTGACTCCATAAAGGAGAATAAGAGGCTTCGACGCGGCATTTTTAGTAAGTGCTTGAATGAACTTTTTACAGAGTTCGGCGAAGAAATTGACTAACAGAGTTATGTCTGTAGGTATGCTGACGGGTCGTCCTGGAGAGGAGATGCCCGGATCTGCGGGCGATCTTCTGCCAGAGGTCTCACAGCTGCACGAACAAGTTCGGCAGGTGATGTAGGGCATTGTCCAAGCCTTGTGGCCATCCGCCTCCCTACCAGGAGGCATGGGGGAGCTTGTAGAGATGCTCAAGGGAGCGCGGTGGCGCTTCCGATTATGGAAGATATCAGCTTGCCGGCAAGGTGCAAGGGAAGCCTGGGCCATGGTGAAGAAGCGATATACCAAGGCTGACCCGAACCACATGGCCGATGTCGGACCTGTGGGGTTTGATGGGAAAGAGATCCCCGTCAGTTTAGTGTATGACCAGGTGAAACCAACCGCAAAGTATTCCCAACAGGATTGTAGGCTAGATCGCCTATTGGATGGTATAGAAGAAGAATTTAGTCAGTCTAAGTGACTGTGTACTTCAAGTGACATATATTATCCCTAGCCGGATTGTAAATCATTTGTCATGGCAGACCTTTTCGCTTCAACCTCCGGACCCGACAGTCCGGAGTGTATTCGAATACCCGCTCAGTTATGTAAAAACCAAGGTACATGTGGAAACCAGGCATAGGGGTCATTAGTGCTTGAGCAGACAAGTACCCAACTAGCTATGTTATATTACATGGATAGTAAGAAACATCTTCCAGGGAGAATAGTTCCGTTAAGGGTTCCTTTCCCTGGGTATGCATGCATTAATGTGCATGTCCGAACTGCGAGAAGAGACGCGGGATATAAACATCTGGGGGCATGTATTGTAATAATTTAAAGTCATATTTTGTTCACCGACCAAATATTCCCTTAAGAACGCTAGCTTTCGGCTTCACCCAGTCTGAGGTACACATCCGGCTGACCCGGCAGTAAAAATCGCAGAGGTGCTCCCCTTATTCCCTAGCTGAATTAACGGGAACGTAGGGCATAAACACAAGAGCCAGGCAACCCAGCTTGGCCAAAACTTAAGTCATATCGATGCATATAATGGCGAAGAAAAGGTACATGTGGAAAAGTAACACATGTGCGGGGGGCATAGAGCCCGAAACATAGTTATATTAAGCTTCTGTATAAGAAGCCCCCCAGGTATAATGAGCACGCCTAGTGTGTCAAGATTGTGTAGTCAAGACACATTTTAACCTCTTAAGGCCATGGAGAAAAAGGGAAGAAAGAAAGAAAAAACAGATAACGGATATATAAAACGATTGACGGAGGTAAGGAGACGAACACAGAGTCCGGCACTAGGCGTAGAACCTTCGGAGTCTGGCTGCATTCCAAGGGTTTGGCTCGAGTCGATTGTCCGATGCATCCCGCAGATGGTACGCTCCACCGGTCAGAACTTTGTCAATAACGAAGGGACCTTCCCATTTGGGCTTGAGCTTGTCCTTTTTCTTCTCCGGTAGGCGCATAACGAGTTCGCCAACGTTTTATGTTTTCGCCCGTACTTCTCTGCTTTGATACTGCCGAGCCTGTTGCTGATAGAATGCGGAGCGGGCTTTTGCCATGTCATGCTCCTCCTCCAGGGTGTCCAAACTGTCCTGCCGATCAAGCTTGACTTCTTTCTCTTCGTACATGCGCACTCGAGGTGAGTAATGAATGATGTCGCAGGGCAGTACCGCCTCTACGCCGTACACCATAAAGAACGTTGTGTATCTGGTAGTGCGATTCGGCGTGGTCCGCAACCCCCATAGTATGGAATCAAACTCCTCCACCCAGTGCGTATCTGATTCCTTCAAGGATCGCACTAATCTTGGTTTAATGCCGCTCATGATAAGACCATTTGATCGCTCGACTTGACCGTTAGTTTGTGGGTGATAGACAGAGGCATACTCGAGCTTAATGCCCATTTTGCTGCACCACGTTTTTACATTGTCGGCTGTAAAGTTCGAGCCGTTATCGGTGATGATGCTGTGGGGGACGCCATAACGGTGTACAACCCAGGATATGAAGTCTATCACTGGTCCGGACTCGGCCGTTTTGACTGGTTTGGCTTCTATCCATTTGGTGAATTTATCCACCATGACCAATATGTATTTTTTCTTGTGGCTTCCCCCTTTAACGGGTCCGACCATGTCAAGCCCCCAGACCGCGAAGGGCCAAGTAATGGGGATTGTTTGGAGAGCGGTGGGTGGCATATGGCTTTGGTTTGCAAAAAGCTGGCAACCGACGCAACGTTGAACGAGGTCCTGTGCGTCTGCTGGGGCCATCGGCCAGTAAAAACCTGTACGGAAGGCCTTGCTTACAAGGGCCCGCACTGCGACATGGTGGCCGCCAAGTCCAGCATGAATTTCTGCCAAAAGTTACTGTCCTTCCCCTTCAAAGATGCACCTTTGAAGTACTCCGGTAGCGCTTTTCTTATAAAGCTCTCCCTCGTGGACCTTGATACGTCTCCGTCGTATCTACTTTTCCAAACACTTTTGCCCTTGTTTTGGACTCTAACTTGCATGATTTGAATGGAACTAACCCGGACTGACGTTGTTATCAGCAGAATTACCGTGGTATTATTTATGTGCAGAAACAAACGTTCTCGGAATGACCTGAAACTTCACGGAGCAACTTTTTGGAAAATATAAAAAATACCTGCAAAAGATGAAGGCCAGGGGGGCCACCACCTGTCCACGAGGGTGGGGGGCGCGCCCATACCTTGTGGCCCCCCTGGTGGCTCTCCGACTCCAACTCCAACTCTATATATTGTGTTTCAAGGAGAAAAAAATCAGAGAGAAGAATTCATCGTGTTTTACGATATGGAGCCGCTGCCAAGCCCTAAAACCTCTCGGGAGGGCTGATCTGGAGTCCGTTCGGGGCTCCGGAGAGGGGAATCCGTCGCCATCGTCATCATCAACCATCCTCCATCACCAATTTCATGATGCTCACCGCCATGCGTGAGTAATTCCATCGTAGGCTTGCTGGACGGTGATGGGTTGGATGGGATCTATCATGTAATCGAGTTAGTTTTGTTAGGGTTTGATCCCTAGTATCCACTATGTTCTGAGATTGGTGTTGCTATGACTTTGCTATGCTTAATGCTTGTCACTAGGGCCCGAGTGCCATGATTTCAGATCTGAACCTATTATGTTTTCATCAATATATGAGTGTTCTTGATCCTATCCTGCAACTCTATAGTCACCTATTATGTGTTATGATCCATTAACCCCGAAGTGACAATAATCGAGATATTTACCGGTGATGACCGTAGTTTGAGGAGTTCATGTATTCACTATGTGTTAATGCTTTGCTCTAGTTCTCTATTAAAAGGAGGCCTTAATATCCCTTAGTTTCCGTCAGGACCCCGCTGCCACGGGAGGGTAGGACAAAAGATGTCATGCAAGTTCTTTTCCATAAGCACGTATGACTATATTCGGAATACATGCCTACATTATATCAATGAACTGGAGCTAGTTCTGTGTCACCCTAGGTTATGACTGTTACATGATGAACCGCATCCGCCATAATTCTTCATCACTGATCCATTGCCTACGAGCTTTCCATATATTGTTCTCCGCTTATTTACTTTTCCGTTGCTATTGCTATCATCACTACAAAATACCAAAAACATTACTTTTACTACTATTACCTTTTGCTACCGTTACCACTACTATCATATTACTTTGCTACTAAACACTTCGCTGCAGATATTAAGTTTCCAGGTGTGGTTGAATTGACAACTCAGCTGCTAATACTTGAGAATATTCTTTGGCTCCCCTTGTGTCGAATCAATAAGTTTGGGTTGAATACTCTACCCTCGAAAACTGTTGCGATCCCCTATACTTGTGGGTTATCAAGACCATTTTCTGGCGCCGTTGCCGGGGAGTATAGCTCTATTCTTTGAGTCACTTGGGATTTATATCTGCTTATCATTATGAAGAACTTGAAAGATCCAAGAACCAAGATTTATCCCTCAACTACGAGGGGAGGTAAGGAACTGCCATCTAGCTCTGCACTTGATTCACCTTCTGCTTTTAGTAAGCTTGCGACACCTATACCTGCTTCTGCTATTCGTTCTAATATGTCGCATGTTATTGCTGATGCCACTTCTGCTATGCATGATACTGAAGGAAATATGCCCTAGAGGCAATAATAAAGTTATTATTTATTTCCTTATTTCATGATAAATGTTTATTATTCATGCTAGAATTGTATTAACCGGAAACATAATACATGTGTGAATACATAGACAAACATAGTGTCACTAGTATGCCTCTACTTGACTAGCTCGTTGATCAAAGATGGTTAAGTTTCCTAACCATAGACATGAGTTGTCATTTGATTAATGGGATCACATCATTAGGAGAATGATGTGATTGACTTGACCCATTCCGTTAGCTTAGCACTTGATCGTTTAGTTTGTTGCTATTGCTTTCTTCATGACTTATACATGTTCCTATGACTATGAGATTATGCAACTCCCGTTTACCGGAGGAACACTTTGTGTGCCACCAAACGTCACAACGTAACTGGGTGATTATAAAGGTGCTCTACAGGTGTCTCCAAAGGTACTTGTTGGGTTGGCGTATTTCGAGATTAGGATTTGTCACTCCGATTGTCGGAGAGGTATCTGTGGGCCCACTCGGTAATGCACATCACTATAAGCCTTGCAAGCATTGCAACTAAGGAGTTAGTTGCAGGATGATGTATTACGGAACGAGTAAAGAGACTTGCCGGTAACGAGATTGAACTAGGTATTGAGATACCAACGATCGAATCTCGGGCAAGTAACATACCGATGACAAAGGGAACAACGTATGTTGTTATGCGGTCTGACCGATAAAGATCTTCGTAGAATATGTAGGAGCCAATATGGGCATCTAGGTCCCGCTATTGGTTATTGACCAGAGAGGTGTCTCGGTCATGTCTACATAGTTCTCGGACCCGTAGGGTCCACACGCTTAACGTTCGTTGACGATATAGTACTATATGAGTTATGTATGTTGATGACCGAATGTTGTTCGGAGTCCGGGATGAGATCACGAACATGACGAGGAACTCCGGAATGGTCCGGAGATAAAGTTTGATATATGGGATAATAGTGTTTGGTCACCGGAAGGGTTCCGGGATTCACCGGAAGGGGTTCTGGATGTTTCTCGAAATGTTTGGGTACGAGAACACTTTATTTGGGAGAAAGGGGAAAGCCCATAAGGTTTTTGGAAAGCGCAAAAGGAAGTTTTGTGGAGTCCAGGGGCCAGATGCCAGGGTCCCTGGCGTCTGGGTCCAGACGCCGGGAACCCTGTGTCTGGCCCTGGAGTCCGAGAAGGACTCTTGCCTTTCGGGTGAAACCAACTTTGTGTAGGCTTTTACTCCAAGTTTCGACCCCAGGGCTCAACATATAAATAGAGGGGCAGGGCTAGCACCAAGGACACATCAAGAAACACCAAGCCGTGTGCCAGCAACCCCGTCCCCTCTAGTTTATCCTCCATCATAGTTTTCGTAGTGCTTAGGCGAAGCCCTGCGGAGATTGTTCTTCACCAACACCGTCACCACGCCGTCGTGCTGCCGGAACTCATCTACTACTTCGCCCCTCTTGCTGGATCGAGAAGGCGAGGACGTCACTGAGCCGAACATGTGCAGAACTCGGAGGTGTCGTGCTTTCGGTACTTGGATCGGTCGGACGTGAAGACGTACGACTACATCAACCGCGTTGATATAACGCTTCCGCGAACGGTCTACGAGGGTACGTAGACAACACTCTCCCCTCTGGTTGCTATGCATCTCCATGATCCTGCGTGTGCGTAGGAATTTTTTTGAAATTACTACGTTACCCAACAGTGCTATCAGAGCCAGGTTGTATGTGTAGATGTCATATGCACGAGTAGAACAAAAGTGACTTGTGGGCGATATAAGTCATACTGCTTACCAGCATGTCATACTTTAGTTCGGCGGAATCGTTGGATGAAGTGGCCCGGACCGACATTACGCGTACGCTTACGCGAGACTGGTTCTACCGATGTGCTTTGCACACATGTGGCTGGCGGGTGTAAGTTTCTCCAACTTTATTTGAACCAAGTGTGGCTACGCCCGGTCCTTGCAAAGGTTAAAACAACACCAACTTGACAAACTATCGTTGTGGTTTTGATGCGTAGGTAAGAACGGTTCTTGCTAAGCCCGTAGCAGCCACATAAAATTTGCAACAAAAAAGTAGAGAACGTCTAACTTGTTTTTGCAGGGCATGTTGTGATGTGATATGGTCAAGACATGATGCTAAATTTTATTGTATGAGATGATCATGTTTTGTAACCAAGTTATCGGCAACTGGTAGGAGCCATATGGTTGTTGCTTTATTGTATGCAATGCAATTGCCCTGTAATGCTTTACTTTATCACAAAGCGGTAGCGATAGTCGTGGAAGCATAAGATTGGAGAGACGACAACGATGTTACGATGGAGATCAAGGTGTCGCGCCGGTGACGATGGTGATCATGAAGGTGCTTCGGAGATGGAGATCACAAGCACAAGATGATGATGGCCATATCATATCACTTATATTGATTGCATGTGATGTTTATCTTTTATGCATCTTATCTTGCTTTGATTGACGGTAGCATTATAAGATGACCACTCACTAAATTGTCAAAGTATAAGTGTTCTCCTTGAGTATGCACTGTTGCGAAAGTTCTTCGTGCTGTGACACCACGTGATGATCAGGTGTGATAGGCTCTACGTTCAAATACAACGGGTGCAAAATAGTTGCACACGCGGAATACTCAGGTTAAACTTGACGAGCCCAGCATATAACAGATATGTCCTCGGAACACGGAGACCGAAAGGTCGAGCGTGAATCATATAGTAGATATGATCAACATACTGATGTTCACCATTGATACTACTCCATCTCACGTGATGATCGGACATGGTTTAGTTGATATGGATCACGTGATCACTTAGAGGATTAGAGGGATGTCTATCTAAGTGGGAGCTCTGAAATAATATGATTAAATTGAACTTAAATTTATCATGAACTTAGTACCTGATAGTATCTTGATTGTAGATAGATGGCCCGTGCTGTTGTTCCGTTGAATTTTAATGCGTTCCTTGAGAAAGCAAAGTTGAAAGATGATGGTAGAAATTACACGAACTGGGCCCGTAACTTGAGGATTATCCTCATTGCTGCACAGAAGAATTACGTCCTGGAAGGACCGCTAAGTGCCAAGCCTGCTACAGGAGCAACACCAGATGTTATGAACGTCTGGCAGAGCAAAGCTGATGACTACTTGATAGTTCAGTGTGCCATGCTTTACGGCTTAGAACCGGGTCTTCAACGACGTTTTGAACGTCATGGAGCATATGAGATGTTCCAGGAGTTGAAGTTAATATTTCAAGCAAATGCCCGGATTGAGAGATATGAAGTCTCGAATAAGTTCTATAGCTGCAAGATGGAGGAGAATAGTTCTGTCAGTGAACATATACTCAAAATGTCTGGGTATCATAATCACTTGACTCAACTGGGAGTTAATCTTCCTGTTGATAGTGTCATTGACAGAGTTGTTCAATCACTGCCACCAAGCTACAAAAGCTTCGTGATGAACTATAATATGCAAAGGATGAATAAGACTGTTCCCGAGCTCTTCGCGATGCTAAAAGCCGCGGAGGTAGAAATCAAGAAGGAGCATCAAGTGTTGATGGTCAATAAGACCACCAGTTTCAAGAAAAAGGGCAAAGGGAAGAAGAAGGGGAACTTCAAGAAGAACAGCAAACAAGTTGCTGCTCAAGAGAAGAAACCCAAGTCTGGACCTAAGCCTGAGACTGAGTGCTTCTACTGCAAGCAGACTGGTCACTGAAAGCGGAACTGCCCCAAGTATTTGGCGGATAAGAAGGATGGCAAAGTGAACAAAGGTATATGTGATATACATGTTATTGATGTGTACCTTACTAATGCTCGCAGTAGCACCTGGGTATTTGATACTGGTTTTGTTGCTAACATTTGCAACTCGAAACAGGGGCTACAGATTAAGCGAAGATTGGCCAAGGACGAGGTGACGATGCGCGTGGGAAATGGTTCCAAAGTCGATGTGATCGCGGTCGGCATGCTACCTCTACATCTTCCTTCGGGATTAGTATTAGACCTAAATAATTGTTATTTGGTGCGAGCGTTGAGCATCAACATTATATCTGGATCTTGTTTGATGCGAGACGGTTATTCATTTAAATCAGACCATAATGGTTGTTCTATTTATATGAGTAATATCTTTTATGGTCATGCACCCTTGAAGAGTGGTCTATTTTTGCTAAATCTCGATAGTGGTGATACACATATTCATAATATTGAAGTCAAAAGATGCAGAGTTGATAATGATAGTGCAACTTATTTGTGGCACTGTTGTTTAGGTCATATCGGAGTAAAGCGCATGAAGAAACTCCATACTGATGGACTTTTGGAACCACTTGATTATGAATCACTTGGTACTTGCAAACCGTGCCTCATGAGCAAGATGACCCATTGACTAAGCCTCTTCCACGAGCAAAACATGATCGGCACCAAGGCTCCATGGGTGTTAGAATCATTACTGTGTAATCTAGATTATTGACTCTAGTGCAAGTGGGAGACTGAAGGAAATATGCCCTAGAGGCAATAATAAAGTTATTATTTATTTCCTTATTTCATGATAAATGTTTATTATTCATGCTAGAATTGTATTAACCAGAAACATAATACATGTGTGAATACATAGACAAACAGAGTGTCACTAGTATGCCTCTACTTGACTAGCTCATTGATCAAAGATGGTTAAGTTTCCTAACCATTGACATGAGTTATCATTTGATTAACGGGATCACATCATTAGGAGAATGATGTGATTGACTTGACTCATTCCGTTAACTTAGCACTTGATCGTTTAGTTTGTTGCTATTGCTTTCTTCATGACTTATACATGTTCCTATGACTATGAGATTATGCAACTCCCGTTTACCGGAGGAACACTTTGTGTGCCACCAAACGTCACAACGTAACTGGGTGATTATAAAGGTGCTCTACAGGTGTCTCCAAAGGTACTTGTTGGGTTGGCGTATTTCGAGATTAGGATTTGTCAGTCCGATTGTCGGAGAGGTATCTCTGGGCCCACTCGGTAATGCACATCACTATAAGCCTTGCAAGCATTGCAACTAATGAGTTAGTTGTGGGATGATGTATTACGGAACGAGTAAAGAGACTTGCCGGTAACGAGATTGAACTAGGTATTGAGATACCGACGATCAAATCTCGGGCAAGTAACATACCGATGACAAAGGGAACAACGTATGTTGTTATGCAGTCTGACCGATGAAGATCTTCGTAGAATATGTAGCAGCCAATATGGGCCGAGAATAGGTCCCGCTATTGGTTATTGACCAGAGAGGTGTCTCGGTCATGTCTACATAGTTCTCGAACCCGTAGGGTCCGCACACTTAACGTTCGTTGACGATATAGTAGTATATGAGTTATGTATGTTGATGACCGAATGTTGTTCGGAGTCCGGGATGAGATCACGGACATGACGAGGAACTCTGGAATGGTTCGGAGATAAAGTTTGATATATGGGATAATAGTGTTTGGTCACCAGAAGGGTTCCGGAATTCACCGGAAGGGGTTCTGGATGTTTCCCGAAATGTTTGGGTACGAGAACACTTTATTTGGGCCAAAGGGGAAAGCCCACAAGGTTTTTGGAAAGCGCAAAAGGAAGTTTTGCGGAGTCCAGGGGCCAGACGCCAGGGTCCCTGGCGTCTGGGTCCAGACGCCGGGAACCCTGGCGTCTGGCCCTGGAGTCCGAGAAGGACTCTTGCCTTTTGGGTGAAACCGACTTTGTGGAGGCTTTTACTCTAAGTTTCGACCCTAGGGCTCAACATATAAATAGAGGGGCAGGGCTAGCACCAAAGACACATCAAGAAACACCAAGCCGTGTGCCGGCAACCCCGTCCCCTCTAGTTTATCCTCCATCATAGTGTTCGTAGTGCTTAGCAGAAGCCCTGCGGAGATTGTTCTTCACCAACACCGTCAGCACGTCGTCGTGCTGCCGAAACTCATTGCTACGTCTTGAGCCTGCGTTGGTTTTCCCCGAAGAGGAAGGGATGATGCAAGAGAGTAGCGTAAGTATTTCCCTCAGTTTTTGAGAACCAAGGTATCAATCCAGTAGGAGCCCACGCTCAAGTCCCTCGTACCTGCACAAAGCGATAGCTACTCGCAACCAAGACGATTAGGGGTTGTCAATCCCTTCACGGTCACTTATGAGAGTGAGATCTGATAGATATAATATTTTTGGTATTTTTGGTATAAAGATGCAAAGTAAAAAGTAAAAGCAAAGTAAAAAAGCAAAGCAAAATTAAAGTGATGGAGATTGATATGATGAGAATAGACCCGGGGGCCATAGGTTTCACTAGTGGCTTCTCTCAAGAGCATAAGTATTCTACGGTGTGTGAATAAATTACTGTTGAGCAATTGACAGAATTGAGCATAGTTATGAGAATATCTAGGCATGATCATGTATATAGGCATCACGTCCGTGACAAGTAGATCAAAACGATTCTGTATCTACTACTATTGCTCCAGTCATCGACCGCTATCCAGCATGCATCTAGAGTATTAAGTTAAAAACAGAGTAATGCCTTAAGCAAGATGACATGATGTAGAGAGATAAATTCATGCAATATGAAATAAACCCCATCTTGTTATCCTCGATGGCAACGATACAATACGTGCCTTGCTGCCCCTTCTGTCACTGGGTAAGGACACCGCAAGATCGAACCCAAAGCTAAGCACTTCTCCCATGGCAAGAACTACCAATCTAGTTGGCCAAACCAAACGGAGAGACTTGCAAAGATAACCAATCATACATAAAAGAATTCAGAGAATATTTTAATATTATTCATAGATAGACTTGATCATAAACCCACAATTCATCGGTCTCAACAAACACACCGCAAAAAGAAGATTACATCGAATAGATCTCCACAAGAGAGGGGAGAACTTTGTATTGAGATTCAAAGAGAGAGAAGAAGCCATCTAGCTACTAACTATGGACCCGAAGGTCTGAGGTAAATTACTCACACTTCATCGGAGAGGCTAGGATGATGTAGA
Organism: Triticum urartu; assembly: GCF_003073215.2. Lineage (NCBI taxonomy): Eukaryota > Viridiplantae > Streptophyta > Magnoliopsida > Poales > Poaceae > Triticum > Triticum urartu. The sequence goes on from NC_053026.1 coordinate 630,408,376, forward strand.
AGCCCTCCGTGATGACGGCCCTCTTCCGGCGGAGCTCCGGAACAGGCCCCAAGATGGGATCTCGTGGATACAGAAAGTTGCGGCGGTGGAATTAGGTTTTTGGCTCCTGTTCTGATCGTTTGGGGGTACGTGTGTATATATAGGAGGAAGAAGTACGCCGGAGGAGCAACGAGGGGCCCACGAGGCAGGGGGCGCGCCCTGGGGGGGGGCACCCCCCACCCTCGTGACCGCCTCTTTTGTTCCTTGGAGCAGGGTCCAAGTCTCCTGGATCACGTTTGGTGAGAAAATTACGTTCCCGAAGATTTTATTCCGTTTGGACTCCGTTTGATATTCCGTCTCTTCGAAACACTGAAATAGGCAAAAAACAGCAATTCTGGGCTAGGCCTCCGGTTAATAGGTTAGTCCAAAAAATAATATAAAAGTAGAAAATAAAGCCCAATATATTCCAAAACAGTAGATAATAAGCATGGAGCAATCAAAAATTATAGATACGTTGGAGACGTATCAGGCATCCCCAAGCTTAATTCCTGCTCGTCCTCGAGTAGGTAAATGATAAAAAGAGAATTTTTAATGCGGAGTGCTACTTGGCATAATTTCAATGCAAATCTTCTTAATTGTGGTATGAATATTCATATTAGAAAGATTCAAGACAAAAGTTTATATTGACATAAAAAATAATAATACTTCAAGCATACTAACAAAGCAATTATGTATTCTAAAAATAACATGGCCAAAGAAAGTTATCCCTACAAAATCATATAGTCTGGCTATGCTCCATCTTCACCATACAAAGTATTTAAATCATGCACGACCCCGATGACAAGCCAAGCAATTGTTTCATACTCTAACTTTTTCAAAACTTTTTCAATCTTCACACTATACATGAGCGTGAGCCATGGATTTAGCACTATAGGTGGAATAGAATGGTGGTTGTGGAGAAGACGAAAAGGAGGGGAAGATAGTCTCACATCAACTAGGCGTATCAACGGGCTATGGAGATGCCCATCAATAGATATCAATGTGAGTGAGTAGGGATTGCCATGCAACGGATGCACTAGAGCTATAAATGTATGAAAGCTCAACAAAAGAAACTAGTGGGTGTGCATCCAACTTGGTTGCTCACGAAGACCCAGGGCAATTTGAGGAAGCCCATTATTGGAATATACAAGCCAAGTTCTATAATGAAAAATTCCCACTAGTATATGAAAGTGACCAACATAGGAGACTCTCTATATGAAGAACATGGTGCTACTTTGAAGCACAATATATGAGACTTGCTATATCATGGTGCTACTTTGAAGCACAAGTGTGGAAAAAAGATAGTATCATTGCCCCTTTTTTTGGGCCTTCTTTTTTTCTTTGGCCTTTTTTTATTGGGACAATGCTCTATTGAATGATGATCATCACACTTTTATTTATTTACATCTCAATGATTACAACTTGATTCTAAAACAAAGTATGAATCTATATGAATGCCTCCGGCGGTGTACCGGGATATGCAATGAATCAAGAGTGACAAGTATGAAGAAATTATGAACGGTGGCTTTGCCACAAATACTATGTCAACTACATGATCATCCTAAGCAATATGACAATGATGAATGTGTCATGATGAACTAGATGGTAGAAAGTTGCATGGCAATATATCTCGGAATGGCTATGGAAATGCCATAATAGGTAGGTATGGTAGCTGTTTTGAGGAAGGTATATGGTAGGTGTATGATACTGGCGAAAGGTGCGCGGTATTAGAGAGGCTAGCAAAGGTGGAAGGGTGAGAGTGAGTATAATCCATGGACTCAACATTAGTCATAAAGAACTCATATACTTATTGCAAAAATCTGGAAGTTATCAAAGGAAAGTATTATGCGCATGCTCCTAGGGGGATAGATTGGTAGGAAAAGACCATCGATCGTCCCCGACCGCCACTCATAAGGAAGACAATCAACAAATAAATCATGCTCCGACTTCGTTACATAACGGTTCACCATACGTGCATGCTACGGGAATCACAAACCTTAACACAAGTATTCTTTAAGTTCACAACTACTCAACTAGCATGACTTTAATATTATCACCTCCATATCTCAAAACAATTATCATGCTTCAATCTTTTCTTAGTATTCAACACACTCAAAAGAAAGTTTCACAAATCTTGAATACCAAGCATATTATCATTAAGCAAATTATCATGCTACTAAGAGACTCTCAAAATAATTTAAGTGAAGCATGAGAGATCAATAGTTTCTTTAAAACAAATCCACCACCGTGCTCTAAAAGATCTAAGTCAAGCACATAGAGCAAAATTATAACGCTCAAAAGATATAAGTGAAGCACATATAGCAAAATTATCTAGTCTCAAAAGAAATTAGTGAAGCACATAGAGCAAAACTACTACGCTCAAAAGATATAAGTGAAGCACATAGAGCAAAATTATCTAGCTCAAAAGATATAAGTGAAGCACATAGATTATTCTATCAAATTTTAATTCATGTATGGCTCTCTCAAAAGGTGTGTACAGCAAGGATGATTGTGGCATACTAAGACACAAATACACAAATAATACAAGACACTCCAAGCAAAACACATATCATGTTGGTGAATAAAAATATAGCTCCAAGTAAATTACCGATGGAAGTGGACGAAAGAGGGGATGCCTTCCGAGGCATCCCCAAGCTTTGACTTTTTGGTGTCCTTGTATTATCTTGGGGGTGCCATGGGCATCCCCAATCTAAGGCTCTTGCCACTCCTTGTTCCATGATCCATCAAAAGAATTCACGCAAAACTTGAAAACTTCACAACACAAAACTCAAAATAGAAAACTCGTGAGCTCCGTTAGTGAAAGAAAACAAAAGACCACTTCAAGGTACTGTAATGAACTCATTCTTTATTTATATTGGTGTTAAACCTACTGTATTCCAACTTCTCTATGGATTATAAACCATTTTACTAACCATAGATTCATCAAAATAAGCAAACAACACACGAAAAACAGAATCTGTCAAAAACAGAACGGTCTGTAGTAATCTGTAGCTAGCGCAAGATCTGGAACCCCAAAAATTCTAAAATAAATTTCTGGACGTGAGGAATTTATCTATTAATCATATTCAAAAAGAATGAACTAAATATCACTCTTCGAATAAAAATGACAGCAGTTCTCGTGAGCGCTAAAGTTTCTGTTTTTTACAGCAAGTTCAACAAGATTTTCCCCAAGTCTTCCCAACGGTTCTACTTGGCACAAACACTAATTAAACTCAAAAACACAACCAAAACAGAGTCTAAATAATTTATTTATTACTAAGCAGGAGAAAAAAGCAAGGAATAAAAATAAAATTGGGTTGCCTCCCAAAGAGCGTTATCGTTTAACGCCCCTAGCTAGGCATAAAAGCGAGGATAGATCTAGGTATTGCCATCTTTGGTAGGCAATCCATAAGTGGCTCTCATGATAGTTTCATATGGTAATTTTATTTTCTTTCTTGGAAAGTTTTCCATGCCCTTTTTGAATGGAAATTGAAATCTAATATTCCCTTCCTTCATATCAATAATCGCACCAACCGTTCTAAGGAAAGGTCTACCAAGAATAATAGGGCAAGAAGGATTGCAATCTATATCAAGAACAAGGAAATATACGGGCACATAATTCCTATTTGCAACAATAAGAACATCATTAATCCTTCCCATAGGTTTCTTAATAGTGGAATCCGCAAGATGCAAGTTTAGAGAGCAATCATCAAAATTACGGAAATCTAGCAAATCACACAAAGTCTTGGGAATAGTAGAGACACTAGCACCCAAATCACACAAAGCATAAAACTCATGATCTTTAATTTTAATTTTAATATTTGGTTCCCACTCATCATAGAGTTTTCTAGGGATAGAAACTTTCAACTCAAGTTTTTCTTCATAAGATTGCATCAAGGCATCAACAATACGTTCGGTGAAGGCTTTATTTTGACTATAAGCATGTGGAGAATTTAGCATGGATTGCAAAAAGGAAATACAATCAATTAAAGAGAAACTTTCATAATTAAATTCCTTGAAATCCAATATAGTGGGTTTAGAACATCTAGATTTTTATTTCTTTCAATCCCACTTTCATCAATTTCATCATTAAGATCTAAATACTCCGAATTTTTAGAACGCCTTCTAGGTAAAGGAAGATCATATTCAGTTTCATCAAGATTCATATTGCAAAATAAAGATTTAATAGGGGACACATCAATAAGTTTTAGATCTTCATCTTGATTTTCATAGGAATTGGAAGAACACGCTTTAATAAAGGCATCTTTGGAAGCACGCATCCTAGCGGTTCTTTCCTTGCACTCATCAATGGAAATTCTCATGGCTTTGAGAGACTCATTGATATCATGCTTAGGAGGAATGGATCTAAGCTTTAAAGAATCAACCTTAAGAGAAATTCTATCAACATTTCTAGCCAAATCATCAACTTTAAGCAATTTCTCCTCAAGCAAAGCATTAAAATTATTTCGTGAATTCATAAAATCTTTAACACTATTCTCAAATTCAGAGGGCATCTTATTATAATTTCCATAAGAGTTGTTGTAGGAATTCCCATAATTATTAGAAGGATTACTAGGATATGGCCTAGGATTAAAATTCCCTCTATAAGCATTGTTACCAAAATTATTCCTACCAACAAAATTCACATCCATAGATTCATTGTTGTTCTCAATCAAAGTAGACAAAGGCATATCATTAGGATCAGAAGAAACACTCTTAGTAGCAAATAATTTCATAAGTTCATCCATCTTTCCACTCAACACATTAATTTCTTCTATCGCATGCACTTTTTTATTAGAAGATCTTTCAGTATGCCATTGAGAATAATTAACCATAATATTATCTAGGAGTTTAGTAGCATCTCCTAAAGTGATTTCCATAAAAGTGCCTCCCGCGGCCGAATCTAAAAGATTTCTAGAAGCAAAATTCAATCCGGCATAAAATTTTTGTACAATCATCCATAAATTCAAACCATGAGTAGGGAAATTACGTATCATTAATTTCATTCTCTCACAAGCTTGTGCAACATGTTCATGATCAAGTTGTTTAAAGTTCATAATATCGTTTCTAAGAGAGATGATCTTAGCGGGAGGAAAATACTTAGAGATAAAAGCATCTTTGCACTTGTTCCATGAATCCATACTATTCTTAGGCAAAGACGAAAACCAAGCTTTAGCACGATCTCTAAGCGAAAAAGGAAATAGCTTCAATTTAACGACATCATTATTGACATCTTTTTTCTTTTGCATATCACATAAATCAACAAAGCTATTCAGATGAGTAGCGGCATCTTCACTAGGAAGGCCGGCGAATTGATCTTTCATAACAAGATTCAACAAAGCAGTATTAATTTCACAAGATTCAGCATCGGTAAGAGGAGCAATCGGAGTGCTAAGGAAATCATTATTATCGGTATTGGTGAAGTCACACAATTTGGTAGTATCTTGAGCCATCGCGACAAACAAGCAATCTAACACACGAGCAAACAAAAAGGAAGCGGGCAAAAAGAGACAAATAGAGAGGGAGGATAGAGAGAGAGGGCAAATAAAATGGCAAGGGTGAATTGGGGGGAGAGGAAAACGAGAGGCAAATGGCAAATAATGTAATGCGAGGGATAGGGATTGTGATGGGTACTTGGTATGTTGACTTTTTGCGTAGACTCCCCGGCAACGGCGCCAGAAATCCTTCTTGCTACGTCTTGAGCTTGCGTTGGTTTTCCCCGAAGAGGAAGGGATGATGCAGCAGAGTAGCGTAAGTATTTCCCTCAGTTTTTGAGAACCAAGGTATCAATCCAGTAGGAGCCCACGCTCAAGTCCCTCGTACCTGCACAAAGTGATAGCTACTCGCAACCAACGTGATTAGGGGTTGTCAATCCCTTCACGGTCACTTATGAGAGTGAGATCTGATAGATATAATATTTTTGGTATAAAGATGCAAAGTAAAAAGTAAAAGCAAAGTAAAAAAGCAAAGCAAAATTAAAGTGATGGAGATTGATATGATGAGAATAGACCTGGGGGCCGTAGGTTTCACTAGTGGCTTCTCTCAAGAGCATAAGTATTCTACGGTGGGTGAACAAATTACTGTTGAGCAATTGACAAAATTGAGCATAGTTATGAGAATATCTAGGCATGATCATGTATATAGGCATCACGTCTGTGACAAGTAGATCGAAACGATTCTGCATCTACTACTATTACTCCACTAATCGACCTCTATCCAGCATGCATCTAGAGTATTAAGTTAAAAATAGAGTAACGCCTTAAGCAAGATGACATGATGTAGAGAGATAAATTCATGCAATATGAAATAAACCCCATCTTGTTATCCTCGACGGCAATGATACAATATGTGCCTTGCTGCCCCTTCTATCACTGGGTAAGGACACCGCAAGATCGAACCCAAAGCTAAGCACTTCTCCCATGGCAAGAACTACCAATCTAGTTGGCCAAACCAAACGGATAATTCGAAGAGACTTGCAAAGATAACCAATCATACATAAAAGAATTCAGAGAAGATTCAAATATTATTCATAGATAGACTTGATCATAAACCCACAATTCATCGATCTCAACAAACACACCGCAAAAAGAAGATTACATCGAATAGATCTCCACAAGAGAGGGGGAGAACTTTGTATTGAGATTGAAAGAGAGAGAAGAAGCCATCTAGCTACTAACTATGGACCCGAAGGTCTGAGGTAAACTACTCACACTTCATCGGAGAGGCTAGGATGATGTAGAAGCCCTTCGTGATGACGGCCCTCTTCTGGCGGAGCTCCGGAACAGGCCCCAATATGGGATCTCGTGGATACAGAAAGTTGCGGCGGTGGAATTAGGTTTTTGGCTCCTGTTCTGATCGCTTGGGGTACGTGTGTATATATAGGAGGAAGAAGTATGCCGGAGGAGCAACGAGGGGCCCACGAGGCAGGGGGCGCGCCCTAGGGGGGGCGCCCCCACCCTCGTGACCGCCTCTTTTGTTCCTTGGAGCAGGGTCCAAGTCTCCTGGATCACGTTCGGTGAGAAAATCACGTTCCCGAAGATTTTATTCCGTTTGGACTCCGTTTGATATTCCGTTTCTTCGAAACACTGAAATAGGCAAAAAACAACAATTCTGGGCTGGGCCTCCGGTTAATAGGTTAGTCCCCAAAATAATATAAAAGTGGAAAATAAAGCCCAATATAGTCCAAAACAGTAGATAATATAGCATGGAGCAATCAAAAATTATAGATACATTGGAGACGCACTACTAGGGAAAACCTTATACACAGAATCTTAGCAGCAACGCGGTCTAAACACAGGCGCTACTGCTAATTAGCAGTAGCGAGCTTCAATAAAGAGCGCTACTAATGACTAAGTAGCAGTAGCGCTCTAGGTGAAAAGAGCGCTACTACTATAATTGCCACGGTGTTGCCCCCAGGCTAGATATAGTAGTAGCGCCCTTCCCGTGGACGCGCTACTGCTAAAGAACTTAGTAGCAGTGATTTTCTTCAAAACTCGCTGCTGCTAAGTATCACCGCAACTAATTAAGTTTAGTCCCATACTGCTAAGCGAACAAGGTGTTTACCACCTTAAATATGTTACTTCTCAACCTATCTCGAGCACTTGGTCTTCATTGAACTATATGTGTATGATTTGTGGTTGCAATATGAATCCTCGTCTGTACCTATACAGGTACAGTGAGGATTCATGTTGACTATTTAGATTATACACAAAAAGATCAATGATGACCAATGTATATTTTTGATGTTTTTACATTGCTTAGACTTATAGCGTTTTTTCAGGACAAAGCGTTACTAATATTGGGATAAATAAAAGAAATAACTGCTTCCATTAGTAGTAGCGGTTTTCTCTAAAACGCGCTATAGATAAGTTAGCTATAGCGCGTTTTCCATATGAGCGCTACTGCTAGTTCGAGTTAACCACCCCCCGAATCAAAATTTCGCTAAGTCCTCCTTTCCCCCGCCCCACCCCGGCCAGTTCCCCTACTCCTGTCGCCGCCGCCCGAGCCCGAGCGCGCCTGCCCTCACCGCTGCCGCCGCCCGCCCTCAACCTCACCGCCGCCGCTCTCGACCACACTGTCACCGCCCTCGACCTCACCACCGCCGCCCTCGACCGAGCCCGCCGCCCAGGACCGCCGCCTCCTGATCCCGAGCCCGCCCTCGCCGCCCCTCCGTCGTCGAGCACCTCCCCGCCAACGTCTCTCCCTATGTAAGCCCCCCAACCCTCCCCCACCCCCTCTTTCTTTGCTTAGTTAGTAGATGATTTTAGTAGTAGTAGATGTTAATTTAGGGTTCATAGATAATGATTTTTTAGAAGTAGTGATGGTAAACTAGTTGTATAATTAGCAGTAGTAGATGTTAATTAGTAGTAGATGTAGTAGTTAGATGTTAATTAGTAGTAGTAGATGTGCTAGTTTCTTCTATTTATAGTAAGTTTATATTTAGTAAGAACGAGTTGAATTAATAGAACTAGTTAGTAAGAACTTGTTGCTATTTTTTTAGTTAAAGCAATTTTTCTCGCATCGACGTGGACGATGCCTATCCCGCATCCTCGTCGTCGAGTCGGCGGAGGACGACACCTGCTTGACCAGATGGGCCATGTCCGGGACTGGGCTCCGCCGGGGTGGTACTGGGAGGTGCTACCTACCGGGGGGCACAGGTTGGTGAGGAGCCAGCCTGTCGTTGACCCGAACCTTCTTTGGTGGCGGTCGCGTGGGCCAGTGACGGTCCAGAGGCTCGAGGACTCCGCGGAGGTGGTGCGTCACCGTGTCAGTGAGGAGGACGCGCACGTCCGTCGCTACTTGTTTGCGTTGGAGCACAGGTTCTCCAATACCTGGCAGGTTCTCCAGGGATCTCACTAGAGCTATGATCCCGTGATGGTTCCTTCTCTGTGGGTGTCCACCGCCCGCGCCGATACCTGTCGTGTGCTAGGGTTTTAGTTGTACTAGTGATGTTATATGTATGACACTATTCGGGATGTATTAGTGATAATATTTGACGATGTACGGACGCATGAGATGATTTACTTTTGCTTATTGAATGCATGCTAATTTGAGTCCTATAAGATATTTTGACATGTATATCTTGTGTTGCTCAATATCCAAGTGGCCGGTCATGTTTGCAGGTTACACCTCCGAGTGGCCTATGTTTTGCCGGAGTGTTGATTCATTTCCGTTCTGGCAAATTTCAGGCGCTCGATATGTCCTATTTTAGCAAAGGTCATGCCGGATTTTTCCGTGAATTTTGGCATGACTTTTGCCAGAATATGTAGGAAATATCGAGTGCCCCTGATTTGTGTGTTGAGTATCCTGGTAGTTGTCTTCTATTGATTTTCAATTAATGTTTTAACTATGAACATAGGAAATGTCTGACGACAAAAAGGATTTCGGTATTTGCAAATACTACAAATACGAGCGTGGCCTGTGCGACGGAATCTTCCTAGATGATGATAGGCGCTTCAGCATCAAGCTGGACGAGAACTTCGAAGTGGATACAGTAAGTCACAACAACAAGTCTTTTTTCGTAATTAAGCATGACATCTACTTCATTTGCTTCAACTTATATTTTTTTTACTATTCTACTAGCGTATCCCCTGCCATGCAAGAGTTTTTGTATTGGATAAGATAGGTTTCAGTCATGCTATGGAGGTAAACAAAGTTTACTTGAAGACCGAGCATGGTTATATTTTCCACGCAAAATTATACAATTCAGACGACTACACCTATTTTGGATGCAAAACATGGCGAGCACTATGCAAGACTTATGCATTTGAGCCTGATATGGTTATCACCTTTGATATTCGTCTGGAAGATGATATTGAAGGTAATACCGACATCTGGGTCGATGTGCAGACGCCTCCAGTTACACCATTATGTAAGTTTCTCAACCATATTTATGTCTTTGATATTGTTTATTCAAAAATAGTTGACAACTAATTTGTATTGTCAGCTTGTTTCGGTGCAAGCAAACATGTCCAGCGCTTGGTAGACAGGACCTACTACTGTCCTAGGGCTGAACTAAACTGCGAGGAGCTAAGTCATTATGTTTCATGGCTTGAGGATCTTGATACTGTCAAGACAAATTTTCTTCTTGGACTTAGAAATGTTAGTACTGAAAACGTGTGACCAATAGTGTTCGTAATGAACTACGATCACATCTATTTAGGAAGGATGGTAAGATTTTTACTATTTGTCCTCAGTGCATCTTTTCCATACATTATTTGTGAAGCTAAACTTCATTGCTAAGTATGTTACCATACGATGTTTTTTCAACAGGGACTCCCGATGAATGTTGTGCCTTATGGGATCGAGACTAAAGGTACCATGAGTATTATTAGCTTACGGCCAAGATATCCTACATGTTACTTTAGTGCATTCAAGATCAGCGATGAATGCTTAATAGTGCAAGACTGGACCAGATATGTGATGGGGGAGCGCAGAGAAGTACTAGGGGGCAGCAAACAAATGTGCTACCCAAAATTAGGAGACAGGTTCATCTGCATGCTCCAACTTGATCAAGGAGGAGAGCTACACATGTTTTATGTTATTTTACCTAAGAGAGAGCAGCAGGAGTGATTAGCTAGCTAGAAATGAGTTTGAGGATGATGATGTGCTACACTATTACTATGATGATAAAATAGCTAGTGTTGGTGGTAATGACTATGATGATTATTATTAGCTAGTGTTGGTGGTGATTAGCTAGCTAGAATGAGAGTTTGAAGATGATGATGTGTGCTACACTATGACTATGATAATTAAATAGCTAATGTTGGTGGTAATGACTATGATGATGATTAAATAGCTTGTGTTGGCGGATTAGATTCAAGTGGAGGCAACATGTGGTGCACATCAAAAGTACTACTAGTCCAAACTAGATCAAGTTTGGATTTGTAGTATACTTTTGACATGCACCACATATTGCCTCCACTTGAAACTAATCCACCTTCATTTGACACACTGTTATGGACATAATGATGTAAACCTCATAACTGGTATTGTACCAATATTTGTACGATAAATACACTAAAAATAAAAAAATAAAAAAAGAATACTAGTAGCGATGGACGGAAAACGCGCTGCCAGTAGTTACATTAGCAGTAGCGTGGGATTGAACAAAGGCTGCAGCTACTTGTCCTAGCAGTAGCGCGTGTAACACGCGCTACTGCTAAGGAATAGCTGTAGCGCCTTATCAGTAGCGCATATCCCCGCGCTACTGATAGGCCTAAAACCCGCGCTGCTGCTAGCCTTTTCCCTAGTAGTGACATATCACTCATCTACTACTTCGCCCCTTTTGCTGGATCGAGAAGGAGAGGACGTCACCGAGCCGAACGTGTGCAGAACTCGGAGGTGCCGTGCTTTCTGTACTTAGATCTGTCGGACATGAAGACGTATGACTACATCAACTGCGTTGATATAACGCTTCCGCGAACGGTCTACGAGGGTACGTAGACAACACTCTCCCCTCTCGTTTCTATGCATCTCCATGATCCTGCGTGTGCGTAGGTAATTTTTCGAAATTACTACGTTACCCAACAGATACTTATGATGAAGCTACTTCTATGCTTGATACTACTGTGCCACTTGGTAAATTTCTTGATGAACAACTTGCTAGGGCTAGAGAAATTGAAAATATTGAATCTGATAATACTGATGAAAGTGATGATGGAGAATCACTTGTTATTCCCAAGGGTTATATTTTTGATCAAGAAGCTTCTTTAGCTATTTTAGCTTGCAAAGATAGGAACGAACTAAAGAGGTTATTAGCTAAATGGAATAAGCAATCTCTAAATGCTAGAATGAAACCTGGCCCTGCTTTTTCTACTTCACATATCTGTGTTACCGATAAGGATTATGAATTCTCTGTTGATCCTGATATAATTACTTTGGTTGAATCTGATCCTTTTCATGGCTATGAATCTGAAACTATTGTGGCACGTCTTACTAAATTAAATGATATTGCCACCCTGTTCGCTAAAGATGAGAGAACTCGCTACTTCTATATTCTTAACATATTTCCGTTCTCATTATAGGGTGATGCTAAGATATGGTTTAATTCTCTTGATCCTGGTTGTGTGCGTATTCCCCAGGATATGATTTATAACTTCTCTACTAAATATTTCCCTGCTCATAAGAAATAAGCTGCTTTAAGGGGTATATATAATTTTGTGCAAATTGAAGAAGAGAGTCTACCAAAAGCTTGGGGGAGGCTTCTCCAATTACTTAATGCTTTGCGTGATCATGCTCTTAAGAAAAATGAAATACTTGTTATCTTTTATAATGGACTAACTGATGCCTCCAGAGATTACCTGGATAGTTGTGCCGGTTCTGTTTTCAGGGAAAGAACACCGGATGAAGCTGAAATCTATTGAATAATATGTTGACAAATGAAAATAATTGGACACCTCCGGAGCCAATTCCTGATCCTATTCCTAAACCAACTCCGAAGAAGAGGGGTATTCTATTTCTCAGTCCTGAAGATATGCAAGAGGCAAAGAAATCTATGAACGAAAAAGGTATTAAAGCTGAAGATGTTAAGAATTTACCTCCTATTGAAGAAATACATGGTCTTAATTTACCGCCTGTTGAAGAAACACATGATCTTAATCCATTACCTATTGAAGAAGTACATGGTCTTTATAACCCGACACAGGTAGTAAAGATAAATTCTCTCTATAGATATGATAAAGCTGTAATCCCATTTACTAAGTTTGCTAGCCCATGCTTAGATGAGTTTGATAAATTTATGGCTAAGCAAGAAGACTTTAATGCTTATTTTGGTAGACAATTGAAATACAATTCAAATATGCTTGAACACTTGGGTGATTATATGGCTAATGTCAAAGGTGAACTTAAACTTATTAGTAAACATTCTTCTATGGTTACCACTCAAGTAGAACAAGTACTTAAGGCTCAAAATGATTTGCTCAATGAATTGAATAGTAAAGGTAATGATAATGCTATTAGAGTGGCTACTAGAACTGGTAAAATGACTCAGGAACCTTTGTATCCTAAAGGCCACCCTTAGAGAATTGAGCAAGATTCTCAGAGAAATAATATAGATGCACCTAGTTCTTCTAAAAAGAAGAAAAATAAAAATGATAGGACCTTGCATGCTTCTAGTGAACCTATTACTGAAACACTTGAGAATCCAAATGACATTTCTATTTCTGATGCTGAAACTCAATCTGGCAATGAACCTGAAACTAGTAATAATGTTAATGATAATGTTCATGATGATGCTCAACCTAGTAATGATAATGATATATAAATTGAACCTGTTGTTGATCTTGATAACCCACAATCAAAGAATCAACGTTATGATAAGAAAGACTTTGTTGCTAGGAAACATGGTAAAGAAAGAGAACCATGGGTTCAGAACCCATGCCTTTTCCACCCAAACCATCCAAGAAAAAGGATGATGAGGATTTTGAGCGCTTTGCTGAATTGATTAGACCTATCTTTTTGCATATGCGATTAACTGATATGCTCAAAACTAATCCTTATGCTAAGTACATGAAAGATATAATTACAAATAAAAGAAAGATACCGGAAGCTGAAATTTCCACCATGCTTGCTAATTATACTTTTAAGGGTGGAATACCAAAGAAACTTGGAGATCTAGGAGTACCCACTATACCAGGCTCCATTAAAAGAAATTATGTTAAAACTGCTTTATGTGATCTTGGAGCCGGTGTTAGTGTTATGCCTCTCTCTTTATATTGTAGACTTGATTTGAATAAGTTGACACCTACTGAAATATCTTTGTAAATGGCTGGTAAATCAACTGCTATACCTGTCGGTATTTGTGAGGATGTGCCTGTTGTAGTTGCAAACGTTACTATTTTAACGGACTTTGTTTTTCTTGATATTCCCGAGGATGATAGTATGTCTATTATTCTTGGAAGACCCTTTTTGAATACTGCAGGGGCTGTTATTGATTGCACTAAAGGCAATGTCACTTTTCATGTTAATGGTAATGAGCACATGGTACACTTTCCGAGGAAACAACCTCAAGTTCATAGTATCAACTCTATTGGAAAAATTCCATCGATTATATTTGGAGGTTTTGAATTTCCTCTTCCTACTGTCAAGAAGAAATATGATATTCTTATTATTGGGGATGTGCATATCCCCGTTGAGGTAACATAGTGTTATTCGAAATTTCTCCGGTTCCATATTATTCGGAATGAGTTCGTTAACAAGACTTGATCAACCTTGTTAGTGGATTCCTTTTGATGATCATGAGATGGATGAAACTAGAAGGCACAACCTGCTGTACCCTCCTTTTACTTTCTGTTATTTATATTAAATAAAATAAAAATAAATATTTTCCGTCTGTTATCTGATTATCCGTGCGTCTGCTCGGGCCGTCGGCCAGTAAAAACCTGTATGGAAGGCCTTGCTTACTAGGGCCCGCGCTGCGGCATGGTGGCTGCCAAGTCTAGCATGAATTTCTGCCAAAAGTTGCCGTCCTTCCTCTTCGGAGATGCACCTTTGAAGTACTCCGGTAGTGCTTTTCTTATAAAGCTCTCCCTCGTGGACCTTCATACGTCTCCGTCGTATCTACTTTTCCAAACACTTTTGCCCTTGATTTGGACTCTAACTTGCATGATTTGAATGGAACTAACCCGGACTGACACTGTTTTCAGCAGAATTACCGTGGTGTTATTTATGTGCAGAAACAAACGTTCTCGGAATGACCTGAAACTTCACGGAGCAACTTTTTGGAAAATATAAAAAATACCTGCAAAAGATGAAGGCCAGGGGGCCCACCACCTGTCCACGAGGGTGGGGCGCGCCCCCCTAACTCGTGGGCCCCCTGGTGCCTCTCCGACTCCAACTCCAACTCTATATATTGTGTTTCGGGGAGAAAAAATCAGAGAGAAGAATTCATCGCGCTCTACGATACGGAGCCGCCGCCAAGCCCTAAAACCTCTCGGGAGGGCTGATCCGGAGTCCGTTCGGGGCTCCGGAGAGGGGAATCCGTCGCCATCGTCATCATCAACCATCCTCCATCATCACCAATTTCATGATGCTCACCGCCGTGCGTGAGTAATTCCATTAGGCTTGCTGGACGGTGATGGGTTGGATGGATCTATCATGTAATCGAGTTAGTTTTGTTAGGGTTTGATCCCTAGTATCCACTATGTTCTGAGATTGATGTTGCTATGACTTTGCTATGCTTAATGCTTGTCACTAGGGCCCGAGTGCCATGATTTCAGATCTAAACCTATTATGTTTTCATCAATATATGAGAGTTCTTGATCCTATCTTGCACGTCTATAGTCACCTACTATGTGTTATGATCCGGCAACCCTGAAGTGACAATAATCGGGACCACTCCCGGCGATGACCGTAGTTTGAGGAGTTCATGTATTCACTATGTGTTAATGCTTTGGTCCAATACTCTATTAAAAGGAGGCCTTATTATCCCTTAGTTTCCCCGTAAGGACCCCGCTGCCACGGGAGGGTAGGACAAAAGATGTCATGCAAGTTCTTTTCCATAAGCACGTATGACTATATTTGGAATACATGCCTATATTATATCAATGAACTGGAGCTAGTTCTGTGTCACCCTAGGTTATGACTGTTATATGATGAACCGCATCCGGCATAATTCTCCATCACTAATCCATTGCCTACGAGATTTCCATATATTGTTCTCTGCTTATTTACTTTTCCGTTGCTATTGTTATCATCACTACAAAATACCAAAAACATTACTTTTATTATTGTTACCTTTTGCTACTGTTACCACTACTATCATATTACTTTGCTACTAAAAACTTTGCTGCAGATATTAAGTTTCCAGGTGTGGTTGAATTGACAACTCAGCTGCTAATACTTGAGAATATTCTTTGGCTCCCCTTGTGTCGAATCAATAAATTTGGGTTGAATACTCTACCCTCAAAAACTGTTGTGATCCCCAATACTTGTGGGTTATCAAGACCATTTTCTGGCGCCGTTGCCGGGGAGCATAGCTCTATTCTTTGAGTCACTTGGGATTTATATCTGCTTATCATTATGAAGAACTTGAAAGATCCAAGAACCAAGAGACTTGAAACAGTTGACACAACTTATTTAAGGATCATTATTTGTGTAGGCTCTTACGGAGAAGAATACCCAGTTGTCTCAAGAGCTGGAGAAGTGCAAAGCCCAGCTGCGGGCCGCAGTTGCCGCAGTGAAGGAGTCCGCGAAGGCCCCATCTGGTAACACTTGCTTCTATCCAAAAGAAGGATATGTACTGGTTAGTATTCGGCATGTATGCAAATCTAACAATAGATTCTGCAGATGACACCGGAGTGAATCCGGAGGTCGTGCGAGGGGATGAGCAACATGCTCAACGACAACTAGAGGCTGGCGAGCGCGTGCTGATGCGGGTTAGGCAGGAGAAAAATGATCTCCAAGATGCCAATACCCAGCTGGGCGTTGAACTGAAAGACGTTCGGGCCTAGCTAGCTAACTCCGCAAAGGAGAATAAGAGGCTTCAACGCGGCATTTTTAGTAAGTGCCTGAACGAACTTTTTACAGAGTTCGGAGAAGAAATTGACTAACAGAGTTATGTCTGTAGGTATGCTGACGGGTCGTCCTGGAGAGGAGATGCCCGGATCTGCGGGCGATCTTCTGCCAGAGGTCTCACAGCTGCACGAACAAGTTCGGCAGGTGATGCAGGGCATTGCCCAAGCCTTGTGGCCATCCGCCTCCCCGCCAGGAGGCATGGAGGAGCTTGTAGAGATGCTCAAGGGAGCGCGGCGGCGCTTCCGATTATGGAAGATATCAGCCTGCCGGCAAGGTGCAAGGGAAGCCTGGGCCATGGTGAAGACGCAATATACCAAGGCTGACCCGAACCACATGGCCGATGTCGGACCTGTGGGGTCTGATGGGAAAGAGATCCCCGTCAGTTTAGTGTATGACCAGGTGAAACTAGCCGCAAAGTATTCCCAACAGGATTGTAGGCTAGACAGCCTGTTGGATGGTATAGAAGAAGAATTTAGTCAGTCTAAGTGACTGTGTACTTCAAGTGACATATATTGTCCCTAGCCGGATTGTAAATCATTTGTCATGGCAGACCTTTTCGCTTCAACCTCCGGACCTGACAGTCCGGAGTGTATCCGAATACCCGCTCAGTTATGTAAAAACCAAGGTACGTGTGGAAACCAGGCCTAGGATTCATTAGTGCTTGAACAGACAAGTACCCAACTAGCTATGTTATATTACATGGATAGTAAGAAACATCTTCCAGGGAGAATAGTTCCGTTAAGGGTTCCTTTCCCTGGGTACGCATGCATTAATGTACATGTCCGAACTGCGAGAAGAGACGTAGGATATAAACATCTGGGGGCATGTATTGCAATAATTTAAAGTCATCTTTTGCTCACCGACCGAATATTCCCCTAAGAATGCTAGCTTTCGGCTTCACCCAGTCTGAGGTACACATCCGGTTGACCCGGCAGTAACAATCGCAGAGGTGCTCCCCTTATGCCCTAGCCGAATTAACAGGAACATAGGGCATAAAAACAAGAGTCAGGCAACCCAGCTTGGCCAAAACTTAAGTCATATCGATGCATATAATGGCGAAGAAAAGGTACATGTGGAAAAGTAACACATGTGCGGGGGGCATAGAGCCCGGAACATAGTTATATTAAGCTTCTGTACAAGAAGCCCCCCAGGTATAATGAGCACGCCTAGCGTGTCAAGATTGTGTAGTCAAGTCACATTTTAACCTTTTAAGGCCGTGGAGAAAAAGGGAAGAAAGAAATAAAGAAAAAACAGATAACGGATATATATAAAATTGACGGAGGTAAGGAGACGAACACAGAGTCCGGCACTAGGCGTAGAACCTTCAGAGTCTGGCTGTATTCCAAGGGTTTGGCTCGAGTCGATTGTCCGATGCACCCTGCAGACGGTACGCTCCACCGGTCAGAACTTTGTCAATAACGAAGGGACCTTCCCATTTGGGCTTGAGCTTGTCCTTTTCTTCTCCGGTAGGTGCAGAGCGAGTTCGCCAACGTTTTAAGTTTTCGCCCGTACTTCTCTGCTTTGATACCACCGAGCCTGTTGCTGATAGAATGCGGAGCGGGCTTTTGCCACGTCACGCTCCTCCTCCAGGGTGTCCAAACTATCCTGCCGATCAAGCTCGACTTCTATCTCTTCGTACATGCGCACTCGATGTGAGTCATGAATGATGTCGCAGGGCAGTACCGCCTCTGCGCCGTACACCATAAAGAATGGTGTTTATCCGGTAGTGCGATTCGGCGTGGTCCGCAGCCCCCATAGTACGGAATCAAGCTCCTCCACCCAGTGCGTATCTGATTCCTTCAAGGATCGCACTAATCTATTGGGGAACGTTGCAGAAAACAAAAATTTTCCTACGGTTTCACCAAGATCATTCTATGAGTTCATCTAGCAACGAGTGATTGGATTGCATCTACATACCTTTGTAGATCACGCGTGGAAGCGTTCAAAGAACGGGGATGAGGAAGTCGTACTCGACGTGATCCAAATCACCGGAGATCCTAGCACCGAACGGACGGCACCTCCGTGTTCAACACACGTACGGTCAGCATGACGTCTCCTCCTTCTTGATCCAGCAAGGGGGGAGGAGAGGTTGATGAAGATCCAGCAGCACGACGGCGTGGTGGTGGATGCAGCAGTCACCGCAGCAGGGCTTCGCCGTTCTCTACGGAAGAGGAGGAGGTGTTGGAAGGGAGAGGGAGGCGCCAGGGTCATGGGTGCGGCTGCCCTCCCTCACCCCCTCTATATATAGGGTCCCCAGGGGGGGGCGCCGGCCCTGGAGATCCAATCTCCCAAGGGGGCGGCGGCCAAGTGGGGTGGAGTGCCCCCCAAGGCAAGTGGGGCGCCCCCCACCCTAGGGTTCCCAACCCTAGGCACAGGGGGAAGGCCCAAGGGAGGGGGCGCACCAGCCCACTAGGGGCTGGTTCCCCTCCCACTTCAGCCCATGGGGCCCTCCAGGATAGGTGGCCCCACCCAGTGGACCCCCGGGACCCTTCCGATGGTCCCCGTACAATATCGGTGACCCCGAAACTTGTCCCGATGGCCGAAATAGCACTTCCTATATATAATTCTTTACCTCCGGACCATTCCGGAACTCCTCGTGACGTCCGGGATCTCATCCGGGACTTCGAATAACTTTCGGGATACTGCATATACATATCTCTACAACCCTAGTGTCACCGAACCTTAAGTGTGTAGACCCTACGGTTCGGGAGACATGTAGACATGACCGAGATGGCTCTCCGGTCAATAACCAACAACGGGATCTGGATACCCATGTTGGCTCCCACATGCTCCTCGATGATCTCATCGAATGAACCACGATGTCGAGGATTCAAGCAACCCCGTATACAATTCCCTTTGCCAATCGGTACGTTACTTGCCCGAGATTCGATCGTCGGTATCCCAATACCTCGTTCAATCTCATTACTGGCAAGTCACTTTACTCGTACCGTAATGCATGATCCCGTGACCAGACACTTGGACACTTTGAGCTCATTGTGATGATGCATTACCGAGTGGGCCCAGAGATACCTCTCCGTCATACGGAGTGACAAATCCCAGTCTTGATCTGTGTCAACCCAACAGACACTTTCGGAGATACCCGTAGTATACCTTTATAGTCACCCAGTTACGTTGTGACGTTTGGTACACCCAAAGCACTCCTACGGTATCCGGGAGTTACATGATCTCATGGTCTAAGGAAAAGATACTTGACATTGGAAAAACTCTAGCAAATGAACTATACGATCTTGTGCTATGTTTAGGATTGGGTCTTGTCCATCGCATCATTCTCCTAATGATGTGATCTCGTTATCAATGACATCCAATGTCCATAGTCAGGAAACCATGACTATCTGTTGATCAACGAGCTAGTCAACTAGAGGCTTACTAGGGACATGTTGGTGTCTATATATTCACACATGTATTATGATTTCCGGATAACACAATTATAGCATGAATAAAAGACAACTATCATGAACAAGGAAATATAATAATAATCCTTTTATTATTGCCTCTAGGGCATATTTCCAACAGTCTCGCACTTGCACTAGAGTCAATAATCTAGTTACATTGTGATGAATCGAACACCCATGGAATTCTGGTGTTGATCATGTTTTGCTCTAGGGAGAGGTTTAGTCAACGGATCTGCTAGATTTAGGTCCGTATGTACTTTACAAATATCTATGTCTCCATCTTGAACATTTTCACGAATGGAGTTGAAGCGACGCTTGATGTGCCTGGTCTTCTTGTGAAACCTGGGCTCCTTGGCAAGTGCAATAGCTCCAGTGTTGTCACAGAAGAGTTTGATCGGCCCCGACGCATTGGGTATGACTCCTAGGTCGGTGATGAACTCCTTCACCCAAATTGCTTCATGCGCTGCCTCCGAGGCTGCCATGTACTCCGCTTCACATGTAGATCCCGCCACGACGCTCTGCTTGCAACTGCACCAGCTTACTGCCCCACCATTCAAAATATACACGTATCCGGTTTGTGACTTAGTCATCCAGATCTGTGTCGAAGCTAGCATCGATGTAACCCTTTGCGACGAGCTCTTCGTCACCTCCATAAACGAGAAACATTTCCTTAGTCCTTTTCAGGTACTTCAGGATATTCTTGACCGCTGTCCAGTGTTCCTTGCCGGGATTACTTTGGTACCCACCTACCAAACTTACGGCAAGGTTTACATCAGGTCTGGTACACAGCATGGCATACATAATAGAACCTATGGCTGAGGCATAGGGGATGACACTCATCTCTTCTATATCTTCTGCCGTGGTCGGACATTGAGCTGAGCTCAATTTCACACCTTGCAACACAGGCCAGAACCCCTTCTTAGACTGATCCATATTGAACTTCTTCAATATCTTATCAAGGTATGTGCTTTGTGAAAGACCTATGAGGCGTCTTGATCTATCTCTATAGATCTTGATGCCTAATATATAAGCAGCTTCTCCAAGGTCCTTCATTGAAAAACTCTTATTCAAGTAGGCCTTAATGCTGTCCAAAAGCTTTATATCATTTCCCATCAAAAGTATGTCATCTACATATAATATGAGAAATGCTACAGAGCTCCCACTCACTTTCTTGTAAACGCAGGCTTCTCCATAAGTCTGCATAAACCCAAACGCTTTGATCATCTCATCAAAGCGAATGTTCCCACTCTGAGATGCTTGCACCAGCCCATAAATTGAGCGTTGGAGCTTGCACACCTTGTCAGCATTCTTAGGATCGACAAAACCTTCCGGCTGCATCATATACAATTCTTCCTTAAGGAAACCATTAAGGAATGCCGTTTTGACGTCCATTTGCCATATCTCATAATCATAGAATGCGGCAATTGCTAACATCATTCGGACGGACTTCAGCTTCGCTACCGGTGAGAAAGTCTCATCATAGTCAACCCCTTGAACTTGTCGATAACCCTTAGCGACAAGCCGAGCTTTATAGATGGTCACATTACCATCCGCGTCTGTCTTCTTCTTAAAGATCCATTTATTTTCTATGGCTCGCCGCTCAACGGGCAAGTTAGTCAAAGTCCATACTTCGTTTTCATACATGGATCCTATCTCGGATTTCATGGCTTCCAGCCATTTGTCGGAATCCGGGCTCGCCATCGCTTGTTCATAGTTCGAAGGTTCACCGTTGTCTAACAACATGATTTCCAAGACAGGGTTGTCGTACCACTCTGGTGCGGAACGTGTCCTTGTGGACCTACAAAGTTCAGTAGCAACTTGATCTGAAGTTTCATGATCATCATCATTAACTTCCTCTCTAGTCGGTGCAGGCACCTCAAGAACTTTTTCTTGAGTTGTGCCATTTTCCGGTTCAAGAGGTAATACTTCATCAAGTTCTACTTTCCTCCCACTTACTTCTTTCGAGAGAAACTCCTTCTCTGGAAAGGATCCATTCTTGGCAACAAAGATCTTGCCTTCGGATCTGAGGTAGAAGGTATACCCAATAGTTTCTTTAGGGTATCCTATGAAGACGCATTTTTCCGACTTGGGTTCGAGCTTTTCAGGTTGAAGTTTCTTGACATAAGCATCGCATCCCCAAACTTTTAGAAACGACAGCTTAGGTTTCTTCCCAAACCATAACTCAAACGGTGTCGTCTCAACAGATTTCGATGGAGCCCTATTTAAAGTGAATGCGGCAGTCTCTAAAGCATAGCCCCAAAAAGATAGTGGTAAATCGGTAAGAGACATCATTGATCGCACCATATCTAATAGAGTGTGATTATGACGTTCGGACACACCATTACGCTGAGGTGTTCCAGGCGGCGTGAGTTGTGAAACTATTCCACATTTTCTTAAGTGTGTGCCAAATTCGTGACTCAAGTATTCTCCTCCACGATCTGATCGCAGGAACTTGATTTTCCTGTCACGTTGATTCTCAACCTCACTCTGAAATTCCTTGAACTTTTCAAAGGTCTCAGACTTGTGTTTCATTAAATAGACATACCCATATCTACTCAAGTCATCAGTGAGGGTGAGAACATAACGATAGCCACCGCGAGCCTCAACACTCATTGGACCGCACACATCAGTATGTATGATTTCCAATAAGTTGGTTGCTTGCTCCATTGTTCCTGAGAACGGAGTCTTGGTCATTTTACCCATGAGGCATGGTTCGCACGTGTCAAATGATTCATAATCAAGAGACTCTAAAAGTCCATCTGCATGGAGCTTCTTCATGCGTTTGACACCTATGTGACCAAGGCGGCAGTGCCACAAGTATGTGGGACTATCATTATCAACCTTACAGCTTTTGGTACTCACACTATGAATATGTGTAGCATTACGCTCGAGATTCATTAAGAATAAACCATTCACCATCGGAGCATGACCATAAAACATATCTCTCATATAAATAGAACAACCATTATTCTCGGATTTAAATAAGTAGTCATCTCGTATTAAACGAGATCCTGATACAATGTTCATGCTCAAACTTGGCACTAAATAACAATTATTGAGGTTCAAAACTAATCCCGTAGGTAAATGTAGAGGTAGCGTGCCGACGGCGATCACATCGACCTTGGAACCATTCCCGACGCGCATTGTCACCTCGTCCTTCGCCAGTCTCTGCTTATTCCGCAGCTCCTGCTTTGAGTTACAAATGTGAGCAACTGCACCGGTATCAAATACCCAGGAGCTACTACGAGTACTGGTAAGGTACACATCAATTACATGTATATCACATATACCTTTCGTTTTGCCGGCCTTCTTGTCTGCTAAGTATTTGGGGCAGTTCCGCTTCCAGTGACCACTTTCCTTGCAATAAAAGCACTCAGTCTCGGGCTTGGGTCCATTCTTTGGCTTCTTCCCGGCAGCTTGCTTACCGGGCACGGCAACTCCCTTGTCGTCCTTCTTGAAGTTCTTCTTACACTTGCCCTTTTTGAACTTAGTGGTTTTATTCACCATCAACACTTGATGTTCCTTTTTGACTTCTACCTCTGCTGATTTCAGCATTGCAAATACTTCAGGAATGGTCTTTTCCATCCCCTGCATATTGAAGTTCATCACAAAGCTCTTGTAGCTCGGTGGAAACGACTGAAGGACTCTGCCAATGACCGCGTCATCCGGGAGATTAACTCCCAGCTGAGTCAAGCGGTTATGTAACCCAGACATAGTGAGTATGTGCTCACTGACAGAACTGTTTTCCTCCATCTTACAGCTGAAGAACTTGTCGGAGACTTCATATCACTCGACCCGGGCATGATCTTGAAAAACCATTTTCAGCTCTTCGAACATCTCATATGCTCCGTGTCTCTCGAAACGCTTTTGGAGCCCCGGCTCTAAGCTGTAAAGCATGCCGCACTGAACGAGGGAGTAATCATCAGTACGTGTCTGCCAAGCGTTCATAACGTCTTGTTCTGCAGGGAGAACAGGTGCTTCACCTAGCGGTGCTTGTAGGACATAATCTTTCTTGGCAGCTATGAGGATGATCCTCAGGTTCCGGACCTAGTCCGTATAGTTGCTGCCATCGTCTTTCAGCTTGGTTTTCTCTAGGAACGCGTTGAAGTTGAGGACAACGTTGGCCATATGATCTACAATACATGTTGTAAAGATTTTAGACTAAGTTCATGATAATTAAGTTCATCTAAATCAAATTATTCAATGAACTCCCACTTAGATAGACATCCCTCCAGTCATCTAAGTAAAACATGATCCGAGTTAACTAGGCCGTGTCCGATCATCACGTGAGACGGATTAGTCAACATCGGTGAACATCTTCATGTTGATTGTATCTTCTATACGACTCATGCTCGACCTTTCGGTCTTCTGTGTTCCGAGGCCATGTCTGTACATGCTAGGCTCGTCAAGTCAACCTAAGTGTTTGCATGTGTAAATCTGTCTTACATCCATTGTATGTGAACATTGGAATCTATCACACCCGATCATCACGTGGTGCTTCGAAACAACGAACTATCGCAACGGTGCACAGTTAGGGGGAACACTTTCTTGAAATTATTATGAGGGATCATCTTATTTACTACCGTCGTTCTAAGTAAACAAGATGCAAAAACATGATAAACATCACATGCAATCAAATAATAATAGTGACATGATATGGCCAATATCACATAGCTCCTTTGATCTCCATCTTGGGGCTCCATGATCATCTTGTCACCGGCATGACACCATGATCTCCATCATCATGATCTCCATCATCGTGTCTCCATGAAGTTGCTCGCCAACTATTACTTCTACTACTATGGCTAACACGTTTAGCAATAAAGTAAAGTAATTTACATGGCGTTTCTCAATGATACGCAGGTCATACAAAAAAATAAAGATAACTCCTATGGCTCCTGCCGGTTGTCATACTCATCGACATGCAAGTCGTGATTCCTATTACAATAGCATAAACATCTCATACATCACATATATATCATTCATCATTCATCACAACTTTGGCCATATCACATCACAAAACACTTGATGCAAAAACAAGTTAGACATCCTCTAATTGTTGTTGCAAGTTTTACGTGGCTGCAATAGGGTTCTAGCAAGAACGTTTTCTTACCTACGTGAAAGCCACAACGTGATTTGTCAACTTCTATTTACCCTTCATAAGGACCCTTTTCATCGAATCCGCTCCAACTAAAGTGGGAGAGACAGACCCCCGCCAGCCACCTTATGCAACTAGTGCATGTCAGTCGGTGGAACCGGTCTCACGTAAGCGTACGTGTAAGGTTGGTCCGGGCCGCTTCATCCCATAATACTGTTGAAGCAAAATAAGACTAGTACGGGCAAGAAAGTTGACAACATCTACG
Organism: Triticum urartu; assembly: GCF_003073215.2. Taxonomy (NCBI): domain Eukaryota; kingdom Viridiplantae; phylum Streptophyta; class Magnoliopsida; order Poales; family Poaceae; genus Triticum; species Triticum urartu. The sequence goes on from NC_053026.1 coordinate 630,433,685, forward strand.
CCCACAACAAATTGTATTCTACTCGTGCAAAAAGAACTACGCATAGACCTGGCTCTGATACCACTGTTGGGGAACGTTGCAGAAAACAAAAATTTTCCTATGGTTTCACCAAGATCCATCTATGAGTTCATCTAGAAACGAGTGATCGGATTGCATCTACATACCTTTGTAGATCACGCGCGGAAGCGTTCAAAGAACGGGGATGAGGAAGTCGTACTCTACCTGATCCAAATCACCAGAGATCCTAGCGCCGAACGGACGGCACCTCCGTGTTCAACACACGTACGGTCAGCGTGACGTCTCCTCCTTCTTGATCCAGCAAGGGGGGAGGAGAGGTGGATGAAGATCCAGCGGTACAACGGCGTGGTGGTGGATGCAGCAGTCACCGCAGCAGGGCTTCGCCGTTCTCTACGGAAGAGGAGGAGGTGTTGGAAGGGAGAGGGAGGCGCCAGGGTCATGGGTGCGGCTGCCCTCCCTCCCCCTCTATATATAGGGTCTCCAGGGGGGCGCCGGCCCTGGAGATCCAATCTCCCAAGGGGGCGGCGGCCAAGGGGGGTGGAGTGCCCCCCAAGGCAAGTGGGGCGCCCCCCACCCTAGGGTTCCCAACCCTAGGCGCAGGGGAAAGGCCCAAGGGGGGGCGCACCAGCCCACTAGGGGCTGGTTCCCCTCCCACTTCAGCCCATGGGGCCCTCCGGGATAGGTGGCCCCACCCGGTGGACCCCCGGGACCCTTCCAGTGGTCCCGGTACAATACTGGTGACCCCGAAACTTGTCCCGATGGCCAAAATAGCACTTCCTATATATAATTCTTTACCTCCGGACCATTCCGGAACTCCTCGTGACGTCCGGGATCTCATCCCGGACTCCGAACAACTTTCGGGATACTGCATATACATATCTCTACAACCCTAGCGTCACCGAACCTTAAGTGTGTAGACCCTACGGGTTCGGGAGACATGTAGACATGACCGAGATGGCTCTCCGGTCAATAACCAACAACGGGATCTGGATACCCATGTTGGCTCCCACATGCTCCTCGATGATCTCATCGGATGAACCACGATGTCGAGGATTCAAGCAACCCCGTATACAATTCCCTTTGTCAACCGGTACGTTACTTGCCCGAGATTCGATCGTCGGTATCCCAATACCTCGTTCAATATCGTTACTGGCAAGTCACTTTACTCGTACCGTAATGCATGATCCCATGACCAGACACTTGGACACTTTGAGCTCATTGTGATGATGCATTACCGAGTGGGCCCAGAGATACCTCTCCGTCATACGGAGTGACAAATCCCAGTCTTGATCTGTGTCAACCCAACAGACACTTTCGGAGATACCCGTAGTATACCTTTATAGTCACCCAGTTACGTTGTGACGTTTGGTACACCCAAAGCACTCCTACGGTATCCGGGAGTTACATGATCTCATGGTCTCAGGAAAAGATACTTGACATTGGAAAAACTCTAGCAAATGAACTATACGATCTTGTGCTATGTTTAGGATTGGGTCTTGTCCATCACATCATTCTCCTAATGATGTGATCTCGTTATCAATGACATCCAATGTCCATAGTCAGGAAACCATGACTATCTGTTGATCAACGAGCTAGTCAACTAGAGGCTTACTAGGGACATGTTGGTGTCTATATATTCACACATGTATTATGATTTCCGGATAACACAATTATAGCATGAATAAAAGACAACTATCATGAACAAGGAAATATAATAATAATCCTTTTATTATTGCCTCTAGGGCATATTTCCAACATAATCTTGGTTTAATGCCGCTCATGATAAGACCATTTGCTCGCTCGACTTGACCGTTAGTTGTCGGTGATAGATAGAGGCATACTCGAGCTTAATGCCCATTTTGCTGCACCAAGTTTTTACATCGTCGGCTGTAAAGTTCGAGCCGTTATCGGTGATGATGATGTGGGGGACGCCGTAGCGGTGTACAACCCCGGATATGAAGTCTATCACTGATCCGGACTCGGCCGTTTTGACTGGTTTGGCTTCTATCCATTTGGTGAATTTATCCACCATGACCAATAGGTATTTTTTCTTGTGGCTTCCCCCTTTAACGGGTCCGACCATGTCAAGCCCCCAGACCACGAAGGGCCAAGTAATGCGGATTGTTTGGAGAGCGGTGGGTGGCATATGGCTTTGGTTTGAAAAAAGCTGGCAACCGATGCAACGTTGAACGAGGTCCTGTGCGTCTGCTCGGGCCGTCGACCAGTAAAAAGCTGTACGGAAGGCCTTGCTTACAAGGGCCCGCGCTGCGACATGGTGGCCGCCAAGTCTAGCTTGAATTTCTGCCAAAAGTTGCTGTCCTTCCTCTTCGGAGATGCACCTTTGAAGTACTCCGGTAGCGCTTTTCTTATAAACCTCTCCCTCGTGGACCTTGATACGTCTCCGTCGTATCTACTTTTCCAAACACTTTTTCCCTTGTTTTGGACTCTAACTTGCATGATTTGAATGGAACTAACCCGGACTGACGCTGTTTTTAGCAGAATTACCGTGGTGTTATTTATGTGCAGAAACAAACGTTCTCGGAATGACCTGAAACTTCACGGAGCAACTTTTTGGAAAATATAAAAAATACCTGCAAAAGATGAAGGCCAGGGGGCCCACCACCTGTCCACGAGGGTGGGGCGCGCCCCCCTAACTCGTGGGCCCCCTGGTGCCTCTCCGACTCCAACTCCAACTCTATATATTGTGTTTCGGGGAGAAAAAATCAGAGAGAAGAATTCATCGCGCTCTATGATACGGAGCCGCCGCCAAGCCCTAAAACCTCTCGGGAGGGCTGATCCGGAGTCCGTTCGGGGCTCCGGAGAGGGGAATCCGTCGCCATCGTCATCATCAACCATCCTCCATCACCAATTTCATGATGCTCACCGCCATGCGTGAGTAATTCCATCGTAGGCTTGCTGGACGGTGATGGGTTGGATGGGATCTATCATGTAATCGAGTTAGTTTTGTTAGGGTTTGATCCCTAGTATCCACTATGTTCTGAGATTGAATGTTGCTATGACTTTGCTATGCTTAATGCTTGTCACTAGGGCCGAGTGCCATGATTTCAGATCTGAACCTATTATGTTTTCATCAATATATGAGTGTTCTTGATCCTATCCTGCAAGTCTATAGTCACCTATTATGTGTTATGATCCGTTAACCCCGAAGTGACAATAATCGGGATACTTACCGGTGATGACCGTAGTTTGAGGAGTTAATGTATTCACTATGTGTTAATGCTTTGTTCCGGTTCTCTATTAAAAGGAGGCCTTAATATCCCTTAGTTTCCGTAAGGACCCCGCTGCCACGGGAGGGTAGGACAAAAGATGCCATGCAAGTTCTTTTCCATAAGCACGTTTGACTATATTCGGAATACATGCCTACATTATATCAATGAACTGGAGCTAGTGTTGTGTCACCCTAGGTTATGACTGTTACATGATGAACTGCATCCGGCATAATTCTTCATCACTGATCCATTGCCTACGAGCTTTCCATATATTGTTCTCCGCTTATTTACTTTTCCGTTGCTATTGCTATCATCACTACAAAATACCAAAAACATTACTTTTACTACTGTTACCTTTTGCTACCGTTACCACTACTATCACATTACTTTGCTACTAAACACTTTGCTGCAGATATTAAGTTTCCAGGTGTGGTTGAATGGACAACTCAGCTGCTAATACTTGAGCATATTCTTTGGCTCCCCTTGTATCGAATCTATAAATTTGGGTTGAATACTCTACCCTCGAAAACTGTTGCGATCCCCTATACCTGTGGGTTATCAGACCTTGTAGGCTTTAGACCGCCGCACAATGCAACGTGCCTCGTTTGGGTCATCGGGGAGTTCTTGCCTAGTTAGGTAAGACAAGAAGGGTTCTGTCCACGGGGCGATGACAACCATAATCACGTGGGCCGAAGGTGTTATTTTGGTGGCAGAGCCTCCGATTACGTCAGAGTGTTCGGTATCTGGCATTGTGGTCGGGTCCAGACTGTTGTTGTCAGTCTCTCCTTCCCATGCCACGGATGGCTTGAACAGCCTTTCCAGGAAGATGTTAGGTGGGACAGGGTCGCGCTTAGCGCCGATGCGGGCGAGGATATCCGCCGCTTGATTGTTTTCTCGGACCACATGGTGGAATTCAAGCCCCTCGAACTGAGCTGACATTTTGAGGACGGCGTTGCGGTAAGCCGCCATTTTTGGGTCCTTGGCGTCAAAGTCTCCATTTATTTGAGATATTGCGAGGTTCGACTGCCATCCGGAGACCATGCAATAGGGCCTCATATTCTGCTGCATTGTTGGAGTCTGTGTATAATATTTGGAGTATGCATTGGACTGTATCTCCGGTGGGGGATGTCAGGACGACGCCTGCCCCTAGACCAGCCAGCATCTTAGAGCCGTCGAAGTGCATGATCCAATTGGAGTACACGCCGTACTCTTTAGGGAGTTCGGCGTCCATCCATTCGGCGACGAAATCAGCCAGTACTTGCGACTTAATGGCTCGCCGTGGTTTGTATATTATGCCGAATAGGAGGAGCTCGATAGCCCATTTAGCAATCCGGCCCGTGGCATCACGGTTATTTATTATGTCGTTGAGTGGTACTTCGGAGGCCACCGTAATTGAACACTCTTGAAGTAGTGTCGTAGTTTCCTGGATGCCATGAAGACCGCGTATGCTATCTTTTGATAATGTGGGTGCCGTGATTTGCATGGAGTGAGGGCAGTGGATATGTAGTATACCGGCTTTCGAAGCGGGAACTTATGTCCGTCCGTCTCTCGTTCGACAACGAGCACTGCGCTTACAACTTGGTGTGTTGCCGCTATATATAACAGCATTGGTTCGCCGACATTTGGTGCGGCCAAGATTGGGTTGGTGGCCAATACGGCTTTTATTTCTTCCAATCCGGTCGTGGCCGCATCCGTCCACTCGTAGTGTTCGGTGCGTCGAAGAAGGCGATAAAGAGGTAGTGCCTTTTCTCCTAATCGGGAGATAAAGCGGCTTAAGGCAGCCACGCATCCAGTTAACTTCTGGATTTTCTTGAGGTCTGTAGGGATAGCCAATTGTGACAAAACTCAGATTTTAGCCGGATTTGCTTCACTTCCTCTATTGGAAACGATAAGCCCAAGAGCTTTCCGGCGGGCACGCCAAAAATGCATTTTTCCGGATTGAGCTTGATGTTCGGAGGTTGTCGAACGTGAGCCTCAAGTCATCTATTGAGGATTCGACGTGTCTTGTTTTAATGACCACATCGTCTATGTATGTGATCAATTGTAGTACAGCGGGGGTTTTACGCCCCAAACTACGAGTGTCATGTTCCCCACAGGGACTAGGCAACGACAACTATGCTCGGCTAAATCTTGGTAACACAATTTTAAGAGACGGATGCAAAAAATATAAACCTAAACTATACAAAGTTCTTCCCGGAGATCGTCGCCAAAGAAAATACAAAACAAGCAAGGGGAGGTTTTCATTAAACTTGAGAAATAAAATGCTAACACAAGCAAACATCAAAATGCTAGGGAATTAAAAAGACATGAATATATATATATATATGTATATATATATGTATGTATATAGCTATCTAACAATTAACAAGGGGAAGAAACAAGGTTGTAGGACAGAACATGAATGTATCACATGACAGACACACACATATGTATATATATCACAGGTACTTGAGACAACATAAAAGTCACATGTACTGGAGCCAATGTTGGGGATATCGCTTATTGGGAACTTATCGGTTGACCCATGATAAGGGGTAAATCGGCCAGTTTATCGGCGTCACATGTACTGGAGCCAATGTTGGGGATATTGCTTATCGGGAACTTATCAGTTGACCCATGATAAAGGGTAAATCGGCCAGTTTATCGGCGTATCGGCCGATTTATCACCATATCGGTTGATTTATCGGTCGATTTATCTTATCGGCCAGACAACGATAAGCGATAAATCAGCCGATTTATGAGAATACCGGAAGATATCTTGAACAGTGACTGGAGCTATGACAGGAACTTACAAACTGAAATTTTCTACAACAGGCAGTACACATGCTAAATATATGACATAGAGACACCACTGAATCATAGAAGTTTCAGAAATTGTAACTGAATGTTGAACAGTTTTACACTTCTCAAGAACACTGAAAGCACATTCAATACAAAGATCACAGGTGATCTGAATTATTAAAGTAAACTAACTGACATACAGACACAAATAATACTAATTCGGAATAGAATATAGTTGATCTAGCATCCACTAATAACTCACAGAAAGTACACACACACGCATAGAAAGAGAGGGATAAAGAGAAATAAAGAGAGCAACAGCAGTTTTGTTGGGCAGAAGAGAAGCGACACTAGGAGGAGCAGCTAGCAGCGTTGGGTTTAGAGAAGAAGAAGTGGCAGCAACAAGTTAAGATTCAGAGCAGCAGCAAGGTGAGGAGAAGAGGAAGAAGAGCAGCAGCAGGAGTTGCGAGAGAGAGGAGCAGTAGGGGTGCATAGGAAGAAGGAGCAGCAGCAGTTGAGGACGGCGAGGGAAAGAAAATAAGCAGCAGGACGAAGCAAGAAGGAGGAGCAGCAACTCGGTTCAGAGAGAAGCAGTATCAAGGGGTCCCGGAGAAGAAGCGGCAGAGATTGCGAAAGTTAGGAGCAGCAGGGGACGCAGAAGAGAGAAGCAGCAGCAGCAGCGCTAAGGGAGATGCAACGGAGAGGAGGCAACAAGAGCAAGGGGAAGAAGAAGAGCAGCAGCAGGGAGATGGTGAAGCAAGGGAGATGAGGTGATGGTCGCACGGGGAACCAGACGCCCGTCTGGCGGGTCGCGTGAGTGGCGGCGCTGGTGGGTGGCGCTGGAGATGGTGATGGTGATGCAGCGCTGGTGGCGGCGATGTGGATGGATGATGGTGGATGGTGCAGCGGCGGGTGATGGAGATGGCGAGGATGGGTGGCGCTGGTTGGCGCACCGCCGCGCCGGCCTGGCCGCGGCGGCGACCAGTGGTGGAGAAGGTGGGGTAAGGGGAATGGAGATGCCAGGCCTGAAAGGGGATCGTGGCTGCTGCTAGGGATTTTGACCCTCTCCTTAGATCTGCACTTTTGCACTTCGGCCCTTCTACTTCTCTGCCTACTTCACAAGTTGATCCCTCCACTCTTTCTTTCTAGCCCTTGAAGCTTTGATATTCATCACACGCAAGTCCCTCTTCTCTTCTTTCATATGCTCATCTCGGTTGCCACATGGACAGGAACTTGAAGATTTATAGTGCCTTTGCGCACACTTCTGCAAAATAGAGCAAAGACTAGTAAATGATCCTTTATATGATTTTCATGCAAATATTCAATATTTCACAACAAGAATTGATGGTCATATCTCAATAAACCGCATATTTGAGTGCCAAAAGATGTATATGAAATGTGCTTATCAAGTTCCCCCACACTTAAATCTTTGCTTGTCCTCAAGCAAAGGAATATGAAAAGAGCAGGATAGTGAATAGTGAGCTGGCTAGAGAATGTCCAAGTGAAGTAGATCTCTAAACAATGCATGCTTTCGACTTAGCTAGTGAAAATCAATGGTTAAGAGTGCTACAAAGCAATAGGACACTAGTAAACTCAATCATTTTAAACTTTTACAAAGATAAAAGTGGATCAACAAGTTCAAATGCTGATTGCGCCAAAGGGTTCCTAAAGAGAGCATGATCCCAAAAAAAACTTATTACCCGAAACATAACATTATGGTTGAAGCACCTATTGAATTTGAAGGAAGTAATGATAATATTTTACCGGTCTCACCAAAGGAACATACCACCGATCCCGAGAACATGGTATACACCTGGCTCGACCAATTTTTTGTTTTTATGTTTGTCTCCCCAAAGGAACATACCACCGGTCTCGAGAACATGGTATACACCTGGTTCGACAATTAAACTTTTTAATATAATTAACTCCTATCCGATCCAACCAGATTTCACAAGCCACCGATCCAGGGAACATGACATGCTACTGTTAGGTAAGATCAAATAATTATTCATTATAATATATATATATTTTTAATGAACAACACATAATCACAAAAAAAGGAATCCTCACTTCTCCATGTCTGGTTCACATGCTATCGATCCAGGGAACATAGCATGCTAATCCATAGTGGTTAGGTGATTGCTCTCAATGGGAACACACTTCGCACAAATTCAGCATCTAAACATGGTGATCTAGGTGTATCATAGTAAATGCAGAAAATGACGAAGTTTTCTAGTGTACTAGGGATTTGAGCACTCAAAACTAATAGTTCTCACTAATTTCAGCCAAGCACGCATGGTGTAGATCACTAGTTTACAAGGCATTCAGAAATCAAGTTCAAAAATTCACATCAAGCACGATGCCAAAGGTGAATATCTGTGGGACAACATTTAAGAAATGGCACAAGCAACCCAAATAGCAATTTAATTTCAGCATGTATCAATGGATGATATATAAAGATTGGGGTCATGAAACAGCTCACCGAGCTTTGCTGTAGCACTCGCTCGACACTCTCTAAACTACAGCTCTTCTCCTTTTGCTTCCACAAGAACGCTCCAGCTTCTCTCTTGCATATGTGTGCTCCTTTCTTCTCCTCATCACCATGCCTTGAATCCACCGGGGTCCCAAGGGATGTCACCTCGAACCTGGACAGCATGTAGTAAACGGTGCAGTATCAAAAACCTGAAAGAACACTCCACAAAAGAGACAATGCAAGCGGTAGGGATAATACCCTCCAAGTCATCAATCGAGTATCCAATTACATAAGCATAGCTATAAAGCACATGTTTAGGATGGTAGAAATCAGTAAGCTCAATGCTAGTATTAGAATCACACGTTTCATTAAGCATGGGTATAGCATCAGGAACATAAGTATCATGAACAAAGATATGAGCAGTGCCACTAACAAGGTGTGTATGATCATGTCCAAGCAAATAGTTTTTCAAATCTACCTTAAGTGATGGCATCATGCAATGCATGGTAGTAGCAAACAAATCATATGAAGACATATCATTAAGAGGATAAGATAAACCTGACTCATCACGCTCTTGTATGACAATAGGCAAATGAATTTCTGGTTCTTCAAGTTCATCTACAACAGCTTCTTTTACTTCTTCAAGAGTAGTAGATCTTTTGTCTTCATCTTGATCACTTGGGAATTGCAGCTCTGGATCATCTTGTTCCTTGGCTTCAAGTATTTCTTCTTGGATCTGAAGTGTCTCTTCCTCTGGACTCTCGCTATCTTGCTCAGCTGAATGTGACAGTGTTGAAACCTCACACACCTCAAGGGATATCCCAGCTACACTCAGCTCAAGGAGGGATGAGATAGTGCACCCGGCATTGATATTCTTCTCAATTTTCCTTACTTCTTCCACTAGCTCTTTTCCACTCTTGATCTTCTTCATTTCCTCTAGTATCACCGGCCTAATTGGATCATCTTCAGCACTTCAAGTGAACTCGAGACTAAGCAATGTGAGCTTGTCTATATCATCAAAGTCATCTTGTGTGGGCACTTGTGCATGAGATTGCTCAATAGGTCCTGGAGTTGTTGGTTGACCAAGTGGAGGACCATTTAACTCCATTGGACACATCTCCTGGTGTTGAGGTATATGAGTAGGAGGTGAATAAAATTGTTGTGGTGCATAGTTGTTGCTCTCCTCTTCATAACTAAATCCCTGCATATGATTACTAGAAGCAAACGGTGAGATCTCAAGGTTGTTGCTCCTATATGACATATTCTGGTTTTCAGGCCACCCATATGAGTAATTGTTTTGGTATGAGCTAGGCTGTGGGGCGAAGCTCATGCCATAAAAATCAGGAGGGTGAGAGTAACCACGCTGACATTCAGCGGGTGAATGGCCCTGAAATCCACAAATATGGCAGGTAGGAGCAACATAAGGATGGCCCCTAGAATAAGGATCATAAGAGCTAGGCCTATCCTCAAAAATTACTTCTCGCTGCTGAGCTAAATCATCTAATCGATGGGAAATCTTACTTATCATGTCTTGAATACTTTCCGTGCTGTTTGTAGTGTTGCTCGCATAAGCATGATGATCTGAACAGTAAGCCATAACCGAGAAGATGCAATAACCTATAGAATGACCAAGCAACGAAAGAGAAAATAACTTGAACAAGGGTTAGGGGTTAGATATATATCACATATATATAGCACAAAGGGAAAAACAAGAAAAACCTAGTCTATATCCTAACAAAATCGCTCGACGCTAGTCCCCGGCAACGGCGCCAAAATGATCAATTGTAGTACAGCGGGGGTTTTACGCCCCAAACTGCGAGTGTCATGTTCCCCACAGGGACTAGGCAACGACGACTATGCTCGGCTAAATCTAGGTAACACAATTTTAAGAGACGGATGCAGAAAATATAAACCTAAACTATACAAAGTTCTTCCCAAAGATCGTCGCCAAAGAAAATACAAAACAAGCAAGGGGAGGTTTTCATTAAACTTGAGAAATAAAATGCTAACACAAGCAAACGTCAAAATGCTAGGGAATTAAAAAGACATGAATATATATATAATATATATATATATAGCTATCTAACAATTAACAGGGGAAGAAACAAGGTTGTAGGACAGAACATGAATGTATCACATGATAGAAACACACATATGTATATATATCACAGGTACTTGAGACAACATAAAAGTCACATGTACTGGAGCTATCACAGGAACTTACAAACTGAAATTTTCTACAACATGCAGTACACATGCTAAATATATGACATAGAGACACCACTGAATCACAGAAGTTTCAGAAATTGTAACTGAATGTTGAACAGTTTTACACTTCTCAAGAACACTGAAAGCACATTCAACACAAAGATCACAGGTCATCGGAATTATTAAAGTAAACTAACTGACATACATACACAAATAGTACTAATTCGGAATAGAATATAGTTGATCTAGCATCCACTAATAACTCACAGAAATTACACACACGCATAGAAAGAGAGGGATGAAGAGAAATAAAGAGACCAGCAGCAGTTTTGTTGGGCAGAAGAGAAGCGGCACTAGGAGGAGCAGCTAGCAGCGTTGGGTTCAGAGAAGAAGAAGTGGCAGCAACAAGTTAAGGTTCAGATCAGCAGCAAGGTGAGGAGAAGAGGAAGAAGAGCAGCAGCAGGAGTTGCGAGAGAGAGGAGCAGCAGGGGTGCATAGGAAGAAGGAGCAGCAGCAGTTGAGGAAGGCGAGGGGAAGAAAAGAAGCAGCACGACGAAGCAAGAGGGAGGAGCAGCAACTCGGTTCAGAGAGAAGCAGCAGCAAGGGGTCCCGGAGAAGAAGCGGTAGAGATTGAGAAAGTTAGGAGCAGCAGGGGACGCAGAAGAGAGAAGCAGCAGCAGCACTAAGGGAGATGCAACGGAGAGGATGCAGCAGCAGCAAGGGGAAGAAGAAGAAGAGCAGGAGCAGGGAGATGGAGAAGCAAGGGAGATGAGGTGCTGGTCGCGCGGGGAACCAGACGCCCGTCTGGCGGGTCGCGCGAGTGGCGGCGCTAGTGGGTGGCGCTGGAGATGGTGATGGTGATGCAGCGCTGGTGGCGGCGATGTGGATGGATGATGGTGGATGGTGGAGTGGCGGGTGATGGAGATGGCGAGGATGGGTGGCTGGTTGGCGCACTGCCGCGCCGGCCTGGCCGCGGCGACGGCCGGTGGTGAAGGTGGGGTAAGGGGAATGGATATGCCAGGCCTTAAAGGGGATCGGGGCTGCTGCTAGGGATTTTGACCCTCTCCTCAGATCTGCACTTTTGCACTTCGGCCCTTCTACTTCTCTGCCTACTTCACAAGTTGATCCCTCCACTCTTTCTTTCTTGCCCTTGAAGCTTTAATATTTATCACACTTAAGTCCCTCTTCCTTCTCTTCTTTCATATGCTCATCTCGGTTGCCACATGGACAGGAACTTGAAGATTTATAGTGCCTTTGCGCACATTTCTGCAAAATAGACCAAAGACAAGTAAATGATCCTTTATATGATTTTCATGCAAATATTCAATATTTCACAGCAAGAATTGATGGTCATATCTCAATAAACCGCATATTTGAGTGCCAAAAGATGTATATGAAATGTGATTATCAGTATGCCTCCATTGTTTTGCCGATTTGTGTTTCCAGGCATGTCTAAATCATGCGTTGATAGGTTGCACCGGCGTTTTTGAGCCCGAAAGGCATGGTGTTCAAACAGAAGGGGCCGTATGGAGTGATGAATGCCGTTGCGGCTTGATCGGGCTCCGCCATCTTAATTTGATGGATCCGGAGTATGCGTCGATGAAGCACAATGAGTCGTGTCCTGCGGTAGCGTCGATAATTTGATCGATGCGGGGGACTGGGAAGGGATCCTTGGGGCAAGCCTTGTTAAGGTCCTTGAAATCGACACATAGGCGCCAGATTTGTCCTTCTTTGGTACCATCACCAGGTTTGCTAGCCAGTTTGGATGTTTTATTTCTCTAATGAATCCATCCTCAAGTAACTTGGCTAGCTCTTCTCCCATGGCACGCCGAAGAGTCTGCTTGACCGGCTTGAACCCTTTTAGAATGTTAAGGCTATGCTCGGCTAGCCTGCGTGGGATTCCTGACATGTCTGAAGGATGCCAGGCGAAGATGTCCCAATTATCGCACAAGAACTCCCGCAGTACGGCATCTGTTGTGGGGTTCAGCTATGCCCCGATGGATGATGTTTTTGTAGGCTCCGTCGGGTGGACCTGGAATTTGACTATTTCCTCCGCTGGTTTAAAAGAGGTGGACTTGGGTCTTTTGTCGAGTATCACGTCGTCCCTGTCCACTGTGGAGCGCAGCACAGTTAGTTCTTCGGCAGCCAGGGCTTCGGATAACGCCTCAAGGGCTAGTGCGGCGGTTTTATTTTCGGCGCGGAGTGCTATGTCCGGATCACTAGCCAGAGTGATTATTCCATTAGGCCCGGGCATTTTGAGCCCTAAAAGGGCGTGGTATCCGCTACTAAACGGGGCCACTTGGAATCTGACTTCTTCGGACCTATAGTTCTCCGGCGTGCCGAATACAACATCTAGTGTGATTTTTCCCGCACATCGTGCCTCCCGACTAGGGATGATCCATCTGAAGGTCGTGCTTCTTTGCTCGATGCGGCTCTTGTCTATTTCCATATTGCTAAGAGTTTCCTCATAGATGAGGTTTAATCCGCTGCCACCAACCATGAGCACTTTAGTAAGCCGGAAGCCGTCCACAATTGGACTAAGGACCAAAGCGGCTGGTGCTCGGGCTGTTCGGAATTGAGGTTCGTCACTGGCATTGAAGGTTATGGCCGCGTCGTTCCATGGATTTATTGTTGCAATGTGGCAGACTTCGGCAAAGCTGCGGAGTGTTCGCTTGCGCCTATTATTTGAGGCGAAGGTCTCGAAGACTGTCAATAATGTGTTGTTATTTTCCACAGGATGGTGCTCTGTTGTATTGTTGGTGAGGATATCCTCGTTGCTCTTGGCCACCTGCCGGAGTATCCAACATGCTCTAAGGCTGTGTGTTGGCATGGTATCCGCTGTACTGTGAATTTTGCATGGCCCATTGAGCCATCCCTCCAATACAGTTCCATGCCCTGTAGTGGGATTTGGTTTCTTTGTAATTGGATCAGGTGACTTACTAGAGTACACCCTTTTAGTTCGGACGGGGGGGTTTAGTGAGAGCCGGAGGGTCCCATAATTTTATTTGGGATTTCCAGGCGATTTCCATCACATAGTACTTCCGTACTATGGCCACCAAGTCAGCAAAGTGTGCTATGTCAGGTGACTTATGGCGTTGAGAATTCCCTTGTCCATGCAATTTTTGCAAAAGAATGAAATTGCGTCTTCCTCGTGACAGTCCTTGACCTTGCTCATTACAAGGAGGAATCTGGCCCAATAGTGATGTACTGTCTCTTGGGGCTCTTGTCTAACGTGGGAAAGATCACTTGAGTCTGGGTGGGTGGGTAGATTTAGGTCCGAACCCCGACCCGATCTGAGGCCCAGGGCGGAGGAGTTTCCGAGCTTAATAGTTCGGGCTCCGGGATGTTGCCCAATACTCCTGGCCTGCTGTCTAATTCTAGGCTCGAAGCTTGGGCCATGTTCTCCTGTGGACGGGTACCCGGCTCGAAGAGCTCGGAAATCCGGACATAGTTTGTCCTCAAAATAGAGGAAGAATCGCTACATTGCTCCTCCACCACTGCTATCTGATGGGTGACCGGCGGAGAGTTAATCTCCCTTTGGTCGGGTTTAAGCCCGATCTGATCGTAGTCCGTAGCAAATCCCAGGGTGGCGATGCTATCCAAGAGCTCATTCAAGGAAGAGAGCTCTATTGGATCCATCTGCTCGGCGAATACCGAGCCGACGTGGAGGCTGTTTTTGATGACCCGATAAGTCATCGTCGGCGTTACGGCCGAACGGGCGGTCATGACGAAGCCGCCTAGTCGGAGGGTTTGGCCTACAGGCAGGGCTCCCCCCGAGGTGATGTTGTCCTTGACAACAAGACGAGCCATCCAGCCTTATCGTGATGGCACAGTGGAACTCTCAATGAAAGCACCAATGCCGGTGTCAAAACCGGCGGATCTCGGGTGGGGGGTCCCGAACTGTGCGTCTAAGGCGGATGGTAACAGGAGGCGGGGGACACAATGTTTACCCAGGTTCGGGCCCCCTCGATGGAGGTAATACCCTACGTCCTGCTTGATTGATCTTGATGATATGATTATTACAAGAGTTGATCTACCACGATATCGTAGAGGCTAAACCCTAGAAGCTAGCCTATGATTATCATTGTTGTTTTCCTACGGACTAAACCCTTTGGTTTATATAGACAACGGAGGGGGCTAGGATTACACAGAGTCAGTTACAAGGGAGGAGATCTACATATCCGAATTGCCAAGCTTGCCTTCCACGCAAAGGAGAGTCCCACCCGGACACAGGACAATCTTGTATCTTCATAGTCCAACAGTCCGGCCAAAGTATATAGTCCGGCTATCCGAGGACCCCCTAATCCAGGACTCCCTCAGCCGGCCCTCCCCCTCCTCCACTCTTTTATATACGGGGGAGGGGGCACCCCATAGACACACAAGTTGATCATTGATCTCTTAGCCGTGTGTGGTGTCCCCTCCACCATAATCCACCTCGATCATATTGTAGCGGTGCTTAGGAGACGCCCTGTTCCGGTAGCATCATCATCACCGTCATCACACCATCGTGATGACGAAGCTCTCCCTCGACACTCTGCTGGATCAGGAGTTCGTGGGACGTCACCGAGCCGAACGTGTGCAGATCGCGAAGGTGCCGTACCTTCGGTGCTAGGATCGGTCGATCGTCAAGACGTACGACTACATCAACCGTGTTGTCATAACGCTTCCGCTTACTGTCTACGAGGGTACGTGGAAAACACTCTTCCCTCTCATTGCTATGCATCACCATGATCTTGCGTGTGCGTAGGAAAACTGTTGAAATTACTATGTTCCCCATCAGTGGCATCCGAGCCAGGTTTATGCGTAGATGTTATATGCACGAGTAGAACACAAAGAAATTGTGGGCATGGGTATATACGTATTGCTTGGCGTCACTAGTTGATTCTTGATTCGGCGGTATTGTTGGATGAAGCGGCCCAGACCGACATTATGCCTACGCTTACACGATACTGGTTCTACCGACGTGCTTTGCACATAGGTGGCTCTTGGGTGTCAGTTTCTCCAACTTTAGTTGAATCGGATTCAATGAACAGGGTTCTTTCTGAAGATCAAAAAGCAATCACTATACCGCGTTGTGGTTTTTGATGCGTAGGTAAGAACGGTTCTTGCTTAGCCCGTAGCAGCCACGTAAAACTTGCAACAACAACAAAGTAGAGGATGTCTAACTTGTTTTTGCAGGGCATGTTGTGATGTGATATGGTCAAGACATGATTTTATTGTATGAGATGATCATGTTTTGTAACACAGTTATTGGCAACTGGCAGGAGCCATATGGTTGTCGCTTTATTGTATGAAATGTAATCGCCATGTAATTGCTTTACTTTATCACTAAGCGGTAGCGATAGTCATAGAAGCAATAGTTGGTGAGATGAGAACGATGCTTCGATGGAGATCAAGGTGTCAAGCCGGTGATCATGATGGTGATTTGGAGATGGAGATCAAAGGCACAAGGTGATGATGGCTGAGGGAGTCCGGGATTAGGGGGTCTCCAGATAGCCGGACTATGAAGATACAAGATTGAAGACTTCGTCTCGTGTGCGGACAGGACTCTACTTGGCGTGGAAAGCAAGCTAGGCAATACGGATATGGATATCTCCTCCTTTGTAACCAACATTGTGTAACCCTAACCCTCTCCGGTGTCTATATAAACCGGAGGGTTTTAGTCCGTAGGACACAACAAGCACAGCATACAATCATACCATAGGCTAGCTTCTAGGGTTTAGCCTCTCTGATCTCGTGGTAGATCTACTCTTGTACTACCCATATCATCAATATCAATCAAGCAGGACGTAGGGTTTTACCTCCACCAAGAGGGCCCGAACCTGGGTAAAGCATTGTGTCCCCTGCATCCTGTTACCATCCGGCCTAGACGCACAGTTCGGGACCCCCTACCCAAGATCCGCCGGTTTTGACATCGACATTGGTGCTTTCATTGAGAGTTCCTCTGTGTCGCCACCTTTAGGCCCGATGGCTCCTCCGATCATCAACAATGATGCGGTCCAGGGTGAGACCTTTCTCCCCGGACAGATCTTCATGTTCGGCGGCTTTGCATTGCAGGCTAATTCGCTTGGCCATCTGGAGCAGATTGAAAGCTACGCCCCTGGCCATCATGTCAGATTTGGAAGTTTGAACTACACGGCCGACATCCGAGGAGACTTGCTCTTCAACGGATTCGAGCCACAGCCGGGCGCGCCGCACTGTTACGATGGGTATGACCTAGCTCTGCCGCCGAACAGTACCCCAGAGGCCGCGCCCGCATCAACTCCGACCCTTAGCTCGGAGCCAACTGCGTCAATCGAGGACGGGTGGCTAGACACTGCCTCGGGGGCTGCAGTCTCAACGGCGATCGAGCCGAACACTAGCCTAATCCTCTGCGAAGGCCGTGACTCCAAGGTGCCGGACTCTTTTCCAGACACCGAACCGTCCGCGCCCCTGCCAATCGAATCCGATTGGGCGCTGATCATGGAATTCACTGCCGTGGATATGTTTCAGCACTCGCCCTTCGGCGACATTCTGAATTCACTAAGGTCTCTCTCTTTGTCAGGAGAGCCCTGGCCAGACTATGGCCAACAGGATTGGGACGCAGACGATGAAGAAATTCGACGCCCACCCAGCACCCACTTCGTAGCCACTGTTGATGATTTAACCGACATGCTCGACTTCGACTCCGAAGACATCGACGGTATGGACGACAATGTAGGAGACGAACATGAACTAGCGCCTATAGGGCACTAGAAAGCCACCTCGTCATATGACATATACATGGTGGATACAACCAAAGAAGTCAATGGCGAAGAGATAGCGGAGGATGACCCCTCCAAGAAGCAACCCAAGCGCCGACGTCAGCGGCGCCACTCTAAGTCCTGCCAAAGCAAAAGTGGTGATACCAGCACAGGAGATAATAACACTCCGGATAGTGCCGAAGACAACAACAATCCCCTCCAGCAAGATTTAGAGCAGGAGGATGGAGGAGCCAGCCCTCCTGAGAGAGTGGCATACGGAGAGGAGGAGGATGACAATTACATGCCCCCTCCGAAGACGAGGCAAGCCTCGGGGACGATGAATTCGTCGTACCAGAGGATCCCGTCGAACAAGAGCGCTTCAAGCGCGGGCTTATGGCCACGACAAATAGCCTGAAGAAAAAGCAGCAGCAGCTTCAAGCTGATCAAGATCTGCTAGCTGACAGATGGACTGAAGTCCTCGCGACCGAGGAATATAAACTCGAGCGCCCCTCCAAGAACTACCCAAAGTGCAGGTTACTACCCCGACTGGAGGAAGAAGCGCATGATACGGCTGATCGGCCACCTCGTGGCCGCGATAGAGAGGCATTCCAGCCAAAAACTCAGCCTCCACCCCGACGCCATTCAAATAAAAAGGCACGGGGAGATACGCCAGACCCACGAGACATATTGGAGGACAAAGAAAAGCATGCAAGATCGATCTACGGATCACAAGGGCGCACCACTCTGTGAGACGATAAACGTCACGCCGGATACAGTAAAAGCAAATCCGGCCGGGCCGAACACAGTGGGCAAGACCCATTCGAGCTGCGTCGCGATATAGCCCAATACAGAGGCGCCGCACACCCCTTAAGCTTCACAGACGAAGTAATGGATCATCAAATCCCAGAAGGTTTCAAACCTGTAAATATTGAATCATACGACGGCACAACAGATCCCGCAGTATGGATCGAGGATTTCCTCCTCCACATCCACATGGCCTGCGGTGATGACTTACACGCCATCAAATACCTCCCACTAAAGCTCAAAGGAGCAATGCGGCATTGGCTCAGCGGACTCCATTAGCTGTTGGGAAGATCTGGAGGCCGCATTCCTTGACAACTTTCAGGGCATTTATGTGCGACCACCAGACGCCGATGACTTGAGCCACATAATTCAGCAGCCAGAAGAGTCGGCCAGGCAATTCTGGACTCGGTTCCTTACAAAGAAAAATCAAATCGTTGACTGTCCGGATGCAGAGGCCTTAGCGGCTTTCAAACACAACATCCGAGACGAGTGGCTAGCCCGGCACCTTGGTCAGGAAAAGCCGAAATCTATGGCAGCTCTCACGACGCTCATGACCCGCTTTTGTGCGGGAGAGGACAGCTGGCTGGCTCGCAGTAATAACATATCAAAGAACCATGGTACCTCGGATACCAAGGACGGCAATAGCAGGTCACGTTGCAACAAACATAAGCGCCGCATTAACAGCGAAAATACCGAGGATACGATAGTCAATGCCGAATTCAAAGGCTCTAAACCCGGTCAGCGGAAAAATCCATTCAAACAAAGTACGCCGGGTCCGTCCAGCTTGGACCGTATACTCGATCGCTCGTGTCAAATACACGACACCTCAGACAAGCCAGCCAATCACACCAACAGGGATTGTTGGGTGTTCAAGCAGGCCGGCAAGTTAATTGCCGAAAACAAGGACAAGGGGCCGCATAGCGATGACGAGGAGGAGCCCTGGCAGCCACACACCGGAGGACAGAAGAGGTTTCCCCCACAAGTGCGGATAGTGAACATGATATACGCAACCCACATCCCCAAGAGGGAGCGGAAGCGTGCGCTCAGGGACGTATATGCGTTGGAGCCAGTTGCCCCAAAGTTCGACCCTTGGTCCTCCTGTCCGATCACCTTCGATCGCAGGGACCACCCCACTAGTATCCGTCATGGCGGATTCGCCACACTGGTCCTAGACCCAATCATTGACGGATTTCACCTCACTCGAGTCCTTATGGATGGCGGCAGCAGCCTGAACCTGCTTTATCAGGACACAGTGCGCAAAATGGGTATAGACCCCTCAAGGATCAAACCCACAAAAACGACCTTTAAAGGCGTCATTCCAGGTGTAGAGGCCCATTGCACAGGCTCAATTACACTGGAAGTGGTCTTCGGATCCCCGGATAACTTCCGAAGCGAAGAGTTAATCTTCGATATAGTCCCGTTCCGTAGTGGTTATCACGCGCTGCTCGGGCGAACCACATTTGCTAGATTCAATGCGGTACCGCATTATGCATACCTCAAGCTCAAGATGCCAGGACCTCACAGAGTTATTACAGTCAATGGAAACATAGAGTGCTCTCTCCGAACAGAGGAGCACACCGCGGCCCTCGCAGCAGAAGCGCAAAGCAGCCTCTCAAGGCAATCAACCAGTTCTGCGCTTCAAAGCCCGGACACCTTCAAGCGCGCTCGGAGCAATCGGCAAATAGACCGCCTGGCGCGATCTGAGCTCGCGTAGAAATACGGCGGCCACCCCAATCCCAGCCCAACGGCGAAACTCGTGCCACGCGTACATAATTATGCATTAAAAATACCATGGGCACAGGTGGGGAGGGGGCACAACTGCGGCACGCCCCAAGACACAGCTTAAACCGCCCTAGGGGCTTCCCGTTTGGTTATTTTTCCCCTTTTTTTCCAGGACCTTAATCTCTGGAAACACTGTCCGGCAGCACTATTGCCGAACACATGATGCAGCAACCAAGGAGGCAGACAACTACGTCATACCATGGAATTCCCAGGTGGATTATAGTAACGAGCGAAATATTCGATTTAATATCATTCCTCAGCTTGCCCTTGGAAGGGACATAGTCCTACTCTTTGCTTATCGCACTATCTGTATCACTCTGCTTTAACGCAATTTTTTGAATAAACAATGCATGACATTACGACTATTATTGCATTCTTGTTTTATATATATATATATATCTGTCTGTGTGTGTGTTCATTAATGACGCCTTGCAACCGTACACTTTGGTACGGCTAATACACCAGGGGCTTACGTACCCCACAATACAGTGTGAAAAGTCCGAACACTTACACAAGTGCGGCACCCTGAACTTATAGCATTATATGCATCAGCTCCGAATCATGTCTTTGGTCAAATGTTGGGTTTTCCCGGATCCTATGTTTTGATACCTTACGTTCCGCTCTATCGGCTAAGGTAGCGCTAGGAGAACTACTGCGATTGTGCCCCGGTTCTGTTGGGTTCAGCACCTCAGTAGAGAAAACTAAAACTGACTGTCATGATAAGGTAAGAGACTGGTCGCTGTTTGACGAGGTTTTCGAGTCCCTAAAGACTTATGCCGCTTAGAGCGAGGGGCCGGCCCTGTCCGGCTCAAAGGCGTGTATCGCGCCCCAAATTCGGCCTTCCGAATACCAGGGGCTTCGCCGAAATTTATAATTATAGAATTCTATGGCTAAGTGAGAGTGATAAAGCATTATTAGTCCGGTTGCCTTGTTCGCTGTGCTGAGCACCTCCCTCGAAGGACCCAAACATGGGAACAAGATTGCTCAGGTTTATCCCGAACACCCCAGCACTCGTGGCATGGGGGAAGATGCCGAGGACTAGCCATCTCTCAGATTGGATAAACAGCCAAACAGAAGGTAATATTTTAAATTCAAACAAGCGTTGCATAGCGCATATGAAACAAGTTTTCATAAATACATGATAAAACGAGCAAGTCTCACTCAAAAATTACATCTTTTGAACACTCGTTCGCTATGAGACGGGCACCCAGGAGAACACCCTCGTAGTACATCTCGGGGTGGCGGTGCTCCTTGCCCTCCGGCGGCCCCTCCTTGATCAGCTTCATGTCGTCTAGCTTGACCCACTACAATTTCACACGGGTGAAAGCCCGGCGTGCACCTTCAATGCAGACAGATCGCTTGACGACCTCCAGCCGCAGGCAGGCATCCACAAGCCGCCTCACCAGGCCGAAGAAGCTGTTCGGAAGGGCGTCGCTAGGCCACAGCCGGACTATAAAGCCCTTCATGGCCTGATCGGCCGCCTTATGTAGCTCGACCATCTGCTTCATCTGGTCGCTCATTGGCACTGGGTGTTCGGCCTCAGCATACTGAGACCAGAACAGCTTCTCCATTGAGCTTCCATCCTCGGCCTGGTAAAATTGTGCGGCACCGGACACGCTGCGGGGCAAATCTGAGAATGCTCCTGGAGAGCTCCGGATTCGGGTAAGTAATCGGTAATTTACCTTTACATGCTTGCTTTGCATATAGAAAGCCTTACCCGCCGCTATCTTCTTCATCACGTCAATCTCCTGGAGGGCCTTTCGGGCTTTGGCCTTGGCACTTTTTGCGCTCTCGAGGGCCGCGGCAAGCTCAGACCCCCGCGTCTTTGAGTCAAGCTCGAACGCCTCGTGCTTCGCCATGAGAGCCTGGAGCTCTTGCTACACCTCTCCCACCCGAGCCTCGTGCTTCTCTCGCTCAGTGCGCTCCTTGGCCGCTTTATCTTCAGCCTTGGTTAGTGCTTGCTTCAGGGTTGCCACCTCGCTTAGTACGATGATCCTGTCATTTTGCAATTGCGTCTTCTTTTATATATACATATCTATAGATAGGGTATTACTTAGCCTTGTTCTCCTCGAGCTGCCTCTTTGCAAGGCCGAGCTCTTTCCTGGACCCCTCGAGGTCCTGCTTCAGTACGGCGACTTCCGCAGTCAGTGCGGCGGACGCCAGCAGCGAAGCCTGCATATGCATATTGACATACTTATATTAGACTCCTGCGATATTATTTGATCCTCTGTTCGGCTTTTCTTTGTGAACACCAAACAAAGCATCAGGGGCTACTGTCTATGTGGTAATATTTCTACTACATTTTAAAACAGTTACCTCAAATCCTGTTAGAAGGCTGGCACTGGCTTCAGTCAACCCGCTCTTGGCGGACTGAACCTTCTGGACCACCGCACTCATAATAGTACGGTGCTCCTCATCGATGGAAGCGCTGCGAATCGCTTCCAGCAGATTGTCCGGCGCCTCTAGATGGACAGAGGTCACCGGCACAGGCGTCTTGCCCCTCTTAGAAGGAGGCCACCTGCCCGAGCCCAGAACCACTGGAGGTTCCGGCGCGGTGTTCGGCTGAGGGCCGAACTCGGAGCTCTCAGGGGCCCCGTCCCCTCGGCTCCCGGAGTCCGGAAGGTCGCCTTGAGGCGCCTCCGGGACGGTCTCCCTGAAGGAAATATGCCCTAGAGGCAATAATAGTGTTATTATTATATTTCCTTATATCATGATAAATGTTTATTATTCATGCTAGAATTGTATTATCTGGAAACATAATACTTGTGTGAATACATAGACAAACTGAAAGTCACTAGTATGCCTCTACTTGACTAGCTCATTAATCAAAGATGGTTATGTTTCCTAACCATAAACATGTGTTGTTATTTGATTAAGGGGATCACATCATTAGGAGAATGATATGATTGACATGACCCATTCCATTAGCTTAGCACCCGATCGTTTAGTATGTTGCTATTGCTTTCTTCGTGACTTATACATTTTCCTATGACTATGAGATTATGCAACTCCCGTTTGCCGAAGGAACACTTTGTGTGCTACCAAACGTCACAACGTAACTGGGTGATTATAAAGGTGCTCTACAGGTGTCTCCAAAGGTAAATGTTGGGTTGGCGTATTTCGAGATTAGGATTTGTCACTCCGATTGTCGGAGAGGTATCTCTGGGCCCTCTCGGTAATGCACATCACCTAAGCCTTGCAAGCAATGCAACTAATGAGTTAGTTGCGAGCTGATGTATTATGGAACGAGTAAAGAGACTTGCCGGTAATGAGATTGAACTAGGTATTGAGATATCGACGATCGAATCTCGGGCAAGTAACATACCGATGACAAAGGGAACAACGTATGTTGTTATGCGGTCTGACCGATAAAAGATCTTCGTAGAATATGTGGGAGCTAATATGAGCATACAGGTTCCGTTATTGGTTATTGACCGGAGACGTGTCTCGGTCATGTCTACATTGTTCTCGAACCCGTAGGGTCCGCATGCTTAAGGTTTCGATGACAGTTATATTATGAGTTTATTAGTTTTGATGTACCGAAGTTAGTTCGGAGTCTCGGATGTGATCACGGACATGACGAGGAGTCTCGAAATGGTCGAGACATAAAGATTGATATATTCGACGACTATATTCGGACACCGGAAGTGTTCCGGGTGATTTCGGAGAAAACCGGAGTGCCGGAGGGTTACCGGAACCCCCCGGGAGAAGTAATGGGCCATATGGGCCTTAGTGGAGAGAGAGAAGGGCAGCCAGGGTGGGCCGCGCGCCTCCTCCCCCTGGTCCGAATTGGATTAGGAGAGGGGGGGGCGGTGCCCCCTTTCCTTCCCCCTCCTAGTAGGAGTCCTACTCCTACTAGGAGGAGGACTTCTCCTTGGCGCGCCATAGGGCCGTCCGGCCTCCTCCCCTTGCTCCTTTATATACAGGGGCAGGGGCACCCCTAGACACACAAGTTGATCCTCATGATCGTTTTCTTAGCCGTGTGCGGTGCCCCCTTCCACCATACTCCTAGATAATATTGTAGTGGTGCTTAGGCGAAGCCCTGCGACAGTTGAACATCAAGATCGTCACCACACCGTCGTGCTGACGGAACTCTTCCCCGACACTCTGCTGGATCGGAGTCCGGGGATCGTCATCAAGTTGAACGTGTGCTGAAACTCGGAGGTGCCGTAGTTTCGGTGCTTGGATTGGTCGGATCGTGAAGACGTACGACTACATCAACCGCGTTGATATAACGCTTCTGCTTTCGGTCTACGAGGGTACGTAGACAACACTCTCCCCTCTCGTTGCTATGCATCACCATGATCTTGCGTGTGCGTACGAATTTTTTTGAAATTATTACGTTCCCCAACAGTGGCATCCGAGCCTAGGTTTTATGTGTTGATGTTATATGCACGAGTAGAACACAAGTGAGTTGTGGGCGATATAAGTCATACAACTTACCAGCATGTCATACTTTGGTTCGGCGGTATTGTTGGACGAAGCGGCCCGGACCGACATTACGCATACGCTTACGCGAGACGGGTTCTCCCGACGTGCTTTGCACACAGGTGGCTGGCGGGTGTCAGTTTCTCCAACTTTAGTTGAACCGAGTGTGGCTACGCCCAGTCCTTGCGAAGGTTAAAACAACACCAACTTGACAAACTATCGTTGTGGTTTTGATGCCTAGGTAAGATTAGTTCTTGCTTAAGCCCGTAGCAGCCATGTAAAACTTGCAACAACAAAGTAGAGGACGTCTAACTTGTTTTTGCAGGGCATGTTGTGATGTGATATGGTCAAGACATGATTCTAAATTTTATTGTATGAGATGATCATGTTTTTGTAACCAAGTTATCGGCAACTGGCAGGAGCCATATGGTTGTCGCTTTATTGTATGCAATGAAATTGTGCTGTAATGCTTTACTTTATCACTAAGCGGTAGCGATAGTCGTCGAAGCATAAGATTGGCGAGACGACAACGATGCTATGATGGTGATCAAGGTGTCGCGCCGATGACGATGGTGATCATGACGATGCTTCAGAGATGGAGATCACAAGCACAAGATGATAATGACCATATCATATCACTTATATTGATTGCATGTGATGTTTATCTTTTATGCATCTTATCTTGCTTTGATTGACGGTAGCATTATAAGATGATCTCTCACTAAATTTCAAGATAAAAGTGTTCTCCCTTAGTATGCACCGTTGCCAAAGTTCGTCGTGCCCAGACACCACGTGATGATCGGGTGTGATAAGCTCTACGTCCATCTACAACGGGTGCAAGCCAGTTTTGCACACGCAGAATACTCAGGTTAAACTTGACGAGCCTAGCATATGCAGATATGGCCTCGGAACACTGAGACCGAAAGGTCGAGCGTGAATCATATAGCAGATATGATCAACATAGAGATGTTCACCATTGAAAACTACTCCATTTCACGTGATGATCGGTTATGGTTTAGTTGATTTGGATCACGTAATCACTTAGAAGATTAGAGGGATGTCTTTCTAAGTGGGAGTTCTTAAGTAATATGATTAATTGAACTTAAATTTATCATGAACTTAGTACCTGATAGTATCTTGCTTGTTTATGTTTGATTGTAGATAGATGGCCCGTGCTGTCGTTTCGTTGAATTTTAATGCGTTCCTTGAGAAAGAAAAGTTGAAAGATGATGGTAGAAATTACACGGACTGGGTCCGTAACTTGAGGATTATCCTCATTGCTGCACAGAAGAATTACGTCCTGGAAGCACCGCTGGGTGCCAGGCCTGCTGCTGTAGCAACACCAGATGTTATGAACGTTTGGCAGAGCAAAGCTGATGACTACTCGATAGTTCAGTGTGCGATGCTTTACGGCTTAGAATCGAGACTTCAACGATGTTTTGAACGTCATGGAGCATATGAGATGTTCCAGGAGATGAAGTTAATATTTCAAGCAAATGCCCGGATTGAGAGATATGAAGTCTCCAATAAGTTTTATAGCTGCAAGATGGAGGAGAACAGTTCTGTCAGTGAGCACATACTCAAAATGTATGGGTATAATAATCACTTGATTCAATTGGGAGTTAATCTTCCAGATGATTGCGTCATTGACAGAATTCTCCAATCACTACCACCTAGCTACACGAGCTTCGTGATGAACTATAATATGCAAGGGATGAATAAGACTATTCCCGAGCTCTTCGCAATGCTAAAAGCTGCGGAGGTAGAAATCAAAAAGGAGCATCAAGTGTTGATGGTCAACAAGACTACTGGTTTCAAGAAAAAGGGCAAAGGAAAGAAGAAGGAGAACTTCAAAAAGAACAGCAAGCAACTTGTTGCTCAAGAGAAGAAACCCAAATCTGGACCTAAGCCTGAAACTGAGTGCTTCTACTGCAAGCAGACTGGTCACTGGAAGCGGAACTGCCCGAAGTATTTGGCGGATAAGAAGGATGGCAAGGTGAACAAAGGTATATGTGATATACATGTTATTGATGTGTACCTTACTAGAGCTCGCAGTAGCACCTGGGTATTTGATACTGGTTCTGTTGCTAATATTTGCAACTCGAAACAGGGACTACGGATTAAGCGAACACTGGCGAAGGACGAGGTGACGATGCGCGTGGGAAATGGTTCCAAAGTCGATGTGATCGCGGTCGGCACGCTACCTCTACATCTACCATCGGGATTAGTATTGGACCTAAATAATTGTTATTTGGTGCCAGCGTTGAGCATGAACATTATATCTGGATCTTGTTTGATGCGAGACGGTTATTCATTTAAATCAGAGAATAATGGTTGTTCTATTTATATGAGTAATATCTTTTATGGTCATGCACCCTTGAAGATGGTCTATTTTTGATGAATCTCGATAGTAGTGATACACATATTCATAATGTTGAAGCCAAAAGATGCAGAGTAGATAATGATAGTGCAACTTATTTGTGGCACTGCCGTTTAGCTCATATCGGTGTAAAACGCATGAAGAAACTCCATACTGATGGACTTTTGGAACCACTTGATTATGAATCACTTGGTACTTGCGAACCATGCCTCATGGGCAAGATGACTAAAACACCGTTCTCCGGTACTATGGAGAGAGCAACAGATTTGTTGGAAATCATACATACTGATGTATGTGGTCCAATGAATGTTGAAGCTCGTGGCGGATATCGTTATTTTCTCACCTTCACAGATGATTTAAGCAGATATGGGTATATCTACTTAATGAAACATAAGTCTGAAACATTTGAAAAGTTCAAAGAATTTCAGAGTGAAGTTGAAAATCATCGTAACAAGAAAAATAAAGTTTCTACAATCTGATCATGGAGGAGAATATTTGAGTTACGAGTTTGGTCTACATCTGAAACAATGCGGAATAGTTTCGCAACTCACGCCACCCGGAACACCACAGCGTAATGGTGTGTCCGAACGTCGTAATCGTACTTTACTTGATATGGTGCGATCTATGATGTCTCTTACAGATTTACCGCTATCATTTTGGGGTTATGCTCTAGAGACAGCCGCATTCACGTTATATAGGGCGCCATCAAAATCCGTTGAGACGACGCCTTATGAACTGTGGTTTGGCAAGAAACCAAAATTGTCGTTTCTAAAAGTTTGGGGCTGCGATGGTTATGTGAAGAAACTTCAACCTGATAAGCTCGAACCCAAATCGGAGAAATGTGTCTTCATAGGATACCCAAAAGAGACTATTGGGTACACCTTCTATGACAGATCCGAAGGCAAGACATTTGTCACTAAGAATGGATCCTTTCTAGAGAAGGAGTTTCTCTCGAAAGAAGTGAGTGGGAGGAAAGTAGAACTTGATGAGGTAACTGTACCTGCTCCCTTATTGGAAAGTAGTGCATCGCAGAAAATGGTTTCTGTGACACCTACACCAATTAGTGAGGAAGCTAATGATAATGATCATGAAACTTTAGAACAAGTTACTACTGAACCTCGTAGATCAACCAGAGTAAGATCCGCACCAGAGTGGTACGGCAATCCTGTTCTGCATGTCATGCTACTAGATCATGATGAACCTGCGAACTGTGAAGAAGCGATGGTGAGCCTAGATTCCGCAAAGTGGCTTGAAGCCATGAAATCTGAGATGGGATCCATGTATGAGAACAAAGTATGGACTTTAGTTGACTTGCCCAATGATCGGCAAGCAATTGAGAATAAATGGATCTTCAAGAACAAGACTGACGCTGACGGTAATATTACTGTCTACAAAGCTCGACTTATCGCAAAAGGTTTTCGACAAGTTCAAGGGATTGACTACAATGAGACCTTCTCACCGTAGCGATGCTTAAGTCTGTTCGAATCATGTTAGTAATTGCCGCATTTTATGATTATGAGATTTGGCAGATGGATGTCAAAACTGCATTCCTGAATGGATTTCTGGAAGAAGAGTTGTATATGACGCAGCCGGAAGGTTTTGTCGATCCAAAGAGAGCTAACAAAGTGTGCAAGCTCCAGCGATCCATTTATGGACTGGTGCAAGCCTGTCGGAGTTGGAATAAATGCTTTGATAGTGTGATCAAAGCATTTGGTTTTGTACAGACTTTTGGAGAAGCCTGTATTTACAAGAAAGTGAGTGGGAGCTCTGTAGCATTTCTGATATTATATGTAGATAACATATTACTAATCGGGAATGATATAGAATTTCTGGATAGCATAAAGGGATACTTGAATAAGAGTTTTTCAATGAAAGACCTCGGTGAAGCTGCTTACATATTGGGCATTAAGATCTATAGAGATAGATCAAGAGGCTTAATTGGACTTTCACAAAGCACATACCTTGACAAAATTTTCAAAAAGTTCAAAATGGATCAAGCAAAGAAAGGATTCTTGCCTGTGTTACATGGTGTGAAATTGAGTAAGACTCAATGCCCGACCAATGCAGAAGATAGAGAGAAAATGAAAGATGTTCCCTATGCTTCAGCCATAGGTGTTGGGGAACGTTGCAGAAAACAAAAAATTTCCTACGGTTTCACCAAGATCCATCTATGAGTTCATCTAGCAACGAGTGATCGGTTGCTTCTACATACCTTTGTAGATCGCGAGCGGAAGCGTTCAAAGAACGGGGATGAGGTAGTCGAACACGACATGATCCAAATCACCGGAGATCCTAGCACCGAACGGACGGCACCTCCGCGTTCAACACACGTACGGTCAGCGTAACGTCTCCTTCTTCTTGATCCAGCAAGAGGGAAGGAGAGGTTGAGGAAGATGGCTCCAGCAGCAGCACGACGGCGTGGTGGTGATGGAGCTGCAGTACTCCGTCAGGGCTTCGCCAAGCGCTATGGAGGAGGAGGAGGTGTCGGAGAGGAAGAAGGAGGCAACCAAATGCATGGGTCAAAAAGCCCTCCTTCCCCCACTATATATAGGAGGGCCTAGAGGGGGGCGCCGGCCCTAGAAGATCCAATCTCCTAGGGGGGCGGCGGCCAAGGGAGGTTTCCCTCCCCCCAAGGCACCTAGGGGTGCCTTCCACTTGTGGGACTCTCCCCTTTTGGAAACCCTAGGCGCATGGGCCCCTTGGGGCTGGTGCCCTTGGCCCATGTAGGCCAAGGCGCACCCCCTTACAGCCCATGTGGCCCCCGGGGCAGGTGGACCCACCCGGTGGACCCCCGGGACCCTTCCGGTGGTCCCGGTACAATACCGGTGACCCCGAAACTTGTCCCGATGGCCGAAACAACACTTCCTATATATAATTATTTACCTCCGAACCATTACGGAACTCCTCGTGACGTCCGGGATCTCATCCGGGACCTCGAACAACATTCGGGTTACTGCATATACATATCCCTACAACCCTAGTGTCACTGAACCTTAAGTGTGTAGACCCTACGGGTTCGGGAGACATGTAGACATGACCGAGATGACTCTCCGGTCAATAACCAACAACGGGGTCTGGATACCCATGTTGGCTTCCACATGCTCCACGATGATCTCATCGGATGAACCACGATGTCGAGGATTCAAGCAACCCCGTATACAATTCCCTTTGTCAATCATTATGTTACTTGCCCGAGATTCGATCGTCGGTATCCCAATACCTCGTTCAATCTCGTTGCCGGCAAGTCACTTTACTCGTACCGCAATGCATGATCCCGTGACCAGACACTTGGTCACTTTGAGCTCATTATGATGATGCATTACCGAGTGGGCCCAGTGATACCTCTCTGTCATACGGAGTGACAAATCCCAGTCTTGATCCGTGTCAACCCAACAGATACTTTCAGAGATACCCGTAGTCTACCTTTATAGTCACCCAGTTACGTTGTGACGTTTGGTATACCCAAAGCACTCCTACCGTATCCGGGAGTTACACGATCTCATGGTCTAAGGGAAGGATACTTGACATTGGAAAAACTCTAGCAAACGAACTATACGATCTTGTGCTATGTTTAGGATTGGGTCTTGTCCATCACATCATTCTCCTAATGATGTGATCTCGTTATCAATGACATCCAATGTCCATAGTCAGGAAACCATGACTATCTGTTGATCAACGAGCTAGTCAACTAGAGGCTTACTAGGGACATGTTGGTGTCTGTTATTCACACATGCATTACGATTTCCGGATAACACAATTATAGCATGAATAAAGACAATTATCATGAACAAGGAAATATAATAATAATGCTTTTATTATTGCCTCTAGGGCATATTTCCAATAGTCTCCCACTTGCACTAGAGTCAATAATCTAGTTACAGTGTGATGAATCGAACACCCATGGAATTCTGGTGTTGATCATGTCTTGCTCTAGGGAGAGGTTTAGTCAACGGATCTGCTACATTCAGGTCCGTATGTACTTTACAAATATCTATGTCTCCATCTTGAACATTTTCATGAATGGAGTTGAAGCGACGCTTGATGTGCCTTGTCTTCTTGTGAAACCTGGGCTCCTTGGCAAGTGCACTAGCTCCAGTGTTGTCACAGAAGAGTTTGATTGGCCCCGACGCATTGGGTATGACTCCTAGGTCGGTGATGAACTCCTTCACCCAAATTGCTTCATGTGCTGCCTCCGAGGCTGCCATGTACTCCGCTTCACATGTAGATCCCGCCACGATGCTCTGCTTGCAACTGCACCAGCTTACTGCCCCACCATTCAAAATATACACGTATCCGGTTTGAGACTTAGAGTCATCCAGATCTGTGTCGAAGCTAGCGTCGACGTAACCCTTTACGACGAGCTCTTCGTCACCTCCATAAACGAGAAACATTTCCTTAGTCCTTTTCAGGTACTTCAGGATATTCTTGACCGCTGTCCAGTGTTCCTTGACGGGATTACTTTGGTACCTTCCTACCAAACTTACGGCAAGGTTTACATCAGGTCTGGTACACAGCATGGCATACATAATAGAACCTATGGCTGAGGCATAGGGGATGACACTCATCTCTTCTATATCTTCTGCCGTGGTCGGACATTGAGCTGAGCTCAATTTCACACCTTGCAGCACAGGCAAGAACCCCTTCTTAGACTGATCCATATTGAACTTCTTCAATATCTTATCAAGGTATGTGCTTTGTGAAAGACCTATGAGGCGTCTCGATCTATCTCTATAGATCTTGATTCCTAATATATAAGCAGCTTCTCCAAGGTCCTTCATTGAAAAACTCTTATTCAAGTAGGCCTTAATGCTGTCCAAGAGTTCTATATCATTTCCCATCAAAAGTATGTCATCTACATATAATATGAGAAATGCTACAGTGCTCCCACTCACTTTCTTGTAAACGCAGGCTTCTCCATAAGTCTGCATAAACCCAAACGCTTTGATCATCTCATCAAAGCGAATGTTCCAACTCCGAGATGCTTGCACCAGCCCATAAATCGAGCGTTGGAGCTTGCACACCTTGTTAGCATTCTTAGGATCGACAAAACCTTCCGGCTGCATCATATACAATTCTTCCTTAAGGAAACCATTAAGGAATGCCGTTTTGACGTCCATTTGCCACATCTCATAATCGTAAAATGCGGCAATTGCTAACATGATTCGGACTGACTTTAGCTTCGCTACCGGTGAGAAAGTCTCATCGTAGTCAACCCCTTGATCTTGTCGATAACCCTTAGCGACAAGCCGAGCTTTATAGATGGTCACATTACCATCCACGTCTGTCTTCTTCTTAAAGATCCATTTATTTTCTATGGCTCGCCGTTCAACGGGCAAGTCAGTCAAAGTCCATACTTCGTTTTCATACATGGATCCTATCTCGGATTTCACGGCTTCTAGCCATTTGTCGGAATCCAGGCCCGCCATCGCTTCTTCATAGTTTGAAGGTTCACCGTTGTCTAACAACATGATTTCTAAGACAGGGTTGCCGTACCACTCTGGTGCGGAACGTGTCCTTGTGGACCTTCGAATTTCAGTAGGAGCTTGATCAGAAGCATCTTGATCATTATCATTAACTTCCTCTCTAGTCGGTGCAGGCACCTCAGGAACATTTTCTTGAGTTGCGCCATTTTCCGGTTCAAGAGGTAATACTTCATCAAGTTCTACTTTCCTCCCACTTACTTCTTTCGAGAGAAACTCTTTCTCTAGAAAGGATCCATTCTTGGCAACAAAGATCTTGCCTTCGGATCTGAGGTAGAAGGTATACCCAATAGTTTCTTTAGGGTATCCTATGAAGACGCATTTTTCTGACTTGGGTTCGAGCTTTTCAGGTTGAAGTTTCTTGACATAAGCATCGCATCCCCAAACTTTTAGAAACGACAGCTTAGGTTTCTTCCCAAACCATAATTCATACGGTGTCGTCTCAACGGATTTCGACGGAGCCCTATTTAAAGTGAATGCGGCAGTCTCTAAAGCATAGCCCCAAAAAGATAGCGGTAAATCGGTAAGAGACATCATAGATCACACCATATCTAATAGGGTGCGATTACGACGTTCGGACACACCATTACGCTGAGGTGTTCCAGGCGGTGTGAGTTGTGAAACTATTCCACATTTTCTTAAGTGTGTGCCAAATTCCTGACTCAAGTATTCTCCTCCACGATCTGATCGTAGAAACTTGATTTTCCTGTCACGTTGATTCTCAACCTCACTCTGAAATTCCTTGAACTTTTCAAAGGTTTCAGACTTGTGTTTCATTAAGTAGATATACCCATATCTACTCAAGTCATCAGTGAGGGTGAGAACATAACGATAGCCACCGCGAGCCTCAACACTCATTGGACCGCACACATCAGTATGTATGATTTCCAATAAGTTGGTTGCTCGCTCCATTGTTCCTGAGAACGGAGTCTTGGTCATTTTACCCATGAGGCATGGTTCGCACGTGTCAAATGATTCATAATCAAGAGACTCTAAAAGTCCATCTGCATGGAGCTTCTTCATGCGTTTGACACCTATGTGACCAAGTCGGCAGTGCCACAAGTATGTGGGACTATCGTTATCAACCTTACATCTTTTGGTTTTCACACTATGAACATGTGTAGCATTACGTTCGAGGAAGAATAAACCATTCACCATCGGAGCATGACCATAAAACATATCTCTCATATAAATAGAACAACCATTATTCTCGGATTTAAATGAGTAGCCATCTCGAATTAAACGAGATCCCGATACAACGTTCATGCTCAAAGCTGGCACTAAATAACAATTATTGAGGTTTAAAACTAATCCCGTAGGTAAATGTAGAGGTAGCGTGCAGACGGCGATCACATTGACCTTGGAACCATTCCCGACGCGCATCGTCACCTCGTCCTTTGCCAGTCTCCGCTTATTCCGCAACTCCTGCTTTGAGTTATAAATGTGAGCAACTGCGCCGGTATCAAATACCCAGGAGCTACTACGAGTACTGGTAAGGTACACATCAATTACATGTATATCACATATACCTTTCGTTTTGCCGGCCTTCTTGTCCGCTAAGTATTTGGGGCAGTTCCGCTTCCAGTGACCACTTTCCTTGCATTAAAAGCACTCAGTCTCGGGCTTGGGTCCATTCTTTGGCTTCTTCCCGGCAGTTTGCTTGCCGGGCGCGGCAACTCCCTTGCCGTCCTTCTTGAAGTTCTTTTTACCCTTGCCCTTCTTGAACTTAGTGGTTTTATTCACCATCAACACTTGATGTTCCTTCTTGACTTCTACCTCTGCTGATTTCAGCATAGCAAATACTTCAGGAATGGTCTTTTCCATCCCCTGCATATTGAAGTTCATCACAAAGCTCTTGTAGCTTGGTGGAAGCGACTGGAGGATTCTGTCAATGACCGCGTCATCCGGGAGATTAACTCCCAGCTGAGTCAAGCGGTTATGTAACCCAGACATAGTGAGTATGTGCTCACTGACAGAACTGTTTTCCTCCATCTTACAGCTGAAGAACTTGTCGGAGACTTCATATCTCTCGACCCGGGCATGAGCTTGAAAAACCATTTTCAGCTCTTCGAACATCTCATATGCTCCATGTCTCTCAAAACGCTTTTGGAGCCCCGGCTCTAAGCTGTAAAGCATGCCGCATTGAACGAGGGAGTAGTCATCGGTACGTGCCTGCCAAGCGTTCATAACATCTTATTCTGCAGGGAGAACAGGTGCGTCACCCAGCGGTGCTTGTAGGACATAATCTTTCTTGGCAGCTATGAGGATGATCCTCAGGTTCCGGACCCAGTCCGTGTAGGTGCTGCCATCGTCTTTCAGCTTGGTTTTCTCTAGGAACGCGTTGAAGTTGAGGACTACGTTGGCCATTTGATCTACAAGACATATTTGTAAGATTTGAGAGTAAGTTCATGATAATTAAGTTCATCTAATCAAATTATTCAATGAACTCCCACTTAGATAGACATCCCTCTTCTAGTCATCTAAGTATAACATGATCCGAGTCAACTAGGCCGTGTCCGATCATCACGTGAGACGGACTAGTCAACATCGGTGAACATCTTCATGTTGATCGTATCTTCTATACGACTCATGCTCGACCTTTCAGTCTTCTGTGTTCCGAGGCCATGTCTGTACATGCTAGGCTCGTCAAGTCAACCTAAGTGTTTGCCTGTGTAAATCTGTCTTACACCCGTTGTATGTGAACGTTGGAATCTATCACACCCGATCATCACGTGATGCTTAGAAACGAACGAACTGTCGCAACGGTGCACAGTTAGGGGGAACACTTCTTGAAATTATTATGAGGGATCATCTTATTTACTACCATCGTTCTAAGTAAACAAGATGCAAAAAAAACATGATAAACATCACATGCAATCAAATAATAATAGTGACATGATATGGCCAATATCACATAGCTCCTTTGATCTCCATCTTGGGGCTCCATGATCATCTTGTCACCGGCTTGACACCATGATCTCCATCCTCATGATCTCCATCATTGTGTCTCCATGAAGTTGCTCGCCAACTATTACTTCTACTACTATGGCTAACGCGTTTAGCAATAAAGTAAAGTAATTTACATGGCGTTTCTCAATGACACGCAGGTTATACAAAAAATATAGACAACTCCTATGGCTCCTGCCGGTTGTCATACTCATCGACATGCAAGTCGTGATTCCTATTACAATAGCATGAACATCTCATACATCACATATAGATCATTCATCATTCATCACAACTTTGGCCATATCATATCACAAAGCACTTGCTGCAAAAACAAGTTAGACGTCCTCTAGTTGTTGTTGCAAGTTTTATGTGGCTGAAGTAGGGTTCTAGCAAGAATGTTTTCTTACCTACGTGAAAGCCACAACGTGATTTGTCAACTTCCATTTGCCCTTCATAAGGACCCTTTTCATCGAATCCGCTCCAACTAAAGTGGGAGAGACAGACACCCGCCAGCCACCTTATGCAACTAGAGCATGTTAGTCGGTGGAACCGGTCTCACGTAAGCATACGTGTAAGGTTGGTCCGGGCCGCTTCATCCCACAATACCGTTGAAGCAAGATAAGACTAGTAGCGGCAAGAAAGTTGACAACATCAACGCCCACAACCAATTGTGTTCTACTCTTGCAAGAGAACTACGCATAGACCTAACTCATGATGCCACTGTTGGGGAACGTTGCAGAAAACAAAAAATTTCCTACGGTTTCACCAAGATCCATCTATGAGTTCATCTAGCAACGAGTGATCGGATGCATCTACATACCTTTGTAGATCGCGAGCGGAAGCGTTCAAAGAACGGGGATGAGGTAGTCGAACACGACGTGATCCAAATCACCGGAGATCCTAGCACCGAATGGACGGCACCTCCGCGTTCAACACACGTACGGTCAGCGTAACGTCTCCTTCTTCTTGATCCAGCAAGAGGGAAGGAGAGGTTGAGGAAGATGGCTCCAGCAGCAGCACGACGGCGTGGTGGTGATGGAGCTGCAGTACTCCGTCAGGGCTTCGCCAAGCGCTATGGAGGAGGAGGAGGTGTTGGAGAGGGAGAAGGAGGCAACCAAAGGCATGGGTCAAAAAGCCCTCCTTCCCCCACTATATATAGGAGGGCCTAGGGGGGGGGCGTCGGCCCTAGGAGATCCAATCTCCTAGGGGGCGGCGGCCAAGGGAGGTTTCCCTCCCCCCCAAGGCACCTAGGGGTGCCTTCCACTTGTGGGACTCTCCCCTTTTGGAAACCCTAGGCGCATGGGCCCCTTGGGGCTGGTGCCCTTGGCCCATGTAGGCCAAGGCGCACCCCCTTACAGCCCATGTGGCCCCCGGGGCAGGTGGACCCACCCGGTGGACCGCCGGGACCCTTCCGGTGGTCCCAGTACAATACCGGTGACCCCGAAACTTGTCCCGATGGCCGAAACAGCACTTCCTATATATAATTCTTTACCTCCGAACCATTCCGGAACTCCTCGTGACGTCCGGGATCTCATCCGGGACTCCGAACAACATTCGGGTTACTGCATATACATATCCCTACAACCCTAGCATCACCGAACCTTAAGTGTGTAGACCCTACGGGTTCGGGAGACATGTAGACATGACCGAGATGACTCTCCGGTCAATAACCAACAGCGGGATCTAGATACCCATGTTGGCTCCCACATGCTCCACGATGATCTCATCGGATGAACCACGATGTCGAGGATTCAAGCAACCCCGTATACAATTCCCTTTGTCAATCGATATGTTACTTGCCCGAGATTCGATCGTCGGTATCCCAATACCTCGTTCAATCTCGTTGCCGGCAAGTCACTTTACTCGTACCGCAGTGCATGATCCCGTGACCAGACACTTGGTCACTTTGAGCTCATTATGATGATGCATTACCGAGTGGGCCCAGTGATACCTCTCCGTCATACGAAGTGACAAATCCCAGTCTTGATCCGTGTCAACCCAACAGATACTTTCAGAGGTACCCGTAGTCTACCTTTATAGTCACCCAGTTACGTTGTGACGTTTGGTATACCCAAAGCACTCCTACGGTATCCGGGAGTTACACGATCTCATGGTCTAAGGAAAGGATACTTGACATTGGAAAAACTCTAGCAAACGAACTATACGATCTTGTGCTATGTTTAGGATTGGGTCTTGTCCATCACATCATTCTCCTAATGATGTGATCTCATTATCAATGACATCCAATGTCCATAGTCAGGAAACCATGACTATCTGTTGATCAACGAGCTAGTCAACTAGAGGCTTACTAGGGACATGTTGGTGTCTGTTATTCACACATGTATTACGAATTTCGGATAACACAATTATAGCATGAATAAAGACAATTATCATGAACAAGGAAATATAATAATAATGCTTTTATTATTGCCTCTAGGGCATATTTCCAACAATAGGCTCTATCATGTATGCAATGCTGTGTACCAGACCTGATGTATGTCTTGTTATAAGTCTAGCAGGAAGGTACCAAAGTAATCCAGGAGTGGATCACTGGACAGCGGTCAAGAACATCCTGAAATACCTGAAAAGGACTAAGGATGTGTTTCTCATATATGGAGGTGAAAAAGAGCTCATCGTAAATGGTTACGTTGATGCAAACTTTGACACTGATCCGGATGATTCTAAATCACAAACCGGATACGTGTTTACATTAAACGGTGGAGCTGTCAGTTGGTGCGGTTCTAAACAAAGCGTTGTGGCGGGATCTACATGTGAAGCGGAGTATATAGCTGCTTCGGAAGCAGCAAACGAAGGAGTCTGGATGAAGGAGTTCATATCCGATCTAGGTGTCATACCTAGTGAATCGGGTCCAATGAAAATCTTTTGTGACAATACTGGTGCAATTGCCTTGGCAAAGGAATCCAGATTTCACAAGAGAACCAAGCACATCATGAGACGCTTCAATTCCATCCGGGATCTAGTCCAGGTGGGAGACATAGAGATTTGCAAGATACATACGGATCTGAATGTTGCAGACCCATTGACTAAGCCTCTTCCACGAGCAAAACATGATCAGCACCAAAGCTCCATGGGTGTTAGAATCATTACCGTGTAATCTAGATTATTGACTCTAGTGCAAGTGGGAGACTGAAGGAAATATGCCCTAGAGGCAATAATAGTGTTATTATTATATTTCCTTATATCATGATAAATGTTTATTATTCATGCTAGAATTGTATTATCTGGAAACATAATACTTGTGTGAATACATAGACAAACTGAAAGTCACTAGTATGCCTCTACTTGACTAGCTCATTAACCAAAGATGGTTATGTTTCCTAACCATAGACATGCGTTGTTATTTTATTAATGGGATCACATCATTAGGAGAATGATATGATTGACATGACCCATTCCATTAGCTTAGCACCCGATCGTTTAGTATGTTGCTATTGCTTTCTTCATGACTTATACATGTTCCTATGACTATGAGATTATGCAACTCCCGTTTGCCGGAGGAACACTTTGTGTGCTACCAAATGTCACAACATAACTTGGTGATTATAAAGGTGCTCTACAGGTGTCTCCAAAGGCAAATGTTGGGTTGGCGTATTTCGAGATTAGGATTTGTCACTCCGATTGTCGGAGAGGTATCTCTAGGCCCTCTCGGTAATGCACATCACCTAAGCCTTGCAAGCAATGCAACTAATGAGTTAGTTGCGAGATGATGTATTATGGAACGAGTAAAGAGACTTGCCGGTGACAAGATTGAACTAGGTATTGAGATACCGACGATCGAATCTCGGGCAAGTAACATACCGATGACAAAGGGAACAACGTATGTTGTTATGCGGTCTGACCGATAAAAGATCTTCGTAGCATATGTGGGATCCAATATGAGCATCTAGGTTCCGCTATTGGTTATTGACCGGAGACGTGTCTCGGTCATGTCTACATTGTTCTCGAACCCATTGGGTCCGCACGCTTAAGGTTTCGATGACAGTTATATTATGAGTTTATTAGTTTTGATGTACCGAAGTTAGTTCGGAGTCCCGGATGTGATCACGGACATGACGAGGAGTCTCGAAATGGTCGAGACATAAAGATTGATATATTGGACGACTACATTCGGACACCAGAAGTGTTCCGGGTGATTTCGGAGAAAACCGGGGTGCTAGAGGGTTACCGGACCCCCCGGGAGAAGTAATGGGCCATATGGGCCTTAGTGGAGAGAGAGAAGGGCAGTCAGTGTGGGCCGTGCGCCTCCTCCCCCCTGGTCCGAATTGGACTAGGAGAGGGGGGCGGCACCCCCCTTTCCTTCTCCCTCCCCACTTCCTTCCCCCTCCTAGTAGGAGTCCTGCTCCTACTAGGACGAGGACTCCTCCTTGGCGCGCCATAGGGCCGGCCGGCCTCCTCCCCTTGCTCCTTTATATACAGGGGTAGGGGGCACCCCTAGACACACAAGTTGATCCTCGTGATCGTTTTCTTAGCCGTGTGTGGTGCCCCCTTCCACCATACTCCTCGATAATATTGTAGTGGTGCTTAGGCGAAGCCCTGCGACAGTTGAACATCAAGATCGTCACCACGACGTCGTGCTGACGGAACTCTTC
This sequence comes from Triticum urartu, assembly GCF_003073215.2. Lineage (NCBI taxonomy): Eukaryota > Viridiplantae > Streptophyta > Magnoliopsida > Poales > Poaceae > Triticum > Triticum urartu. The sequence goes on from NC_053026.1 coordinate 630,473,550, forward strand.
CCCGACACTTTGCTGGATCGGAGTCCGGGGATCGTCATCGAGCTGAACGTGTGCTGAAACTCGGAGGTGCCGTAGTTTCGGTGCTTGGATCGGTCGGATTGTGAAGACGTACGACTACATCAACCGCGTTGATATAACGCTTCTGCTTTCGGTCTACGAGGGTACGTAGACAACACTCTCCCCTCTCGTTGCTATGCATCACCATGATCTTGTGTGTGCGTAGGAATTTTTTTGAAATTACTACGTTCCCCAACACTCCCCTCGATCCGGTGCCTCTTGAGACAGTACCTCGGCGTCGTCGGCAGGATGAGGGGAGGTGGCGGTCGGGACTGGATCACTATCCATGTCCGACGAGCCCAGGGAGTCGTCCGATGATACATCGATACTGGCTCATGGCAGCCTACATAATTATGTTCGGCGTTAGGGAAAGCAGTGTGACAAAGGAATGCTATGAGTTACTCTGGTATCCGAATACTTACGATCTCCCCAGGGGCTTGGCCCTGGGCAACCACTCGTCTTCGCCTTCGTCGACGGCGGTGGAACTATCCGGAAGGAGAGTCCTTCCCTTCTTGGACCCTTCGGCCCCCCAGTTGGGGCAGCCTTCCTTTTCTTATCTCCCCCAGCTGGAGGGGGAGCATCTTCTTCTTCTTCCTCGTCTTCGGGGGAGGAGTGCGCCAAAGAGTCATCGGACGGTGAGTCCGACGACGCCTGGCATCGGGAACTCTTTCGGGTTCCCTTGGCCTTCTTGGTCTTCTCCGGCACCGTATAAGGAGCCGGAGTCAGCTTCTTCGCCAGAAGAGCGTCTGCTGGGCCTTCGGGCAAAGGAGCCGGACAGTCGATCTGTCCGGCCGTCTCCTGCCAGTCCTGTCAAAGATACGGGAGTTTAGATCCCGCATGGAGTCAATCTATAAAAAATAAGTATCCTGTGAAAGGTAAAGCAGCTTACCGCACTGGCTTGGCGCTTCGCGCTGAATCCGCGATCCTCAGTAATGGGAGGGGGGACCTCGGGGCTTTTGAACAGCACCCTCCAGGCATCTTCGTGAGTTGTGTCGAAGAGCTTGTTCAGAGTTCGGTGCTGCGCCGGGTCGAACTCCCACAAGTTGAACTCCCGTTGTTGGCACAGGAGGATCCGGCGGTGGAGCATGACCTGGACCACGTTGACAAGTTTGAGCTTCTTGTTCACCATGTTTTGAATACATGTTTGGAGTCCGGTCAGCTCTCCCGAACTACCCCAGGATAGGCCATTCTCTTTCCAGGAGGTGAGCCGCGTGGGGATGCCAGATCAGAACTCAGGGGCCACTGCCCATGCAGGGTCGCACGGCTCGGTGATGTAGAACCACCCCGATTGCCACCCCTTTATGGTTTCCACAAAGGAGCCCTCAAGCCATGTTACGTTGGGCATCTTGCCCACCATGGCGCCTCCGCACTCCGCCTGGCTGCCGCCCACAACCTTCGGCTTGACATTGAAGGTCTTGAACCATAAGACAAAGTGGGGCTTGATGTGGAGGAAGGCCTCGCACACAACAATAAACGCCGAGATGTTGAGGATGAAGTTCGGGGCCAGATCGTGGAAATCCAGGCCGTAATAGAACATGAGCCCCGGGACGAATGGGTGGAGAGGGAATCCCAGTCCATGGAGGAAATGGGTGAGGAACACTACCCTCTCATGGGGCCTGGGGGTGGGGATGAGCTACCCCTCATCTAGGAGCCGGTGCGCGATGTCGTCGGGCAGGTATCCGGCTCTCCTCAGCTTCTTGATGTCTCCATCCGTGACAGAGGAGACCATCCACCTGCCTCCCACTCCGGTCATGGTTGGAGAAGGTTGAGGTGGGAAGTGCGGACTTGGGCGCTAGAGCTCGAGTGTGCGAAAACGGATGAGCAAAGGAGGAAGAAGGTGTGGATAGAAAGGTGAATCCTTATCCCTTTATATGGGTGGACGAAACTAAGCGTCCCCACTTGCCTGGTAAAACTCGCTTATCCCCCAAGCGCCGTAATCGATGGCGCGGTTGGGTTACCCACGCCCGTATTAATGAGATTCCCATAATAAGGGGACACGATCTCTGCTTTGACAAAGACATGTCGAAAAACTGCCTCGCGTTATGTGCGGGCTAGTTAGAGGAAACGGCTCGAATAATCACCGGGCCATGGCATAACGTCATACTGTCAAGACAAGTCAGCAAATTAGATTTGTGTAAATATTATTCTCCCTACGGTGGTATGTGGAACTTATTTTGCAGGGTCGGACACTATCCTCGTATTCAAATTCTTCTGTGATGTATTCGGAGAAGGAACCCGCCTTGCAATGCCGAAGACAATACTGCGCGCTGGACTCATCGTCATTGAAGCCTGGTTCAGGGGCTACTGAGGGAGTCCGGGATTAGGGGGTCTCCGGACAGCCAGACTATGAAGATACAAGATTGAAGACTTCGTCTCGTGTCCGGACAGGACTCTACTTGGCGTGGAAGGAAACCTAGGCAATACGCATATGGATATCTCCTCCTTTGTAGCCGACCGTGTGTAACCCTAACCCTCTCCGGTGTCTATATAAACCGGAGGGTTTTAGTCCGTAGGACACAACAACCACAACATACAATCATACCATAGGCTAACTTCTAGGGTTTAGCCTCTCTGATCTCGTGGTAGATCTACTCTTGTACTACCCATATCATCAATATCAATCAAGCAGGACGTAGGGTTTTACCTCCATCAAGAGGGCCCGAACCTGGGTAAAGCATTGTGTCCCCTGCCTCCTGTTACCATCCGGCCTAGACGCACAGTTCGGGACCCCCTACCCGAGATCCGCCGGTTTTGACACCGACAATGGCCATATCATATCACTTATATTTGATTGCATGTGATGTTTATCATTTATGCATCTTATTTTGCTTAGTTCGACGGTAGCATTATAAGATGATCTCTCACTAAATTTCAAGGTATAAGTGTTCTCCTTGAGTATGCACCGTTGCTATAGTTCATCGTGCCGAGACACCATGTGATGATCAGGTGTGATAAGCTCTACGTTCACATACAACAAGTGCAAGCCAATTTTGCACACGCGGAATACTCGGGTTAAACTTGATGAGCCTAGTATACGCAGATATGGCCTCGGAACACTGAGGCCGAAAGGTCGAGCGTGAATCATATAGTAGATATGATCAACATAGTGATGTTCACCATTGAAAACTACTCCATTTCATGTGATGATCGGACATGGTTTAGTTGATATGTATCACGTGATCACTTAGATGATTAGAGAGAGGGATGTCTTTCTAAGTGGGAGTTCTTCTCTAATTTGATTAATTAAACTTTAATTTATCATGAACATAGCACCTGATAGTATTTTGCATGTCTATGTTGTTGTACATAGATGGCCCGTGCTGTTGTTCTGTTGAATTTTAATGCGCTCCTAGAGAAAGCTAAGTTGAAAGGTGATGGTAGCAAATACACGGACTGGGTCCATAACTTGAGGGTTATCCTCATTGCTGCATAGAAGAATTACGTCCTGGAAGCACCGCTAGGTGACAAACCCGCAGCAGGAGCAACGCCAGATGTTGTGAACACCTGGCAGAGCAAAGCTGATGACTACTCGATAGTTCAGTGTGCCATGCTTTACGGCTTAGAACCGGGACTCCAACGACATTTTGAACTTCATGGAGCATATGAGATGTTCCAGGAGTTGAAGTTAATATTTCAAGCAAATGTCTGGATTGAGAGATATGAAGTCTCCAATAAGTTCTACAGCTGCAAGATGGAGGAGAATAGTTCTGTCAGTGAACATATACTCAGAATGTCTAGGTACCACAACCACTTGACTCAACTGGGAGTTAATCTTCCTGATGATAGTGTCATGGACAGAGTTCTTCAATCACTGCCACCAAGCTACAAGAGCTTCGTGATGAACTATAATATGCAAGGGATGGATAAGACGATTCCTGAGCTCTTAGCAATGCTTAAGGTTGCGGAGGTTGAAACCAAGAAGGACCATCAAGTGTTGATGGTCAACAAGACCACCAGTTTCAAGAATAAGGGTAAAGGGAAGAAGGGGAACTTCAAGAAGAACAGCAAGCCAGTTGCTGCTCAAGTGAAGAAACCCAAGTCTGGACCTAAGCCTGAGACAGAGTGCTTCTACTGCAAAGGAACTGGTCACTGGAAGCGGAACTGCCCCAAGTATTTTGCGGAGAAAAATGATGGCAAAGTGAAAGGTATATTTGATATACATGTTATTGATGTGTACCTTACTAATGCTCGCAGTAGTGCCTGTGTATTTGATACTGGTTCAGTTGCTAACATTTGCAACTCGAAACAGGGGCTACTGATTAAGTGAAGATTGGCTAAGGACGAGGTGATGATGCGTGTCGGAAATGGTTCCAAAGTCGATGTGATCGCCGTTGGCACGCTACCTCTACATCCACCTTCGGGATTAGTTTTAGACCTAAATAATTGTTATTTGGTGCCAGCATTGAGCATGAACATTATATCTGGATCTTGTTTGATGCGAGACGGTTATTCATTTAAATCATAGAATAATGGTTGTTCTATTTATATGAGTAATATCTTTTATGGTCATGCACCCTTGATGAGTGGTCTATTTTTACTAAATCTTGATAGTAGTGATACACATGTTCATAGTATTGAAGCCAAAAGATGCAGAGTTGATAATGATAGTGCAACTTATTTGTGGCACTACCGTTTAGGTCATATTGGTGTAAAGCGCATGAGGAAACTCCATTCTGATGGACTTATGGAATCACTTGATTATGAATCAGTTGGTACTTGCGAACCATGCCTCATGGGCAAGATGACTAAAACTCCGTTCTCCGAAACAATGGAGCGAGCAACAGAGTTATTGGAAATCATACATACTGATGTATGTGGTCCAATGAACATTGAAGCTCGCGACGGATATCGTTATTTTCTCACCTTCACAGATGATTTGAGCAGATATGGGTATATCTACTTAATGAAACATAAGTCTGAAACATTTGAAAAGTTCAAAGAATTTCAGAGTGAAGTGAAAAATCATCGTAACAAGAAAATCAAGTTTCTACGATCTGATCGTGGAGGTGAATATTTGAGTTATGAGTTTGGACTTCATTTGAAACAATGCGGAATAGTTTGGCAACTCACGCCACCTGGAACACCACAACGTATAACGGTGTGTCCGAACGTCGTAACCGCACTTTATTATATATGGTGTGATCTATGATGTCACTCACTGATTTACCGCTATCGTTTTGGGGTTATGCTTTAGAGACGGCTGCATTCACGTTAAATAGGGCACCATCTAAATCCGTTGAGACGACACCTTATGAACTATGGTTTGGCAAGAAACCCAAGCTGTCGTTTCTTAAAGTTTGAGGTTGCGATGCTTATGTGAAAAATCTTCAACCTGATAAGATCGAACCCAAATCGGAGAAATGTGTCTTCATAGGATACCCAAAGGAGACTGTTGGGTACACCTTCTATCACAGATCCGAAGGCAAGATATTCGTTGCTAAGAATGGATCCTTTCTAGAGAAGGTGTTTCTCTCGAAAGAAGTGAGTGGGAGGAAAATAGAACTTGACAAGGTAATTGTACCTTCTATCACAGATCCGAAGTGAGATGAAACTTCTGATCAAGTTACTACCGAACCTCGTAGGTCAACCAGAATAAGATCCGCACCAGAGTGGTACAGTAATCCTGTTCTGGAAGTCATGTTACTTGAGCATGACGAACCTACGAACTATGAGGAAGCGATGATGAGCCCAGATTCCACAAAATGGCTTGAGGCCATGAAATCTGAGATGGGATCCATGTATGAGAACAAAGTATGGACTTTGGTTGACTTGCCCGATGATCAGGAGGCCATAGAGAATAAATGGATCTTCAAGAACAAGACTGGCGCTGACGGTAATGTTACTGTCTACAAAGCTCGACTTGTTGCAAAAGATTTTCTACAAGTTCAAGGAGTTGACTTTGATGAGACCTTCTCACCCGTAGCTATGCTTAAGTCTGTCCGATTCATGTTAGCAATTGCCGCATTTTATGATTATGAAATTTGGCAAATGGATGTCAAAATTGCAATCCTTAATGGATATCTTAAAGAAGAGCTGTATATGATGCAACCAGAAGGTTTTGTCGATCCAAAAGGTGCTAACAAAGTGTGCAAGCTCTAGAGATCCATTTATGGACTGGTGCAAGCCTCTCGGAGTTGGAATATATGCTTTGATAGTGTGATCAAAGCATATGGTTTTATACAGACTTTTGGAGAAGCCTGTATTTACAAGAAAGTGAGTGGGAGCTCAGCATTTCTGATATTATATGTGGATGACATATTGCTGATCGGAAATCATACTGAATTTCTAAATAGCATAAAAGGATACTTCAATAAGAATTTTTCAATGAATGACCTCGGTGAAGCTGCTTATATATTGGGCATCAAGATCTATAGAGATAGATCAAGACGCTTAATTGGACTTTCAAAAAGCACATACCTTGATAAAGTTTTGAAGAAGTTCAAAAATGGATCAAGCAAAGAAAGGGTTCTTGCCTGTGCTACAAGGTGTGAAGTTGAGTCAGACTCAATGCCCGACCACTGCAGAAGATAGAGAGAAAATGAAAGGTGTTCCCTATGCTTCAGCCATAGGCTCTATCATGTATGCAATGCTGTGTACCAGACCTGATGTGTGCCTTGCTATCAGTCTAGCAGGGAGGTACCAAAGTAATCCTGGAGTGGATCACTGGACAGTGGTCAAGAACATCCGAAATACCTCGATGCAAGATTTGACACTAATCCGGATGACTCTAAGTCACAAACCGGATACGTGTTTTTATTAAATGGTGGAGCTGTCAGTTGGTGCAGTTCCAAGCAGAGCGTCGTGGCAGGATCTACGTGTGAAGCGGAGTACATAGCTGCTTCGGAAGAAGCAAATGAAGGAGTCTGGATGAAGGAGTTCATATCCGATCTAGGTGTCATACCTAGTGCACCGGGTCCAATGAAAATCTTTTTTGACAATACTGGTGCAATTGTCTTGGCAAAGGAATCCAGATTTCACAAGAGAACCAAGCACATCAAGAGACGCTTCAATTCCATCCACGATCGAGTCAAGGAGGGAGACATAGAGATTTGCAAGATACATACGGATCTGAATGTTGTAGACCCGTTGACTAAGCCTCTCTCACGAGCAAAACATGATCAACACCAAGACTCCATGGGTGTTAGAATCATTACAATGTAATCTAGATTATTGACTCTAGTGCAAGTGGGAGACTGAAGGAAATATGCCCTAAAGGCAATAATAAAGTTGTTATTTATATTTCCTTATATCATGATAAATGTTTATTATTCATGCTAGAATTGTATTAACCGGAACTTAGTACATGGGTGAATACATAGACAAACAGAGTGTCACTAGTTTGCCTCTACTTGACTAGCTTGTTGAATCAATGATGGTTATGTTTCCTAACCATAGACATGAGTTGTCATTTGATTAATGGGATCACATCATTAGAGAATGATGTGATTTACTTGACCCATCCGTTAGCTTAGCATGATGATCGTTTAGTTTGTTGCTGTTGCTTTCTCCATAACTTATACATGTTCCTATGACTATGAGAAAATGCAACTCCCGAATACCGGAGGAACACTTTGTGTCCTACCAAACGTCAGAACATAACTGGGTGATTATAAAGGTGCTCTACAGGTGTCTCCGATGGTGTTTCTTGAGTTGGCATAGATCGAGATTAGGATTTGTCACCCCGATTGTCGGAGAGGTATCTCTGGGCCCTCTCGGTAATGCACATCAATATAAGGTTTGCAAGCAATGTAGCTAATGAGTTAGTTACGGGATGTAGCATTACGAAATGAGTAAAGAGACTTCCAGTAATGAGATTGAACTAGGTATTGAGATATCGACGATCGAATCTCGGGCAAGTAACATACCGATGACAAAGGGAACAACGTATATCGTTATGCGGTTTGACCGATAAAGATCTTCGTAGAATATGTAGGAGCCAATATGAACATCCAGGTTCCGCTGTTGGTTATTGACCAGAGACGTGTCTCGGTCATGCCTACATAGTTCTCAAACCCATAGGGACCGCACGCTTAACGTTCGATGATGATCGATATTATGAGTTTATGTGTTTTGATGAACCAAAAGTAGTTCGGAGTCCCGGATTTGATCATGGACATGACGTGGAGTCTCAAAATGGTCGAGACATAAAGACCGGTATATTGGAAGCCTATGTTTGGACATCAGAATGGTTCCGGATGAGTTCGGGCATTTTCCGGAGTACCGGGAGGTTACCGGTACCCCCCGGGGAGTATATGGGCCTTATTGGGCTTTAGGGGAAAGAGAGAGGGGCTGCCTAGAGTAGGTCGCCCCCCCCAAGGACTAGTCTGAATTGGACTAGGGGGTGGGGCGGCGCCCCCTCCTTCCTTCTCTTCTCTCCTTCCCTTCCTTCTCTCCTACTCCTACTTGGAAAGGGGGGAATCCTACTCCCTGTGGGAGTAGGACTCCCTAGGGTGCGCCATAGTAGAGGGCCTCCCCCCTCCTCCACTCCTTTATATACGGGGGAGGGGGGCACCCCATAGACACACAAGTTGATCATTGATCTCTTAGCCGTGTGCGGTGCGCCCCTCCACCGTAATCCACCTTGGTCATATCGTAGCGGTGCTTAGGAGAAGCCCTGTTCTGGCAGCATCATCATCACCATCATCACGCCATCATGCTGACGAAGCTCTCCCTCGACACTCTGTTGGGTCGTGAGTTCGTGGGACGTCACCAAGCCGAACGTGTGCACATCGCGAAGGTGTTGTACCATCGGTGCTAGGATCGGTCGATCGTGAAGATGTACGACTACATCAACCACGTTGTCATAACGCTTCCGCTTACATACAGTCTACAAGGGTACGTGGACAACACTCTTCCCTCTCGTTGCTATGCATCACCATGATCTTGCGCGTGCGTACGAAAACTGTTGAAATTACTACGTTCCCCAACAGGTTGCGCACATGGCCAATTCCCGATTAAATATCTAGGAATACCGATTCATTATCGGCGCCTCACTATTGTGGAGTGGAAGCATGTAGAGGAGCGTCTACAGAAACGGTTGAGCAGTTAGAAAGGCAAACTGCTCTTAGTTGGGGGACAGTTGATTTTGATTAACCCTGTCCTCACAAATTGGTTCACTATATGGTTTCTTTCTTCCAAAAATATGCTTTCTTTCTTCCAACTCTCAAAAGGGGTCCTACAAAGACTGGATTATTTTAGATCCAGGTTCTTTTAGCAAGGACATGAAGAAAAGAAAAAAAATACAAGCTGGCCAAATGGAGTGTGGTTTGTTGGCGGAAAAACTAAGGTGGCCTTGGAATTCATGACCTACAGTTCAAGAATGAGGCCCTACTCCGTAAATGATTATTCAAACTTCTTTCTGAGGTTGGTGTTTGGCAAACCATGCTGCGCAACAAGTATCTAGGTCAAAAGGCGGTGTCTGAGGCATTTCGGAAACCCGACGACTCGCACCTAGGGGGAGGGGCTGCACCCCCTCCTTCCTTCTCTTCTCTTTTCCCTTTCCTTCTCTCCTAGTCCTACTACATGGAAGGGGGGAGGGAATCCTACTCCCGGTGGGAGTAGGACTCCCCAGGGCGCGCCATAGTAGAGGGCCGGCCCTCCCCTCCTCCACTCCTTTATATACAGGGGAGGGGGATCACCCTAGGACACACAAGTTTATTGTTCCAAGCCGTGTGCGGTACCCCCTCCACCATAATCCACCTCGATCATATCGTAGCGGTGCTTAGGCGACGCCCTGCGTCGGTAGCAACATCATCACCGTCATGACGTCGTCGTGCTGATGGAACTCTCCCTTGGAGCTCTGCTGGATCAGAGTTCGTGGGACATCATCAAGCTAAACATGTGCTGAAGTCGGAGGTGCCATGCGTTCAGTACTTGGATCGGTCGGATCGTGAAGACGGACGACTACACCAACCACGTTCTCATAACGCTTCCGCTTACGGTCTACGAGGGTACGTAGACGATACTCTCCCCTCTCGTTGCTATGCATCACCATGATCTTGCGTGTGCATAATAATATATTTGAAATTACTACGTTCCCCAACAGTGGCATTCGAGCCAGGTTTATGCGTAGATGTTATATGCATGAGTAGAACACAAAGGAGTTGTGGGCGTGGGTATATACATATTGCTTGCCGTCACTAGTTGATTCTTGATTTAGTGGTATTGTTGGATGAAGCGGCTCAGACCGACATTACGCGTACGCTTACGCGAGACTGGTTCTACCGACGTGCTTCGCACACAGTTGGCTAGTGGGTGTCTGTTTCTCCAGCTTTAGTTGAATCAGATTCAATGTACAGGGTTCTTTCTGAAGATCAAAAGCAATCACTATACCGCGTTGTGGTTTTTGATGCGTAGGTAAGAACGGTTCTTGCACAGCCCGTAGCAGCCACGTAAAACTTGCAACAACAAAGTAGAGGACGTCTAACTTGTTTTTGCAGGGCATGTTGTGATGTGATATGATATAAATTGTTGTATGAGATGATCATGTTTTGTTAAAGTTATCGGCAACTGGCAGAAGCCTTATGGTTGTCTCTTTATTGCATAAGATGCAAGTGCCATGTAATTGCTTTACTTTATCGCTATGGAATAGCAATAGTTGCAAAAGCAATAGTTGGCGAGACGACCATGTGACGACACATTGACAGAGATCAAGGTGATGGAGATCATGGTGTCATGCCGGTGACGATAGAGATCATGACGGTACTTTGGAGATGGAGACCAAAGGCGCAAGATGATCATGGCCATATCATCTCACATATTTTGATTGCATGTGATGTTTATTCTTTATGCATGTTATTTTGCTTAGTTCGGTAGTAGCATTATAAGATGATCTCTCACTAAATTTCAAGGTATAAGTGTTCCCCCTGAGTATGCACCATTGCCAAAGTTCGTTGTGCCGAGACACCACATGATGATCGGGTGTGATAAGCTCTACGTTCACAAACAACGCGTGCAAGCCAGTTTTGCACACGCAGAAATACTCGGGTTAAACTTGACGAGCCTAGCATATATAGATATGGCCTTGGAACACTGGAGACCGAAAGGTCGAGCGTGAATCATATAGTAGATATGATCAACATAGTGATGTTCACCATTGAAAACTACTCCATCTCACGTGATGATCGGACATGGTCTAGTTGATTTAGATCACGTGATCATTTAGATGACTAGAGGGATGTCTATCTAGGTGCGAGTTCTTAAGTAATATGATTAATTGAACTTTAATTTATCATGAACTTAGTCTTGATAGTATTTGCATAACTATGTTGTAGATCAATAGCTCGCGATGTAGCTCCCCGTTTATTTTGATATGTTCCTAGAGAAAAACTAAGTTGAAAGATGTTAGTAGCAATGATGCGGATTGCATCCGTGATCTGAAGATTATCCTCATTGCTGCATAGAAATATTATGTCCTTAATGCACTGCTAGGTGATAGACCTATTGCAGGAGCATATGCAGACGTTATGAACGTTTGACAATGCTCAGTATGATGACTACTTGATAGTTTAGTGCACCATGCTTTACGGCTTAGAACCGGGACTTCAAAAAAAAATTGAACGCCACGGAACATATAAGATGTTCCAAGAGTTGAAACTAGTATTTCAGACTCATGCCCGTGTCGAGAGGTATGAGACCTCTGACAATCACTTTGCCTACAAGATGGAGGAGAATAGCTCAGCTAGTGAGCATGTGCTCAGAATGTCTGAGTACTACAATCACTTGAATCAAGTGGGAGTTAATCTTCCAGATAAGATAGTGATTGACAGAGGTCTCTAGTCACTATCACCAAGTTACTAGAACTTCGTGATGAACTATAATATGCAAGGGATAACGGAAACGATTCCCAAGCTCTTCGTGATGCTGAAATCGACGAAGGTAGAAATCCAGAAAAGCATCAAGTGTTGATGGTTGACAAGACCACTAGTTTCAAGAAAAGGGAAAAGGGAAGAAGGGGAACTTCAAGAAGAACGGCAAGCAAGTTGCTACTCAAATGAAGAGGCCCAAGTCTAGACCTAAGCCTGAGATTAAGTGCTTCTACTACAAAGGGACTGGTCACTGGAAGCAGAATTGCCCCAAGTATTTGGCGGATAAAAAGGATGGCAAAGTGAACAAAGGTATATTTGATATACATGTTATTAATGTGTACTTTACTAGTGTTTATAGCAACCCCTTAGTATTTGATACTAGTTCAGTTGCCAAAGATTAGTAACTCGAAACAGGAGTTGCAGAATGAACAGAGACAAGTTAAGGGTGAAGTGACGATGTGTGTTGGAAGTGGTTCCAAGATTAATATGATCATCATCGCACAGTCCCTATACTTTCGGGATTAGTGTTGAACCTAAATAAATGTTATTTGGTGTTTGCATTAAGCATGAATATGATTTGATCATGTTTATTGCAACAAGGTTATTCATTTAAAGTTAGAGAATAATTGTTATTCTATTTACATGAATAAAACCTTCAATGGTCATACACCCAAGGTGAATGGTTTATTGAATCTCGATCATAGTGATACACATATTCATAATATTGAAGCCAAAAGATGCAAAGTTAATAATGATAGTGCAACTTATTTGTGGCACTGTCGTTTAGGTCATATTGGTGTAAAGCCCATGAAGAAAATCCATGCTGATGGGCTTTTGGAATCACTTGATTATGTATCAGTTGATTCTTGCGAACCATGCCTCATAGGCAAGATGACTAAGACTCCGTTCTCAATGGACCAAGCAACTGACTTATTGGAAATAATACATACTGACGTATGCGATCCGATAAGTGCTGAGGCTCGGGTCGGGTATCATTATTTTCTGACCTTCACAGATGATTTGAGCAGATATGGGTATATCTACTTGATGAAACATAAGTCTGAATCATTTGAAAAGTTCAAAGAATTTCAGAGTGAAGTGGAAAATCATCGTAACAAGAAAATAAAGTTTCTACGATCTGATCGCAGAGGCGAATATTGGAGTTACGAGTTTGGTCTTCATTTGAAACAATGCAGAATTGTTTCGCAACTCACGCCACCTGGAACACCACAACGTAATGGTGTGTCCGAACATCGTAACCATACTTTATTAGATATCGTACAACCTATGATGTCTCTTATCGATTTACCACTACTGTTTTGGGGTTATGCATGAAATACAACTACATTCACTTTAAATACGGCAACATCTAAATCCGTTGAGACGACGCCATATGAACTATGGTTTGGCAAGAAACCACAGTTGTCGTTTCTTAAAGTTTGGGGTTGCGATGCTTATGTGAAAAAGTTTCATCCTGATAAGCTCAAACCCAAATCGGAGAAATGTGTCTTCATAGGATACCCAAAGGAGACAGTTGGGTACACCTTCTATCACAGATCCGAAGGCAAGACATTCGTTGCTAAGAATGGATCCTTTCTAGAGAAGGAGTTTCTCTCAAAAGAAGTGAGTGGGAGGAAAGTAGAACTTGATGAGGTAACTGTACCTGCTCCCTTATTGGAAAGTAGTTCATCACTGAAATCAGTTCCAGTGATTCCTAGACCAATTAGTGAGGAAGCTAATGATGATGATCATGTAACTTAAGATCAAGTTACTACCGAACCTCGTAGGTCAACCAGAGTGAGATCCGCACCAGAGTGGTACAGTAATCATGTTCTGGATGTCATGTTACTTGACCATGACGAACCTACGAACTATGAGGAAGAGATGATGAGCCCAGAGTCCGCGAAATGGCTTGAGGCCATGAAATCTGAGATGGGATCCGTGTATGAGAACAAAGTATGGACTTTGATTGACTTGCCCGATGATCGGTGAGACATTAAGAATAAATGGATCTTCAAGAGGAAGACGAATGCTGATAGTAGTGTTACTATCTACAAAGCTCGAATTGTCGCAAAATGTTTTCGACAAGTTCAAGGTGTTAACTAGAATGAGATTTTCTCACTCGTATCGATGCTTAAAAGTTTGTCTGAATCATGTTAGTAGTTGCCGCATTTTATGAAATCTGGCAAATGGATGTCAAAACTGCATTCCTTAATGGATTTCTTAAATAAGAAGTTGTATATGATGCAACCAGAAGGTTTTGTCGATCCTAAAGGTGCTAACAAAGTGAGCAAGCTCCAGCGATCCATCTATGGACTGGCGCAAGCATCTCGGAGTTGGAATATATGCTTTGATAAAGTGATCAAAGCATATGGTTTTATACAGACTTGCGGTGAAGTCTGTATTTACAAGAAAGTGAGTGGGAGCACTACAGCATTACTGATAAGTATATGTGAATGACATATTGTTGATCGAAAATAATGTAGAATTTTCTGGAAAGCATAAAGGAGTGTTTGAAAAGAGTTTTTCAAAGAAAGACCTCGATGAAGCTGCTTACACATTGAGCACCAAGATCTATAGAGATAGATCAAGACGCTTGATAAGTTTTTCAATGAGTACATACCTTGACAAGATTTTGGAGTAGTTCAAAATGGAACAGTCAAAAAAGGAGTTCTTGCCTGTGTTGCGAGGTGTGAAGTTGAGTAAAGACTCAAAACCCGACCACAACAGAAAATAGAAAGAGAATGAAAAGTCATTCCCTATGCCTCAGTCATAGGTTCTATAAAGTATGCTATGATGTTTACCAGTCCTATTGTATACCTTAGCATCTTTCTGGCAAGGGAGTACAATAGTGATCTAGGAGTAGATCACCGGACAGCGGTCAAAATTATCCTTAGAGGACTAAGGAAATATTTCTCGGTTATGGAGGTGATAAAAGAGTTCATCGTAAAGAGTTACGTCGATGCAAGCTTTTTACATCGATCTAGATGACTCTAAGTCTCGATCTAGATACATATTGAAAGTGGGAGCAATTAGTTAGAGTAGCTCCGTGCAGAGCATTGTAGACATAGAAATTTGCGAAATACATACAGATCTGAAGGTTGCAGAGCCGTAGGCTAATCTTCTCTCACAAGCAAAACATGATCACTCTTTGGGTGTTAATCATATAGTGATGTGAACTAGATTATTGACTCTAGTAAACCCTTTGGGTATTAGTCACATGGAGATGTGAACTAATCACATAAAGATGTGAACTAGCTTATTGACTCTAGTGCGTGGGAGACTGAAGGAAATATGCCCTAGAGGCAATAATAAAGTTATTATTTATTTCCTTATATCATGATAAATGTTTATTATTCATGCTAGAATTGTATTAAACAGAAACTTAGTACATGTGTGAATACATATACAAACAGAGTGTCACTAGTATGCCTCTACTTGACTAGCTCGTTGAATCAAAGATGGTTAAGTTTCCTAGCCATAGACATGAGTTGTCATTTGATTAACGGGATCACATCATTAGAGAATGATGTGATTGACTTGACCCATTCCATTAGCTTAGCACGATGATCGTTTAGTTTGTTGCTACTGCTTTCTTCATGACTTATACATGTTCCTCTGACTATGAGATTATGCAACTCCCGAATACTGGAGGAATACTTTGTGTGCTACCAAATGTCACAACGTAACTGGGTGATTATAAAGGTGCTCTACAGGTGTCTCCGATGGTACTTGTTGAGTTGGCATAGATCGAGATTAGGATTTGTCACTCCGATTGTCGGAGAGGTATCTCTGGGCCCTCTCGGTAATGCACATCACTATAAGCCTTGCAAGCAATGTGACTAATGAGTTAGTTGTGGGATGGTGCATTACGGAACGAGTAAAGAGACTTGCCGGTAACGATATTGAACTAGGTATTGAGATACCGACGATCGAATCTCAGGCAAGTAACATACCGATGACAAAGGGAACAACATATATTGTTATGCGGTTTGACTGATAAAGATCTTCGTAGAATATGTAGGAGCCAATATGAGCAACCAGGTTCCGCTATTGGTTATTGACCGGAGACGAGTCTCGGTCATGTCTACATAGTTCTCGAACCCGTAGGGTCCGCACGCTTAACGTTCGGTGATGATCGGTAATATGAGTTTATGTGTTTTGATGTACCGAATGTAGTTCAGAGTCCCGGATGAGATCGGGGACATGACGAGGAGTCTCAAAATGGTCGAGACGTAAAGATCGATATATTGGACAACTATATTCGGACATCGGAAAGGTTCCGACTGATTCGGATATTTTTCGGAGTACCGAAGAGTTATGGGAATTCGCCGGGGAGTATATGGGCCTTATTGGGCTTTAGGGGAAAGAGAGAGGGGAGGCTGCCCCCCCCCAAGGTTTAGTCCGAATTGGACTAGGGGGA
Organism: Triticum urartu; assembly: GCF_003073215.2. NCBI lineage: Eukaryota > Viridiplantae > Streptophyta > Magnoliopsida > Poales > Poaceae > Triticum > Triticum urartu. The sequence continues at coordinate 630,489,837 of NC_053026.1, forward strand.
GGGGCTGCGCCCCCTCCTTCCTTCGCTTCTCTTTTCCCTTTCCTTCTCTCCTAGTCCTACTACATGGAAGGGGGGGGGGATCCTACTCCCGGTGGGAGTAGGACTCCCCAGGGCGGGCCATAGTACAGGGCAGACCCTCCCCTCCTCCACTCCTTTATATACGGGGGAGGGGGCACCCTAGGACACACAAGTTGATTGTTCCAAGCCGTGTGCGGTGCCCCCCTCCACCATAATCCACCTTGATCATATCGTAGCGGTGTTTAGGCGACGCCCTGCGTCGGTAGCAACATCATCACCATCATCACGCCGTCGTGCTGGGAACTCTCCCGTGGAGCTCTGCTAGATCGGAGTTCATGGGACGTCATCGAGCTGAATGTGTGCTGAACTTGGAGGTGCCGTGCGTTCGGTATTTGGATCGGTCAGATCGTGAAGACGTACGACTACATCAACCGCGTTCTCATGAAGCTTCCGCTTACGGTCTACGAGGGTACGTAGACGATACTCTCCCCTCTCGTTGATATGCATCACCATGATCTTGCGTGTGCATAGGAATATTTTTGAAATTACTACGTTCCCCAACACTTTTATCCAGGCTGGATTCGATTAATCTGACACAAGGCCGGGATGTGTTTCGCTAGAACCTTACTACATCTGGGTCTTTCACTATAGACTCTATGTACCGTGCCTCACACATTCTGAGGTACCAGTGAGTAATAGTAAAAAAAATTGGAAGTTCAAGATTCCACTAAAAATGGAAATTTTCATGTGGTATCTTCGTAGGGGAGTTGTGTTAACCAAACAAAACCTCGCACGAGCAACTGGCAAGGGAGTAAGAGGTGTTGCTTTTGTACTCATGAGGAAACAATCAAACACCTCTTTTTTCAATGCAAGTTTTCACGTTCTACATGGTCAGTCATCCAAATAGCGTCAAATTTGCATCCGTCCACAAGTGTTGCCAATATTTTTGGTCATTGGTTGGACGATTTTCCAAATAGTTTTAAAATGCTAATAAGGGTGGGAGTGTATGCCTTAATTTGTTTGCTTTGACTATGTAGAAATGACTTGGTTTTAATGAAAAATGTTTCTCCTCTGCATGTTATTTTCCGGTGTACGCATTCGCTACGTATGTGGTCTATTCTACAACGATCGGAGTACCAATCACTGTTTAAGTCGGTGTGTACGCAATTGGAGTAGGTGACTATGGAGGTTTTTTCTCGACATGGGCGGCAACATAACCTTCAGATCGATCCACCACCTCCTTCGACATAGGCATATTGTCGGTCTATACGACTCTACTGTTGCCGATTTGTCAGTTTTTATTTGATATTTTTTGTCGGACTTTCAAATTTAGTTTGTGCATCCTAATTATGCAGAGGCTAGGTGTTACTCATAATGCTTTTGTATTCGCTTGATGCTATATTTTGAGATAATAAAATCACCCTTTATCGAAAAAACGGAGCAAAATGAATGAATCTATACTCTAAACTATGTCTATATATATCTGTATGCAGTTTATTTTAAAATCTCTAAAAAAAACTTATATTTAGAAACGGAGGGAGTAGGAGTACATCATACACCATACCACTACTACTACAGTGGATGAATTAGTGACCTCTGATTGGCCAGCCAGGCCTCTTCCATACTTTACACTATACCCAGTCTCTTGCGTACAGCAACTCCGGCGGACTAAAGAAAGGACTACCGGTAGAAAGAAGAAGTCGATTGGAGTGAACAACTGGGTGGGTGGTATAACATCGATTTGGCATCTCACTGCAGTAGCTGGCCAACAAATGCCTTCTTTAAAATAGTACTGGCTAGTTCTTAACAATGGTTACATGACATAAGCAAACAGCAAGACATGCAAGCCAAAACACACAACATGACATCAACTAAGAGTAGAGACCAAGACAACGCCGACATGCCGTTGTCGCCTTGGTCACGCCGGTGCTGCAAGGTTCTGCTTCTACAGCAGATTCCTGGATGACAAGTTCCGTTCTATCATCCCCATCTCACACCAGCACCTCCTGCAGACACATGTTCACATCATTAGCAATGCATAACATTTTCTTATATAGTACAGTACAATAGTATGTGCATTTACTAATTATGTACTCCCTCCATTCCACAATGTAGTGCTTCAAGTTTGACCGTAACTTTAACTATCAAGACCGATTGCGGCGGGAGCAAAAATTATATCAGTGAATTCGTATTCGAAAGAAGTTTTTAATTATATAATTTTTTCTCTCGCCACAGTTGGTCTCGTTGGTTAAATTTATGGTTAAAATTGGACCTCGGAAAACGTGAACGCACTATATTTTGAAATGGAGGGAGTAGTTACCTCTCACAAAATCGTCATCACTAGTGGCAGGAGACTTACGTGCCTTGCCACGCGGCCACTTGTAGTAGACACAACATAGTAACACCCCAATAATCAAAGTGGCTCCAATTATAATTGCAACAACGGCTCTTAAGCCTATCGACTTCCCTCTTTGTTTGCCCTTAGCAAAAGGGGCAGACGGTTCTGGGGAATGCCCATTGACATCGTCCTCATAAGGGCATCTCCAGCCGCGTCTCCAGGAAGGCCTTCCCAAGCGATTTTTTCGCGCCTGTGCCGAAAAAACGGCCCAGTCGCGTCCCTAGAGGCTCGATTTTTGCCGGCTTGAGCTGAAAACAGCGCTGGCGGATTCAGGCCGAATCCGGCGTGCTGGGGGGCGCCCGGGGCGCCGGGGCGAGCTGTTTTGGTGCGAAAAAGACGCGGCCAGCCGCGTCGGCGACTCGGCGCCTCGTCTTCCCCCAACGGTCTCGGTTCCCGCGGGGAATCAATGGCAAGGCTGCCGCCGGTCAGCCTTACCATTGATTCCTCACAGGCGGCGCGTCACGGGACGGCGCGCCGACGCCTCCCCTCCCTCGCACGCGTACACACGGGCGCGGCCCGGCTATAAAAGCCGGCGGCTTCCACTCGCCTGTGCCCACACCAGCCCCGCCGTCCAGCCCCTTCCTCTCCCTAACTCTCCCGAGCGCCGCCGCCCAGCCCCCCCCCCTCTCCCGAGCCCGCCCAGCCCCGCCGTCGCCATGGCAGAACGCTTCCCCGGAGACGAGGCGGCGGCCAACGGCTTCGGTCGCCGTCATCTCCGCGAACAGGAGTCCTGGCTGCTGTTCCAGGCGACCATCCCGGCGCCGCCGAACATGCGCGTCGGGCCAACGTGGTGGAGACTCAGCGCCGGGGGAGTGCCCATTCCCCCGTTGCCCGACGCCGTGGCGAAGCCGAAGTACTTCGCCGAGGAGGTCGAGATCGTGCGCGCGTCCCTCACCGACGCCGAACTCTCCCTCCCCCAGTACGCCGCCGACAACCACGCGGCCTGGGCGGCGTATTTCGAGCGCCGCCAGCAGCAGCGCTTGGCGTCCACCAACGACGCGCCGGTGGTCGGCGACCGGCAGAACTGCGAGGGGCGCCACCTCTGGTGGGGCGTCCCCGGCCGCACACTCGAGGGCGTGCTCACATACCTCGAGGGCGGCAACGACCCGCCGTTGGCGTACCCCCCGGCGAGGGTGGCCGCCCCGGCGCAGCACCGACGCGCCGGGCCATGGGCACCAAGGAGGTTCGGCGCCTCCTCTTCTTCCTCCTCATCACGCTCTTCTTCACACTCCTCCGGCTCTCCGGCGCTGCTCAGCGTCAAGGCTGAGCCCGCGGCGGGGACGCCGCTCGGCCGGCGCACTCGCAGCGCCGGCATCGTCATCAACGAGGGCGGCCGGCGCGCCTCCTCCTCGTCGGCTCCCCCGCGCTTCGTCAAGCCAAAAACGGAGCCGGGGCTGGCGCCGGTGAAGACAGAGCCGGAGCTGGCGCCGGTGAAGGCGGAGCTCGACGACGACGACACGGCCCTCGAATGGGCGCGCCAGGACTCCATTGCGATGGAGAAGGCGCGCCGCGAGAAGGAGAAGGAGCGCCAGTGCGCGGCGAGCGCCGACGCGGCCACGAGGAAGGCGGGGTCGTCGTCTTATGCGACAGCGACAACGACGACGCGCCGCCGCCTGTTCGCCATGGCGACGCCGGGCAGGGGTCCAGTAGGGGCACCCGCGTCAAGGAGGAGAAGGCCGACGACGACGATGGCGGCGACGACTTCAGCCCCTTTCTTTTTTTTAGATTAGGTTAATGTAATGTTTGGCCGAATTTCGTCGAAATTTGCCATGTTTGGCCGAAATTTAACTAGTTTTTATCTAACTTCGCCGAACGGTTCTTTTTTTTAATACGCGCATGAGGGCGGCCCTGGGGGCCGACGGCTGGGGACCGACTCGCCCCAGGGCCATTTTTTGCGCCGGCTCATCCCCAGGCGGCGCTTTTAGACACCCCCTGAGGGGCCAACGGCTGGAGATGCCCTAACAAACATCTGTATAATTTTCACCATTAGCGTGTGTTGTATCAAAACGAAAAGGAAAACTTGTAGAGATGCTAGCTTGACATACCATTGCAATTTTTCATGTATGGTGGCCACGCCGCAACTATGTCAGAGTCTTTGCCATGACAAGAACGATACACAGATCGATCAAAGGGAATATCCCGTGCTGCCATAAATTTGCACAAGCAACAAGAACCCTTGTCTAACTCAAACTCTGGCTCCAGATCCACCGCATAAATAAGAGCCTCGCAGCACGAAGGTGTAGGAGACTGCACAGACTCTTGGCAGGAGATGACGGCGATACTAGCAAGTTCAAACTTGCACGTGTTCTTTGGCGCAGCCAATGTCGCCGAAGGTGATAACGACACAAAATACAGGATCACAAGAAGAAGGACAACCATTTTCCTAAAGAAGGTAAGGGCAAGTAAGCAAGAGTAAACAACAGAATTGAAATTATTTATGAGTTGCACAAAAGAAGAAACTCTTGGTTTAGCAAAAAGATCACCGATCAGCTCTCGTCCAAATATATTCTACCAACGCCAAACAATCCTTGCAAGCAGGAATGCAGCACATATCCGGTCCATTTTATTCAACTTGCAACTTGACTTGTTAGCACAACAACTTTTGAAGAAAATCATATAAATCAAACTGAAACAAACAATCGAAGCAACTGAACTCATCCCAACCAGAATCTAAACAATTTAAACAAACACTTTTCAAGAAAAAGGAAATATGAAAGCTAAATGGGAGAAAATGCCCGCTCCACCGTCCCTAACACGCCCCTCCTTGCCGCCTTCCCACCCCACGGCGCAGCTGCCTTGGCAGTCGGCACACCACCGGGCCGCTAGCCAGGCTAACCGCAACCGCGCTGCCGTCACCTTCGTCGGCCTGGCGAATCCAAAGCAAATACGGCCGTGCGGTGGCGGTGAACAGCAGAGAGAGAGAGAGCGAGGCGTTCGTCGTGGAGGAAGGAAATGGAAAGGACGGTTGTGGGAACTAGGGACGATTCAGGGAAAGGATAATGAGGAAAAAGACATGTCAAGGATCCACGCAGCCATTGAAGCGGTGGTGGTGTGTATGAAGATCTAATAAATATGCGGCTGATTTGACCGACCGGTAGATGAACAGAAGAACAGTAGCACTCCTACTACTGTAGTCTACTGAGTACAGATACAAGGGATCGTTGAGCTTTTACCTTCTGGTTTGATAGGTGTTCTCGTCCCTATAGCCTTTCTCCTTCGCCCCTCTCCAGCTGCAGCCTGCAATACAAGGTACACGTGATTCAAGCAATAGTGCCGATTCAGCGAAACTGGTCCATGGAAATGAAAATGGGAGGTGAAACAGAGAAGAGGAGCTCACTTGTTCAGTTCTTCTTGTGTAAACGTTGGGTCTGCTGCAGCTATTCTTATACAGTGGAGGGGAGATGTGGGCAAATACGCACCCATAGGCTGTCCTCTCTCAAACAAAAAAACATAGGCCACGACAATCACAACCTTTACCTTAACCGATCAGACACGGCATCCGTCCGTGGGCCTAGGGACCTCGTAGATATTGATGCGGGAGCCAGTCATCCAACGCTATTATGATTGTCAATATGGTCAATATGAAATTCAAATCCGTCTGAACAAATAGCGCGTCCAATCACAACTAAAAAGGAGCAAATATTCATATAGTATTTACATATCCAATCACAAAATAGCATTAGTCCGGCACTCCATGTAAAAATTGGATTTTCTACCTTGTGGGACCGGCAATCTGAGCCCCCACGTTCAATCTGCCGTTGCCACCTCAACCTCTGCCTCCTTCTTTGCCGTCTCGGTGGTCTCCTTCTCTGGCGCCGCCTTCTCCGCCTCTGCCTCCATCTCCACTCTTCCTTCTGCCGCTTCAACATCTTGAAACAGACGGCTTGCACGATTATTCTTGCATCCTCATCTAAATCCTTCATGTTCAAGGTCAACATCTTCATGTCCTCCGAAGCGGCTGAGATCTCAACCTTCTTCTCCTCGAGCATGGTCTTCTTCTTTTCAAGTTTGAGCTTCTTCTGGGTCGCCACCGTCAATATGTTAAACATTTTCCCCTTTCTTTCCTCCTTAACGTCGGAACGCTTGACGTATGCATCATCCTTCTTGGACAAGATATATTCGAACCTCGCCGTCTTGCCCCCCCCCCCTCCCTTCTTGCTTCACTCTTTCTTCGTCTCACTTCTTTCCTCGGAACCCTCTTCTAACCTTTTTGGGAAATTCTTTTCTTGGGTCGGTTGGATCACCGGTTTCTTCCTTGGTTCCATGGACGACGGTCTTGGCAATGTATGGATTTCACTTGGGTTGTCCATTAAATTTTAACCAACAATGCATGACGTGAAGTTATTCTTCTCCAACTTCAAGAACACACTGCACGGATGGAAAAGCTATAAAATAAAACATTGTCAACAATTCATATCCGCCCAAATGATCTACGCAACAATGCACATCCGGACACAACTGGTCTACAAAACAAAGCATGACCGGCCAAATGATCTACAAAACAATGCACATTTCGGACACAATTGATCTACACAACAATGCATAATCGGCCAAATGATCTACAAACAATACATATCTGGACACAATTGATCTACACAACAATGCATAACCGGCCAAATGATCTACGAAACAATGCATATCCGGACGGAAGCAGGGGCACGCACCTGCCAAGCCCTGCCACTCGCTTGATTTGCCTCGCGATTCGCTAAGTAGTTGAATCCCGTAAAGAGGGCACGGTAAAAAGGAAAATCCATCAAAAACTTTTAAGATTCAATGATGAAACTTACGGTTTTTGCATCTAAAACTGCCAAGTTTTAACTAGTTCTAGTGTCAGAGAAATAATTTGAAGCAATTTTTTCTAGGGGTCATAGACATAAAATAATTGATATTTATCGATCGCTCATACTAAGTTTCAACGTTGAAACTTAACATTTCTTTAAAATCGTCAAAATACATTCAAAGTGGATCTTATTTGAAAGCGCTGGTCATGAGAAACACGAATATGAAAAAAGATTTAATTTGGAATTCTTATTTAGAAAATATAGAACTTTGAAAATCTGGAGCAAGAATAAAAAGCCGGCAGCAGGGACTTGAGTGCCCTCACAGTTGCATGCCGCAAATCTTCGTTCCATATCCGGACACAATTGATCTTCACAACAATGCATGAGCGGCTAAATGATCTAGAAAACAATGCATATCCGGATAATGGATCTACACAACAATGCATATCCGGCCAAATAGCAACTTACTTGTTTGGTGATTTGCGCACCACTTGACCACCGTGCGATGAGTTACCTCAGGTGGTCGCAATACTTCAACACGGCCTTTTGGATGTTGTACCATTGATGGTAGAGAGACTTTGCGCCATGGTTGCCGATGCGCACATCGTAGTAGGGCTCGAAATGGTTGTGTTCATGAAACAAAGAGTGAATGTTGGCCCAAAATGTTTTGCCCTTCTTCTACTTTGGCCTCATCCTTCTTTCTAGTGAACAAAGAATGTTGGCCTTCTGCTACTTTGGCCCAAAATGTTTTACAGACCACACATGCAAATATGCGTCAACCAGCTTATCTCCAATCACGCTCAGAACTGCCCCGAGGAACACGACAGTGGCCTCCTTGAACGCCTTCTCCTGTTCAGGAGCGATCGTTCCTGTGGGAGTCACACCGGCGACCCAGAACACGTTCATGGCCGTGAGTCATAAGGTGGTTTTAGTCTGCCAACGCTTAAAGTACGTCCCCGTAAACGGGGACGGTTTCAGTGCAGCAGCAAAACCAGAATTCGAAAAACTCCTACACACATTAGGTTTTTGGATTGATAAGTAAATAGGCAGTTTTTTGATTAAATTAATCCATGAATAAATCATGAGCATGACATGGACAACATTGATAACACACTGATTACGATCTAACAGAGCATGTACTATGCACATAGTAGAAACATCTACGCATATCGCTAGTACTGCTACAACAGAAAGAAACACGAGAGGGATAAGCGATGTATACCCTCCAATCGGCCATTCGGTGGCGGTGGCGGTGCCAGCAGCCGCAACATCCTTGGCGGCCTTCTTGTCGGCCTCGGCCTTCTCAGCGGCGGCACGGTCGGCGTCGGTCGACATGGTGATGACGAAGGTGGTGCGGACATAGATGAACAGAAGCGAGCAGTCGCGTAGTATCTACCCAAAAACCTAATCGCCCCTCTCCCGTACAGGATTCGGAGAGGCGGGGTTTCGGAGGCCTGCTCTCCCATCAATCGTGTACGTGGTGAATGGGATGGAGTCGCCGGCGGCAGCAGCAGCAGAGGAACGACGTGGGCGTGGAGGCGGAGATGAAGATGCGTTCTGTTTTTCGTGGCGGCTAGGGTTGGCAGTGCCCCACATATATATATGTGCGGCCGCGCGTGGAGAGACGTGGGCTGAACCCATAGGAGTGAGCTCGGTTCGGCTCAATCCCACAACCCACGGCGCGGCACGGCGGGTTGAGCGGAGGAGGAGGAGTGCGCGAGGGCCTCATCTCTTCTCAAGCTCCAATAGCATGAGTAGGGGTGGACTAACGAGCAGCTCGGCTCGTTAAGCTCGTACTCGTTAAGCTCGTGCTCGTTAAGGCTCGACTCGTTAAGCTCGTTAACATTAACGAGCAGAAAACCCTGCTCGGCTTGGCTCGTTTGAAGCTCGTTAAGCTCGTGAGCGCTCGTTAACAGATTATAATGTGTTTTGATATACAAGATGAATGTGTAGGTGTGGTTTTCAAGATGAAATATGGTGACTACAAAAAGAAATGCACTGGTTTGTTGCCTCATATGTCGACTAGATTGAATTGATGTGCTAAGGTGCTACAAAAAGTTTGGCACGTAAGATGAAAATATGTGTTATGTTGTTACTAACGAGCTTAACGAGCTACTCGTAAAACTCGTTAGCTCGTTCGTTAAGCTCGTTAAGCTTAACGAGCTGAAATCTATGATTGGCTCTGTTCATTAAGAAGCGAGCTCCGAGCTTAATGAGCCGAACTATCGAGCGCTCATTAAGCTCGCGAGCTACGAGTTTTTGGTCCAGCCCTAAGCATGAGGGAGAGAATCCCTTATAAACCACTCCAACTCTTCTTCCACTTCTGGGGTGGGACTAAACTTCCCACCACCTTGTCATGCCACCTACATGGACCCTTAGAGATTAAATCTGAAATTGTCATATGGGTTCTAGGCCCATCTCATATTTCAACAGGCACAACCTTCGCGGCCTTCGCTTTGAGGAGGCGATTTTGCCGTGTCTCCGAGTTGATCTTCCGAGGGAGCGTGATCGCCGGATCCTCCACCGTTGCCTTCTCCGGCAGCTTCTCCTGCGAGTCCATGAGTCGTCAGAGGCGAAAACTGGTGGGAATTTCGTGGAGAGCGGCAGGATGAAAGATGCACGTGGGGAATTTTGCCGCGAAAACAGTGCGGCAAGCTACAAAAGTGCGGGCTCTGTCTTACTTTTGGGTGGGGTAAGGGTGCGGGAGTCCTACATGGTTCATGTCTGGACTAGCACAATGATTCCCTGAAACTGATGTGGTTGGCTCAGAAATATCTCAATGAAACCGCGTAATTATTTGTGTGTGAAACAAAATTTTGTCATCTTCTACATTATAAAGGTAAAAGCAAAGTTTAAGCATGAAATTGACCATATCGTCCTTGTGCAATTTCCGCACCGTGGCCAATATCCTATCCCTGCCAACCAGAATCCAATCATCTAGTTCAACTATATATATGACACAAATAACAGATGTATAGTATACATAAGAAGCTAAACATTTGTCCTGCCTCGGCTGCATTTCTTTTGTTAATAACGGCAATGGCTTCCTGCCTGGACTCTTCTACTTGGCATGTTGCGACTTCCGGATCAAGCGTTTGTCAGTATCCAACGTACGTACGTAGCTGGTCGTTCGAATAGCAAGTCATGCTCGTCGTGCAATTGTTGACAGACAAAATCTTGTTTTTCTTTTTTTACCTTTTTACCTTTTTAGGGCATCTTCAACGGCAATCCGTAAAAAGCTTCCTGCATCCGTTCACGTACAAGCGGACCAGTCCCCGACATGGATGCGCGAGGTCGACTTCCAACACTATTCGCACACATTTCAAACTATTTTTCAGGCCAACTCCACCGCGCGACCCTATTCTGTCCGCCCCCGTCCGTTTGGGGTAAAAGGGACAAACGAGAGGGCCCAGCGCGCGGGCGCAAACGGACAAATGTCCGGATTCCGTCCGCTTTCGACCCATCCCCGGCCCAAACTTACGCTCGGTTTGGGGTGAAACGGACGCGCGCGGACGGCCTCGACGCACGCCCTTGTCCCCCCGTGGCCCGTCTGTCGGGGGACACTAGCAGTCCCTCCGCTCCCAACGCTTCACCCTCTCTCCCCGCCCCGCCCCGCCGCCGGCGCCGCCGCTATTCTCCGGCCGCCTCCTCACCGCGCAGCCCCCCCCTCCCCCGCCGTCCATACCAAACCACGTCTCGACATGGCCGCCACCACGCCCGCGCTTCCGCCGTAGTTTTGGTCGTCGATCGGAGGAGGTTTGGCCGTCGCCGTCCTTGCCGGTGGCAGAGGGGACACGACTGCCAGCGACGTAGCACGGCGGCCGAGGCAGATTCCGACGAGAGCTCCAGAGCGGCCTGTAGCCGGCCGGCAACCACCCTGCTGCGTCGAGGTGATCATCGCGGCCTCTTCGCCACCACGACCGCAAGGTGTTTGAACTTTTGCCAACAAAGGTATGGACAGTGGAGACGAGTTTTTCTTCCATCACTTCCTTTGTTCATCGGATGATGACGATCTTGTGGTGGCTGCACTGGTCGTTCACGACCATATTCAACGGCAGCTTCCTCGGTACAGGGGGTCACTCCCTGGCCGTGCTCCCAACCTGAACCGCAACAGGGAGAGAGGCCACACCCTGCTCTATGCAGATTACTTTGTTGAGCACACTCATGTGAATCTTCAAAATGACTTGGTTGAGCACGTGTGGGATCACATTGGCAACCAATAGATGTATTTGTCCATTTTATGTTCAGTCAAGACAATTTCGATTTGGTTGTAAAACTATTTTATTAAAGACAATTTCAATTGGGTTGTAAAACTATTTTAATTTTCAGACAAAAATTTGGGTTCGAAACTAGTTTTAATGCAAACTTGGGCATTTCTTGGCCCTGACGGACAGGATGGGGCAAAAGGTTGCGGCAGCGCGCTGGGCGCACGGTCACCGCATCCCAGGACAGGCCCGGACACGACCCCAAATCCCTACCCAAAGGGACAAAAACAGGACAAAACGGACGTCCGTTTGGGGTCGCGCGATGGAGTTGGCCTCAATGAACCGGGTGGAATTCATGCAAACATGGTCAGATTTCGTACAAACATGATGGATTTGACAAACACATCGGATTTAGCTACATTCTGAACATTTAGAACAAAAAAAGACCCGCCCCTAAACCCATCCTACGGCGGCGGCGGCCGGCGTCCAAGCCCGTGCCGTCCTCCTTTCGCCGTCTCTATGAGCACCGGTGATATGACCGACGAAGTGAAGGTGCAGTCTCCGGAGAGGAAGAGTAGAACACAGAAGATGGGCCGGCCCACATGGGACACCAGGCCCCGCCGCCTCCTATGGCCTACTCATCCTCGGAGGAGTCCGTGCCTTAGGGCATCTCCAGCCGTTCAGCCCCCCAGGGCGCCTAAATAGAGCGGCCTGGGGGCGTGCTGGTGCTAGTTCGGCCCCTGGGGGTGACCTAGCTCCCAGTCACGCCCCCACGCGCCGGCCCCAGGATGCGGGAAATTTAAACTTGGTCGTTCCCGCTCTCAAAAGACGCCGCAAATCCGGCGATCGGACGTAGTCTGGCGTTACAAAAAACAGAGCGCCGCCGCCGCAAGTTCGCGTGCGCAATGATTCACTCGGCGGGGTCGGCTCCAGGCGTTGGCGGAGTCGGCGTGCGCGGGCTCGGCGGTGTCGGAGCTGCTTCGGTGCTGGGCTATGTCGGCGCGGCTTCGGCACTGCTGGGCGGCGATGTAGAGGCGTCGCTCGGGCTTGGCGTCCGTGTGGTCGTGGGCGTCGTCGGTGTTGCCGTCGGCAGCTCGCTCAGGATGAGGCCGCGCTGCACCAGGTACCACGCCTTGAGCTTCTCGTCGTTGCTCTGGAGCACCAGGTACCACGCCTTGAGCTTCCCAATGCCTGCTGATGGTTCATCGGCGGCATGTAGGAGGCGCATCTGGCTATGTTCTCCTCCGTTGCTGCCACTTCCTGGCGAGCGGCAGCTTGAGCACGGATGGCATCGTAGATGGCACGTTGCTCCACGCTGAAATTTGGGTTCGCCGCAGCCATGGCCACCACGGCCTCCTTGCTCACGCGTTCGCCGTAAATCTAGCCCTCCGCCAGTCGATGCTTTTCCAGGAGGCAATGTTCTAACGATGTTCCTCCTTTTGCCTACTGGAACACCGAAAAAGACGTCGGCGAAGGCTGCACCTTGATACGTCCCCAACGTATCGATAATTTTTTATTGTTCTATGTTGTTATATTATCATTCTTGGATGTTTTACAATCATTTTATAGCAATTTTATAACATTTTTTGGGACTAATAAATTAACATAGAGCCCAGTGCCAGTTGCTATTTTTTGTTTTTTTACATCGCAAAAAATCAATACCAAACGGAGTCCAAACGCAGCGAAACTTTTTGGAGAATTTTTCTGGACCAAAAGACACAAGATGGGCCAAAGAAGTACCAGAGGGGTGCCCCGAGTGGGACACAACCCACCTGGGTGCGCCTGGGGGCCCAGGCGCGGCCTGGTGGGTTGTGCCCACCTCGGTGGTCTCCAGCACCGCCTCTTCGCCCTATAAATACCCAAATATTTCAGAAACCCTAAGAGAGTCGACGAAACACAATTCCAGCTACGGCAAGTTTCAGAACCACGAGATCCAATGTAGACATCATCACGGAGGGGTTCATCATCCTCATTCATGCCTCTCCGATGATGCGTGAGTAGTTCATCGTATTCGTACGGGTCCGTAGGCAGTAGCTAGATGGCTTCCTCTCTATATTTTGATTCTCAATACAATGGTCTCTTGGAGATCTATTTGATGTAACTCTTTTTTGCGGTGTGTTTGTTGGGATCCGATCAACTTTGAGTTTATAATCAGATCTATTTTATCCAGGAAAGTTACTTGAGTTTTGTTCTCTTATATGCATGATTATTTATAGCCTCGTATTTCTTCTTCGAAGCTTTGGTTTAGTTAGGCGAACTAGATCTATTTTTCTTGCCATGGGCAGAGGTGCTTTGTGATGGGTTCGTCATGCGATGTTCTTTCCCAGTGACAGAAGGGGCAACAAGACACGTATTGATCGTTGCTATTAAGGATAGCAAGATGGGGTCTATTCCTACATGCATGCATCTTGTCTACATCATGCCAGCGTTCTTATTGCATTACTCCATTTCTCCATGAACTTAATACACAAGATGCATGCTGGATAGCGGTCGATTTGTGGAGTAATAGTAGTACATGCAGACAGGAGTCCGTCTACTACTCTTGGACGTGATGCCTATATATTGATCATTGCCAGGATATCGTCATAATTATTTGAGGTTCTATCAATTGCCCAACAGTAATTTGTTTACCCACCGTGTGCTATTTCTTGAGAGCCACTAGTGTAATCTACGGCCCCGAGTCTATTTTTTATCATATTTGCTTTCCGGTCTATTATTTGCCTTTCAGATATATTTTTATTAGCTTTTATTTTTAGAACTATTATTCCAAAAACGCAAAAATACTTTGCTGCACTTTTTATTTGCATCTTTTATTTCACGTTTATTTGAGATCTATTTTATCCAATCTACACGATTTTTCCCATCAACTTGACAATTTCCTACGTCGTTACACGTAAGAGGGAATGACAACCCCTCATAAGCGTCGGGTTGCAAGTATTTCTGAAGGAAATATGCCCTAGAGGCAATAATAAAGTTGTTATTTATATTTCCTTATATCATGATAAATGTTTATTATTCATGCTAGAACTGTATTAACCGGAAACTTAGTACATGTGTGAATATATAGACAAACAAAGTGTCCCTAGTATGCCTCTACTTGACTAGCTCGTTAATCAAAGATGGTTAAGTTTTCTGACCATATACATGTGTTGTCATTTGATGAACGAGATCACATCATTAGAGAATGAAGTGATGGACAAGACCCATCCGTTAGCTTAGCATTATGATCGTCTAGTTTTATTGCTATTCCTTTCTTCATGACTTATACATATTCCTCTGACTATGAGATTATGCAACTCCCGAATACCGGAGGAACACCTTGTGTGCTATCAAACGTCACAACGTAACTGGGTGATTATAAAGATGCTCTGTAGGTGTTTCCGAAGGTGTTTGTTGAGTTGGCATAGATCGAGATTAGGATTTGCCACTCCGTGTATCGGAGAGGTAACTCTGGGCCCTCTCGGTAATGCACATCACTATAAGCCTTGCAAGAAATGTCATTAATGAGTTAGTTGCGGGATGATGCTTTACGGAACGAGTAAAGAGACTTGTTGGTAATGAGATTGAACTAGGTATGATGATACCGACGATCGAATCTCGGGCAAGTAACATATCGATGACAAAGGGAATGACGTATGTTGTTATGCGGTTTGACCGATAAAGATCTTTGTAGAATATGTAGGAGCCAATATGAGCATTCAGGTTCCGCTATTGGTTATTGACCGGAGATGTGTCTCGGTCATATCTACATAGTCCTCGAACCCGTAGGGTCCGCACGCTTAATGTTCGATGACAATTGGTATTATGAGTTATGTGTTTTTGATGACCAAAGTTTGTTTGGAGTCCAAGATGATATCACAGACATGACGAGGAGTCTCAAAATGGCTGAGAGGTAAAGATTTATATATTGGAAGGTTATATACGGACACAGGAATGGTTCCGAAGAAGAACGGGGATTTTTTTGGAGTACCGGGAGGTTACCGGAACCCCCCGAGAAAGTTATTGGGCCTAATGGGCCATAGTGGAGGAGAGGAGGCAGGCCACAGGAGGTGGGGCGCGCCCCCTTGCTCCAATCCGAATTAGACAAGGGGAGGGGGGCGGCCCCCTCTTTCCTTATCCCTCTCCCTCCTTTCCCCTTCCCCCCTCTACGTTGGAAGGAAAGGGGGGCCGACTCCTACTAGGTTTGGAGTCCTAGTAGACCCCCCCCCCTTGGCGCGCCTCCCCCATGGTCGGCCTCCTCCTCCCCCTCCTTTATATACGTGGGCAGAGGGCACCCCAAAGGCACAACATCAATTGTCTTAGCCGTGTGCGGTGCCCCCCTCCACAGTTTACCACCTCGGTCATATTGTCGTAGTGCTTAGGCGAAGCCCTGCGGCGATCGCATCATCAACACCGTCACCACGCCGTCATGCTGACGAAACTCTCCCTCGACCCTCTACTGGATCAAGAGCTCGAGGGACGTCATCGTGTTGAATGCGTGCTGAACATGGAGGTGCCGTACATTCGGTACTTGGATCGGTTGGATCGTGAATACATTCGACTACATCAACCGCGTTACTAAACGCTTCCGCTTTCGGTCTATGAGGGTATGTGGACACACTCTCCCCTCTCGTTGCTATGCATCTCCTAGTTAGATCTTGCGTGATCGTAGGAATTTTTTTGAATTACTACGTTCCCCAACAGTGGCATCTAAGCCAGGTCTATGCGTAGATGATATATGCACGAGTAGAACAGAAAGAGTTGTGGGCGACAATAGTCATACTGCTTACCACAAATGTCTTACTTTTATTCGGCGGTATTGTTGGATGAAGCGGCCCGGACCGACATTACATGACCGCATTCATGCGACTGGTTCTATCGACGTGCTTCGCACACAGGTGGCTGGCGGGTGTCTGTTTCTCCAACTTTAGTCGAATCGAGTTTGACTACGGTCGGCCCTTGTTGAAGGTTAAAACAGCACACTTGATGAAAGATCTTTGTGGTTTTGATGCGTAGGTAAGAATGGTTCTTGCTAGAAGTTCGTAGCATCCACGTAAAACTTGCAACAACAAAGTAGAGGATGTCTAACTTGTTTTTGCAGGGCATGTTATGATGTGATATGGTCAGGACGTGATGAGATATAAATTGTTGTATGAGATGATCATGTTTTGTAAAAGTTGTCGGCAACTGGCAGGAGCCTTATGGTTGTCGCTTTATTGTATGAAATGCAATCGCCATGTAATTGCTTTACTTTATCACTAAGCGGTAGGGATAGTCATAGAAGAAATAGTTGGCGAGACGACAACGATGCTACGATGGAGATCAAGGTGTCAAGCCAGTGACGATGGAGATCATGACGGTGCTTTGGAGATGGAGATCAAAGGCACAAGATGATGATGGCCATATCATGTCACATATTTTGATTGCATGTGATGTTTATCCTTTATGCATCTTATTTTGCTTAGCACGGCAGCAGCATTATAAGATGATCCCTCACTAAATTTCAAGGTATAAGTGTTCTCCGTGAGTATGCACCGTTGCTACAGTTCGTCGTGCCGAGACACCACGTGATGATCGGGTGTGATAAGCTCTACGTTCACATACAATGGGTGCAAGCCAGTTTTGCACATGCAGAATACTCGGGTTAAACTTGACGAGCCTATCATATGCAGATATATATGGTCTCGGAACACTGAGACTGATAGGTGGAACGTGAATCATATAGTAGATATGATCAACATAGTGATGTTCACCATTGAAAACTACTCCATCTCACGTGATGATCGGACATGGTTTAGTCGATATGGATCATTTGATCATTTAGATGACTAGAGGGATGTCTATATAAGTGGGAGTTCTTTAGTAATATGATTAATTGAACTTTAATTTATCATGAACTTAGTACCTGATAGTTTTTGCATATCTATGTTATTGTAGGTCAAGGGCCCGTGCTACCGTTCCCTTGAATTTAAATGCGTTCCTAGATAAAGCTAAGTTGAAAGATGATGGTAGAAACTACACAGACTGGGTCCGTAACTTGAGGATTATCCTCATTGCTGCACAGAAGAATTGCATCCTGGAAGCACCGCTAGGTGCAAGACCCATTGCAGGAGCAACTCCGAACGTTATGAACGTCTGGCAGAGCAAAGCTGATGACTACTCGATAGTTCAGTGTGCCATGCTTTACGGCTTAGAATCAGGACTTCTAAGACGTTTTTAACGTCATGGAGCATATGAGATGTTCCAGGAGTTGAAGTTACTATTTCAAACAAATGCCCGAGTTGAGAGATATGAAGTCTCCAACAAGTTCTACATTTGCAAAATTGAGGAGAATAGTTCTGTCAGTGAACACATACTCAGAATGTCTGGGTACCACAACCACTTATCTCATCTGGGAGTTAATCTTCCTGATGATGGTGTCATTGACAGAGTTCTTCAATCACTGCCACCAAGCTATAAAGGCTCGTGATGAACTATAATATGCAAGGGATGGAAAAGACAATTCCCGAGCTATTCACGATGCTAAAGGCTGCGGAGGTAGATATCAAGAAGGAGCATCAAGTGTTGATGGTTAACAAGACCACTAGTTTCAATAAAAAGGGCAAAGGGAAGAAGGGGAACTTGAAGAAGAACAACAAGAAAGTTGCTGCTCAAGGGAAGAAATCCAAGTCCGGACCTAAGCCTGAGACTGAGTGCTTCTACTGCAAAGGGACTGGTCACTGGAAGCGAAACTGCCCCAAGTATTTGGCGGATAAGAAGGATGGCAAAGTGAAAGGTATATTTGATATACCTATTATTGATGTGTACCTTACTAATGCTCGTAGTACCGCCTGGGTATTTGATACTGGTTCTATTTCTCATATTTGCAACTCGAAACAAGGCTACGGATTAAACGAAGATTGGCTAAGGACGAGGTGACGATGCGCGTGGGAAATGGTTCCAAAGTCGATGTGATCGCAGTCGGCACGCTACCTCTACATCTACTGTCGGGATTAGTTTTAGACATAAATAATTGTTATTTGGTGCCAGCGTTGAGCATGAACATTATATTTGGATCGTGTTTGATGCGAGACAGTTATTCATTTAAATCAGAGAATAATGGTTGTTATATTTATATGAGTAATATCTTTTATGGTCATGCACCCTTGATGAGTGGTCTATTTTTGTTGAATCTCGATTGTGGTGATACACATATTCATAATATTGAAGCCAAAAGATGCAAGGTTAATAATGATAGTGAAACTTATAAATACCCAAATATTTTAGGAACCCTAGGAGAGTCGACAAAACACAATTCCAGCCGCCGCAAGTTTCAGAACCACGAGATCCAATGTAGACAACATCATGGAGGGGTTCATCATCCTCATTGGTGCCTCTCCGATGATGCGTGAGTAGTTCATTGTAGATGTACGGGTCCGTAGGCAGTAGCTAGATGGCTTCCTCTCTCTTTTTTGATTCTCAATACAATGGTCTCTTGGAGATCTATTTGATGTAACTCTTTTTTGCGGTGTGTTTGTTGGGATCCAATGAACTTTGAGTTTATGATCAGATCTATTTTATCTGTGAAATTTATTTGAGTTTTGATCTCTTATATGCATGATTATTTATAGCCTCGTATTTCTTCTATGAATCTTTGGTTTAGTTAGGCCGACTAGATTGATTTTTCTTGCCATGAGAAGAGATGCTTTGTGATGGGTTCGGTCATGCGGTGTTCTTTCCCAATGATAGAAGGGGCAGCAAGACACGTATTGATCGTTGCTATTAAGGATAACAAGATGGGGCATATTCCTACATGAATAGATCTTGTCTACATCATGTTATCATTCTTATTACATTACTCTGTTTCTCCATGAACTTAATATACTAGATGGGTGCTGGATAGGAGTCGATGTGTGGAGTTATAGTAGCAAATGTCGGCAGGAGTCGATCTACTAATCTTGGATGTGATGCCTATATATTTCTCATTACCTGGATATAGTCATAATTATTTGAAGTTCTATCAATTGACCAACAGTAATTTGTTTACCCACCGCGTGCTATTTCTTGAGAGAAGCCACTAGTGAAATCTACGCCCCCCCCCCCCGAACTATTCTTTATCATATTTTCTTTCTGATCTATTATTTTCCTTTGAGATCTATTTTTATTTTCTTTTATTTTTAGATCTATTATTCCAAAAACCCAAAAATACTTTGCTGCACTTTTATTTGCATTTTTTATTCCGCATTTATTTGAGATCTATTTTATCCAATCTGCACAATTTTTATCCCGTCAACTTGACAATTTCCTACGCCATTACCCGTAAGAGGGACTGACAACCCCTCATAAGTGTCGAGTTGCAAGTATTTGTTCTTTGTGTGCAGGTACCGTTTACATAGTGTTGCTTGGTTCTCCTACTATATTGATACCTTGGTTTCATAACTGATGGAAATACCTAACATAGCTATGCTGCATCATCCCTTCCTCTTTGGGGAAATACCGACGTAGTTCAAGCGACATCACACCTCCGCCATGGCAGCATTGAACTGCGCCTGCACCTGCTCCATGGTGAAGCCGGCATGAACATGATTGGAGTGGAAAGCAACTTGAAGAGGCTAGAAATGAAGGTTCAAATTGTAGGATTGGAATCTCTTGATCTCAACACATGAGTAGGTGGTTCTCTCTTAGAAAATGAATTTTGGAAGTAGTGTTTTGTTCTGATGGGTCTCTTAGAGAGCAAGTGGTGGTGGAGGGGTATAAATAGGCAGCACTTCCAACCATTACAAGTCTTTAACCCAACTCGGTGGCACCGATATGATAATCTCGATGAGACAAACTAGTGCAAAATACTTGACCATTAGTCTTTTCGGGAGACTAATTATACCAACTTGGTGTTACCGAAGTGCAATGGCTAGGGCAAGACCTCGTTTCGATAATTCTGATCGGTTCATCTCGGTAATTCTGAAATGAAGCAACTTCATCACAGAAACTTGGTCAGGTCATCTCGGTGGGACCGAGAACCATTTCGGTCAAACCGAATTCCTACGGTTTTGGTTGTGGCAATGGAATGATTATCTCGGTGGGTCCGAAATAGGTGATGCCAGTGGGATCAAAATGAATATTTAGGGTTTTGGATAGATGTCTTTTGAGAAAGTGATTGAGGGTTTTTGGAGCAATATAACAAAGCACTTGAGCAACAACCTCATCAACAATACCTCATCCCCTTTTAATAGTATGGCTTTCCTAAGGGACTCAATGTGATCTTGGACACTAAACCAAAAATATAGAGTCTTTGGGTAGCCAATTCTTGTCCTTGACATTTTGAGGGGTCCACATCCATTAGTCCTTGCCATGTCAATTATTGATCTTTTCTAAAATCTATCATCAAGGTTCATTAGATCAATGACATATATGTTGTTATTAATTACCAAAACCACCCGGGGATTAGTTCCACTTTCAATCTCCTCCTTTTTGGTAATTGATGACAACATATAGATCAAAGCTATGACGAATGATATAATGAGTGAAATACATCTTCGCTTTGAGAAGTATGTGATAAGCAAGAGTTCCTCCTAAATTTGTGCATTATTAAAAATTGGCGTTTGAATGCAAATGCACAATCGATTAGGATAATGGGTTACTCTTCCATGTCACATACATCTTGGTGGAGCGCTCGAAATGATATGATTGCATAGTAATTAGCACTCATCACCAAACAAGCAAGTGAATGATCATAAAAAGAGCATATGAATGGATATCCAAGCAAGCATAGAATTAAAGTATGGTATGATCAAGCACACAATGACGTAGTCTCATACATGCATCACGCAAAAGTAACTCAAAGTAGCAAGAATCTCTCAAGGAAAAGAAAACGAACAAAAGCAAAACACTCTCTCGAAGCCTAATGAGCTATACTATTCTCCCTCTTTGGCAACAACTACCAAAAAGTTCAAATAAGTATAGAGCTAAATGTCACTCTAGGCTTGATCTCCTGAAGCTCCTAGTGGTGAAGTCCTCTGACTTGTAGCGCCGGTGTGCGTCGATGTCGGAGTAGAGAGAATTTCATCTATAAATGCCTCAGACAAAGTCTGCTGTACTGGAGGAGTGGAGATGGCAGGAGGCACTAAGGGGGCAACTGAAGGTGTAGCTGCTGGAGCCGAGACTATACCTCTGGAAGTGGTAGGTACTGCAGCTGATCTAGGCATGGTCCTGAACTGAGTAGTCATGGGAATGTCATCACCTGGATGCTCCTCATCATCACTAGATGGACGTGCTCTGGCTTCATCCACCTCATGCTTCAGACTCTCAACAATGGTCTGACGCTCTATCACCTTGACATCCAAATCATGAATCTTCGTCTCTACAATCCTCTCAAGACTCTCTTAGTTCTCTGCGAGGTTGGCCAGACTCTGCTCGATCCTCCGAGTAGTTTGAATGAGATATTGCATCTGGTATGTCTTGGTCTTGAACATTGGAGATGAGGGAGCACTAGGTCTTGAAGTCCTTGCAGCCTCTTCGCCTGCGTGTGCTGTGGCCGAGGTAGGATGGGATGGATCCATCATCATTGTGTTGTCCTCAAACTCAAGCCAAAGGGGCAAATGCTCACGATCCAGCAGAAAAGTCTTATGTGCACCCTTCAGTTGATAAGCATCTGAGTATGAGGGGCAAAACCACAAGACCTCTTCTGATCAGCAGTTGTCCTCTTTATGGTTTCCACTATGAGATCCATGACCTTGAACCTATTATATTGGTCAATATGATTCAACCTGTTAATAGAGTGACCACGAATCATCCTCTCATCGTCTGACTTGGGCATCAAAGTATGCCTCATGATGGTCTTGGAGGTAGCGAGTCATGCCAATAAATGATAAACACAGCTAAGCTTGTGAGAGTCTGATAACCCACAAGTATAGGGGATCGCAACAGTTTTCGAGGTTAGAGTATTCAACTCAAATTTATAGATTCGACACAAGGGGAGCCAAAGAATATTTGAAGGTATTAGCAGCTGAGTTGTCAATTCAACCACACCTGGAGATTAATTATCTGCAGCAGAGTGATCAGTAGCAGAGTAAGTTGATAGTTTTGAGAGTAGTGACAGTAGCAGCGGTAACAGTAACAGTGATAGCAATATTTTGTAGCAAGTGTAATAGTGATGATAGCAGTAGTAACACAGCAAAATCAATAAGGATAAATTTGTAGGCATTGGATCGGTAACTTGTTGGATGATATTCATCATGAGACAGTTATAACCTAGGGTGATATTGCACTAGCTCCAGTTCATCGATATAATGTAGGCATGTATTCCGTAAATAGTCATACGTGCTTTATTAAAAGAACTTGCATGACATCTTTTGTCCTACTCTCTCGTGGCAGCGGGGTCCATATTGGAAACTAAGGGATATTAAGGCCTCCTTTTAATAGGGAACCGAAACAAAGCATTAACACATAATGAATACATGAACTCCTCAAACTACGGTCATCACCGGGAGTGGGCTCGCTTGTTGTCAATCCGGGGTTGCCGGATGATAACCGTAGTAGGTGACTATAACTCGCAAGATCGGATCTAAAACATGGATATAATGATGAATTCATAAATGGTTCAGATCTGAAATCATGGCACCCGGGCCCAAAGTGACAAGCATTAAGCATGGCAAAGTCATAGCAACATCAATCTAAGAACATAGTGGATACTAGGGATCAGGCCCAAACAAAACTAACTTGATTACATGATGAATCTCATCCAACTCCTCACCGACCAGCGAGCCTACGAAGAAATTACTCACTCCCGGTGGGGAGCTTCATGGAATTGGCGATGGAGAAGGGTTGGTGATGACGAAGAACGAAGACCCCCCCCCCCTCTCCGAAGCCCCAAACGGACTCCAGATCCGCCCTCTCGAGGAAGAACAGGGCTTGGCCGCGGCTCCGTCTCGTGGATCGTGATAATTCTTTCTCCCTGTTTTTTTTTCTGGAAATATGTGAATTTATAGTATTAGGGGGGTCGTCAGTAGGGCCACCAGGTGGGTACAACCCACCTGGGCGTGCCAAGAGAGGGGGCGCGCCCTGGTGGGTTGTGCCCACCCAGGGCCCCTCTCCTGTGGGTCTTGGCTCCAGAAATTCTTATTATTGGTATAAAAATCCTCAAAAAGTTTCGTTCCATTCCGGGAACTTTTATTTCTGCACAAAAACAACACCATGGTAGTTCTGCTGAAAACAGCGTCAGTCTGGGGTTAGTTTCATTCAAATCATGCAAATTAGAGTCCAAAACAAGAGGAAAAGCGTGAGAAAAAGTAGATACGTTGGAGACGTATCAACTCCCCCAAGCTTAAACCTTTGCTTCTCCTCAAGCAATTCAGTTGATAAACTGAAAGTGAGAAAGAAAAACTTCTACGAACTCTTTTGCTCTTGTTTGCATAAATAAGCTTAAACAGCACCCAGGTTTTCAGTTAACATTATAACTAACCATGCCAACAATAACTCTTAAAGATTATAATGACTCATATCAATGATATAATCAGCTAGCGAGCAATAAAAAGATATCTCAAATAGCAACACGTTGTCAAAACAACCATGATATAATATGACAATAATGGTATCTCGCTAGCCCTTTCTGAGACCGCAAAACATAAGTGCAGAGCACCTCCGAAGTTCAAGCAGCGACTAAACATTGTAATGCATGGTAGAAAAGATCCAGTCATGATGCAGCCAACATTAGCTATACACAATGTGTAAATCATGACCATTGTGCTCTACTCAGTTTCTGGCGCTTGTTTATAGAAGGTGATGACACAACATAAAAGTTTTTGAGACATGCACCCTTCTTATTTTGAGACATGCACCCTTCTTATTCACTTCACGACCATCAGTTATCAACATCTTCCATGCTAAGCACGCTAGTGGCGGTTCCCAAGCAGAATGTAAAGGTTTTGACTCCATTGGGAGTTTTTGTTTGATTATGTAAGAGATGAACTCTTTTTGTATTTTGCAGTTTGGGACTGGGCATCCCTATTACCGCCCATTTCCTCGTGCAACGGCGAGTGAATAAACACTCGACCTGAGGATAACATGCTTAGCACGAAAGATATCGACCACCTCCTGTCGTTCCATGAACGATCCAGGCACACAAAACGGATAATTTTTTTTAGAAGTTTTTAGAGGTGGCACATGCAAATTTACTTAGGACGACAGGGTAATACCTTATATAGGTAGGTATGGTGGACTCATCTGGAATAACTTTGGGTTCAAGGTTTTTGATGTACAAGCAGAATTCCCACTTAGTACAGGCGAAGGCTAGCAATTTAAGACTGGGAAGTGGCCAGCTAGAGAGCAACAACGATCATAACCAGGCATTATGCATAAGTAACATTAGACACTAGCATGAGTAGGATATGAACACCATGAATATAAACATTATATAGGCTATGTTGGTTTTGATTCAACTACATGCATGAACATGTACCAAGTCAAGCCACTCGAACATTCAAAGGAGGATACCATATCATCATACTACATCACAATCATTTTAACGCTATGTTGATATCCAAGGTAAATCATTATCCACTCCCAGCTACTTATGCATGGCATGAGAAACTATAATCTCTAATTGTCATTGCAAACATGTTTAATCATAACGGGCTGAATCATGAGCACTAGGTTAAACATATTTACACAGACAAGACAAGTTGAGTTCATACCAGTTTCTCTTTGCCACGGCCGGCTCATCGAATATCGTCATTATTGCCTTTCACTTGCACGACCGAATGATATGAAAATAATAATAGTGCAAGAGTGCCATGGACTAAGCTGGAATCCGCAAAACATTCTATTCAACAGGAGAAGACAAGGTAAAATGGGCTCTTATTAGTTCAACAATTATTCATACTATATGATGCCCCCGCGCGTTGCTGCGGGAATTGGTTGCAATATATTTCAAGGAGATTTGATTGTGTATAAATTTTTAGATTAAGAACACATGAACCAAAATCAAAAGATACATACGACTTATTATATTTGATAACATATTTATTGAATATAAGGTGAACAATAGAATGATAATTATTTTCCCATGCATGGTTGCATGTAGTGGTGGGTCTTTATGATGCATGGTTGCATGTTAATGTGGGCCTTATCCCATCCATAATTGTATGTTGATGTGGCATGCTTGCATGTTAAGATAAATAGGTTAGTGGGGATCAATCTCTTAGGTATATAGGATGAGAGCCACTCAACATTTTCATCATGGTCTTCTCCTCGGTACAACTCGAATAAAAGAAAAGAAAATCAAAGAAACACACTGAAATATTTTTGGAGTTTTTGCTTTTCTTCAACAAGCAAATAATAAGAAAAAACGAGAAAAACTATTTACACAGGAAAGCTCCCAACAAGCAAAAGAAGAACAAGGAAATCTTTTTAGATTTTCTTTTTAGTACTACTACTAAGCATGCATAGAAAGTAAATTAACTACAACTAATTTTTTTGGTTTTTCTAAAGTTTTTTTAAACACACAAGAAGAAAGCAAGAAAATAAATCTAAGCATGGATGATACAATGAAAAAGTGTGAACATCGACAAATGGAATGATATGTGAACATGAATATAATGTCGGTGAGAAACACGTACTCCCCCAAGCTTAGGCTTTTGGCCTAAGTTGGTAGTAAATCAGTAGCCTGGAGGGTAGTATGGATCCTGAGGACCAGGCATCCACTCATCCCATTGCTGAGGAGCGGCATCCACTGATCCCACTGTGGAGGTGCCTGCGTAGCCTCTGCAGCAGCGTGAGCGTTCCAGTAGGCGAGGATGTCTGCGGGCATAATCCGGTATCCGCCCCTGGCAACAGAATCAAACAAAGCAGGTGCAGGCAAGGGGATAACATCACGAGTGTCAACGTTATAGACCAAGTTATAAGGAATGACAATGTTAGGACGATCATGTGTAAGAAAGGGATGGTGATCCATGGCTACATGATCTAGGTAAACTGTGGTAAGAGGGAAATCATGAGGGCGTATCTCAACCTCGAAGTGAGCCGCCAAATGAGTAGCATAAATCCCACCATGTATTTTACCCTGAGATTTATTAAGGTGCAGGCGACGAGTCACGATAGCCCCCAAGCTATACATGTTGTCGTCCTCAATGGCACGACGTAAAACAGCAAGGTCTGGTGAACTAAGTGCTCCCACCTTCTCCCTAGCAAGCAATCATTTGGTAATGAAATATGCAAAGTAACGGACAACAGAGAAATGTAAACCACCGGCAGTGATGGCTGACACTCTCCTCTCATCACCCACTGTCAAAGTGTGACAAAATCCTCAAACTCAGCCGGCCTATGCTCGGCCAAGCTCCCGTCAGAAGGGATCAAGCATATGTCACAAAACTCAGTAAGTGGTATCTGATGATTTTCAGCGTATAAATCAAAGCTCACTTCAGGAGGATTATTTCTAGGCAAGAAAGTAAAGCTTTGAACAAACATATTTGTGAGGATTTGGTGCTGGTCATACTCATCTGCGATGAAGTTGGTGAGACCGGCAATGGCAATGAATTGCATGAACTCGTCATGAATTCCAGCTTCTTGTAGGAACGGGATGTGCGGCCATTCGCACGGCCGTACCTCTGCCAACCTCCAAGGGTGAAGATCATTGTCAGAAGACTCCCCTATAACACCCTTGGAGTTCTTCCTTGAGCCATATTTCCTGAAGATATTCATGTCCGCGTACAATTTTTCCTATGAACAAAAATCTGAATTTTTAGTTCACAATTTTTTTCCAACAAAGCTTCACAAAACTAATAGCAACTACTCATAGGGATACACAGAGGCCATAGCAAGCATTCAAACTACTTAGAACACTAAGAATTAAACATGCAAGCACATCTACAGCAGCACCAAGTATAAACCACTAAAACAAAAACTAATTGGACAAATGGTGGAGTCACATATCAAGCAACAATCTCCCGAAACAGTTTCGGAAATGGAGCTTCGAGCAAAGGGATCAAAATTGGCAGCAAAATGAGCAAGAACACGGGAGAGAGAGCAAGAGTGATTTTTTCTGGAGGTAGGTGACAATGTGGGCTAAAGAGATAAGCAAGGGGGCTCACGTGGGGACCACAAGCCCCCTAGGGCGCGCCAGGGGGTGCTGGCGTGCCCAGGTGGGTTGTGCCCACCTGGTGCACCCCCCCTCTTGTTATTTTTGCACCAAAAAATCTTAAATATTCAGGAAAAAACATATACAATTTTCAGGGCATTATGAGAACTTTCATTTTTAGGTCATTTTTTTATTGTACGGGAAATTCAGAAAACAGACAAAACATGGCATTTTATTTTATTTAACTAATAAAAACAGAGAATAAAAAGTAGGGATAGAAAGTAGTGCTTACTAAATTCATCAACTTCATACCATTCAAAAATGATCCATTAATAAGGTTGATCAAGTCTTATTAACAACCACTTTCGATTAGCATGAAACCGAAGAACTTTTGTAAATCACTAAGTTGCCTCAATGGGGATATGCATTTCCCCAACAATAAGCATTTCATATTTCTTTTTGACAGTAGGTAGAGGTATTTGAAAACTTCCAATAGTGATTGTCGGAGATTTGTCAATAACATTAATACCATTCACTTGGAATTGTTTTTTCGGAAAATGCACCGTATGCTCATTATCATTGATATGAAAAGTGACCTTGCTTTTATTGCAATCAATAACAGCCCCTGCAGTATTCAAGAAGGGTCTACCAAGGATAATCGACATGTTGTTGTCGTCAGACATCTCAAGTATAACAAAACAGTCAAAATAGTAACATTAGCAACAACAACGGGCACATCCTCACAGATACTGATGGGTATAGCAGTTGATTTTTTAGCCATTTGCAAAGATATTTCAGTAGGTGTGGGTTTATTCAAGTTAAGTCTTTTATATAAAGAGAAAGGCATAACACTAATACCAACTCCTAAATCACAAAGCAGTTTTCACATAATTATTTTTGATGGAGCAAGGTATAGTTGGTATACCCGGATCTCCAAGTTTTTTAGGTACTCCATCTTTAAAAGTATAATTAGTAAGCATAGTGGATATTTCAGCTTCCGGTATTTTTCTCTTATTAGTGATGATGTCGTCTTTCATATACTTTGCATAAGGAGGGATTTTAAGGATATCAGTCAAGAGAGTAGCAAAGCGCTCAAATTCTTCATCATCATTCTTTTTAGTTGACTTGGGTGGAAAAGGCATAGTTTTTTGAACCCACAGTTCTCTTTCTTTACCGTGTTTTCTAGCCACAAAGTCTCTTTTGTCATATCTTTTATTCTTAGGTTGTGGGTTATCAAGATCAACAGGTGGTTCTATCTCAACATCATTATCTGGTTCT
This sequence comes from Triticum urartu, assembly GCF_003073215.2. Taxonomy (NCBI): domain Eukaryota; kingdom Viridiplantae; phylum Streptophyta; class Magnoliopsida; order Poales; family Poaceae; genus Triticum; species Triticum urartu. Next base: position 630,518,544 of record NC_053026.1, read on the forward strand.
TTACCATTGGTTGGTTGAGAGTCTTCATGAACCTCATCATTATCTTTTTCATTATCATTAGGTGAGTGTTCATTACCAGATTGAGTTTCAGCATCTGAGATAGAAACTTCATTTTCATTATCAGGAGGTTTCTCTATTTCAGGTTCACTAGAAGTGTGCATAGTCCTATCATTTTTATTTTTCTTTTTCTTTCTAGAAGGACTAGGTGCACTAGTGTTAGCTCTTTGTGAATCTTGTTCAATTCTTTTAGGGTGTCCCTCGGGATAAAGTGGTTCCTGAGTCATTTTACCTCCTCTAGTTGCAACTCTAATAGCAAAGTCATTCATATTATGATTCATTTCATCAAGTAATTCTCTTTGAGATTTAGCAACTTGTTCTAATTGAGTTTGAATCATAGAAGCATGTTTTCCAACACCTCTAAAATCATTTGATATTCCAAAACAAGTCACTCAAGCGAGCAATCATATCAGAATTATATTTTAATTGTTTCATAACATTTTCATTGAAGTGATCTTGTTTTCTAATATAATTTTCAAACTCATAAATGCATTGGCTAGGATGCATATTGTGAGGATTGTCATTTTCATTGAACTTCATACGAGAATTTACCTCTACCACCTTAGGCATTGGTGGTGTATTAAGCCCATGTATTTCTTCAATAGGAGATAAATTTTCAGCATCCTCGGCTTTAATACATTTTTCCTTCATAGATTTCTTTGCCTCTTGCATATCTTCGGGACTGAGATATAATATACCCCTCTTCTTCAGAGTGGGTTTAGGCGGTGGTTCAGGAATAGTCCAATACCCTCCCGTGGCAAAATTAATAAGGATAAATTCGTAGGCATTGGATCTGTGACTTGTTGGATGATATTCATCATGTGACAGTTATAACCTAGGGTCATACGGCACTAGCTCCAATTCATTGATATAATGTAGGCATGTACTCCCTTCGTCTCAAAATTCTTGTCTTAGATTTGTCTAGATGCGGATATACCTAATACTAAAACGTGACTTGATACATCCGTATTTAGACAAATCTAAGACAAGAATTTTGGGACGGAGGGAGTATTCTGTAAATAGTCATACGTACTTTATTAAAAGAACTTGCATGACATCTTTTGTCCTACCCTCCCGTGACAGCGGGGTCCATATTGGAAACTAAGGGATATTAAGGCCTCCTTTTAATAGAGAACCGGAACAAAGCATTAACACATAGTGAATACATGAACTCCTCAAACCTACACTCATCACCGGGAGTGGGCCCGGTTGTTGTCACTCCGGGGTTGCCGGATCATAACCGTAGTAGGTGACTATAACTTGCAAGATCGGATCTAAAACATGGATATAATGATGAATTCATAAACGGTTCAGATCTGAAATTATGGCACCCGAGCCCAAAGTGACAAGCATTAAGCATGACAAAGTCATAGCAACATCAATCTAAGAACATAGTGGATACTAGGGATCAAGCCCTAACAAAACTAACTCGATTACATGATGAATCTCATCCAATTCCTCACCGACCAGCGAGCCTACGAAGGAATTACTCAATCCTATGAGGAGCGTCATGGTATTGGCAATGGAGAAGGGTTGGTGATGACGAAGAATGAAAGATCCCCTCTTCGGAGCCCCAAACGGATTCCGGATCTGTGGCAAGAATCATGGCGTAAACCCTAGTGCATTAAATCGGGGTGCCTCCAATTATTAAGTATAAAAGATAGTTCCTACGAACCCCATGTACGTATCTGCATATCCTTCATATATACGAGCAATGCTACACCTACGGGTTGACTATGTACGTCGTACCCCGCAAAAAAAAGACTATGTACGTCGTACGAAGGAGATCACTTGCAACATTTCTTACCTAATATTAAAGGGGGATTGTTTCTCCAGTTTTTTTGGTTTACGGTGGGACCCAGAAAATTTTCGTGTTTCCTCATGCGGGCGCTTTCTCCTTCTCCCGATTGGTTTTTGTCAAAAAAAAATATCACAGGACGTACAGAGCAGCAATGGGCCGGCCCATTAGCATACACACAGCCCGTGCCAATAAAAGAAATTTCAAGAAAAAACACTGCACCATGAGGGATCAAACCCAGCTGCTCACGCTTGATAGCTTAGAATGCAAGCCACTAGACTAAATAAGACTTGGTGTTTAATTAGCAGTGCGAAATTTAAAATTAAGCTCATAGTCGCGTCAGATACTGAGAGAAAAACTTTTTTTAAGTGAATATATTTTTGAACGCGAATTTTTTTCAAAGTTGGTAATAAAAAAATGAAACTCGAACATTTCTTTTTAAAAAGGAACATTTTTTAAACCTGACTATTTTTTAAAACACAAACAAGTTCTAGAACTACTACTGTTGTGATTAGTTTTCGAATTTGCAAACATTTTAAAAAACAAATATTGTTTGAGTTTTGAATTTGAAAAGTCTTTCCCGCGCAAAAAAAGAATTTGAAAAGTCAAACCGTTTTTTAAAACAAGATTTTTTAAAAAATGGAAGGTACTGTAGCTAAATTGTTTTAATCTATACCTATTAATACAACTTGGCGAGTTTTTTAAATATGCCCACCTGATGCATTGTTTTAGTTTAATTAATTAAACTAGAGATATGGAAAGAATCTTTTACTCTGTCGCATCTTCACGTACAACCAGTCTGACTCGGCCCAGTGACTCCTGTCAAAATACATGAGGAGTCCAACTAAGGTTTTATAGTCTATCTTACACAAACTACTCAATTTACATGATGACACGGCCATATATTATGTGCATTGATTTTCCATATTATATTACCCAGATAATAAAAAAAACTTTGTTCACGGCTCTTGATTTTCCTCGGACATGAAGGCAGCTCAACAATCCAATTATTGAACCTGGCCAACCTTGATGAGTGACAACTGGTGCTGCGACCATCGGCGGCAAGGGCGGCAAAAACGGCAAGCAGAAACATGTGTCTAATGTTGTATTGAAATGAAGGATGTGGACCTGAGGATGAGGCATTACTTATATTTATTATGTTATGGACACAAGGGTGAGGTCTTTAACCATGCTCAATGGGTAAAGGCGTGTGAGGGTTGTTTTCTCCCGTTGTAATGCACAGGCATATTTACTAGTGATTGAAAATAGGGGAGGATAGACCGCCCGGGGAAAATCAGGTGAGAGAGAATTAAGAGGAATGCTACGTATATATCCTATTTGTGTGTTTATTTTGCCAACCAGAGAGGCCCTGACACTCCTCCATAGTAGCATTCCTCCACGTATCTAGCAGACTCGGGACGTGACAGAAGAGCAGCACCCCGGATTACCGCGTCCTCGTTCCTGATTAGCCCCCTGCCATTGAAATAATCCCCGAGGAGCTGCCCAAGCATGGGGATCCTCACACTGCCACCGACGAGAATGACCTCGTCGATGGCGTCCTTGCGGCTCTGCATCTCGGAAGTGGGAGCACCTCCCATCACCACCGTCTCCACTATTTCCATTGCTCTCTCCATGAGGGCACGGTTCAGCTCCTCGAACTTGGCTCGTGTGAGCTCCTCGTAGATATCCGCTCCTTCGCTAAGAACCGATCCGATGTTCATAAGAACACCCTCTGGGTCGCTCAGTAGCTTCTTGGCCCTCTCGCAGTCCGCCCTCAGCTTCCTGAGAGCGCCCTCATCCCCACGGATGTCCCGGAGATGCTTCTCCTTGATCAGCTCCACGAAATAGTCCACAACCCTGCCGGTGAAGTCGTCACCTGCACAAAATGAATTCAACCAAAATTTTAGTTTCTTCCATTTGTTGCCTTGAGATGTGTATATATGAGTGCGTACCGCCCAGGTAGGGATCATGGTGTTCGTCCAAGAGATGGCCCGAGCCATCCTTGAACCTGAACTTGGCGGCGTGGCAAGTGCGGCCGCCGAGATGGAAGACGAGGATGACCTTGCGGTCGCCCCTCTTCTCATGAAGGCGGTACGCAGCCGCCGCCGCGACCTGCTCGTCCACAAGCTTGGCAGTACGGAAGCCACCACGCCACTGGGCAGCTTCCATGACGAGCGAACTGCGTTGAAGGCCGTTGAAGTGCCCGGGGACAGTGACCACGGCGTACCTGATCTCGCGGCCCAGATGCGCTTCCGCCATTCGCTTCAGCTCGGCTACAAGGATGCTGGCGACATCTTCGGGGAGGAATCTCTTCACGTTGCCTTCCTCAATCTCCATCTCGATGCCGCA
>NC_053026.1:630523747-630536174 GCF_003073215.2 Triticum urartu
GACTAATGGGCTGGCCAGGCCCGAACCAAAGCCATGTTTTCTACTAGTGTCACATCACAACATACCCTGCAAAAACAAGTTAGACGTCCTCTACTTTGTTGTTGCAAGTTTTACGTGCCCGCTACGGGCTTCTAGTAAGAACCTTTCTTACCTACGCATCAAAATCACAACGATTTTTCGTCACGTGTGATGTTTTAACCTTCAACAAGGACCGTCCGTAGTCAAATTTGATTCAACTAAAGTTGGAGAAACAGACACCCGCCGGCCACCTTTATGCAAAATAAGTTGCATGTTTGTCGGTGGAACCAGTCTCATGAACGCAGTCATGTAAGGTTGGTCCACGCCGCTTCATCCAACAATACCACCGAATCAAAATAAGACATTGGTGGTAAGAAGTATGACTATGATCACCCACAACTCTTTGTGTTCTACTCATGCATATCATCTAAGCATAGACCTAGCTCTGATACCACTGAAGGGGAACGTAGCATGCAATTTCAAAAAAATCCTATGATCAGGCAAGATCTATCTAGGAGATGCATAGCAACGAGAGGGGAAGAGTGTGTCCACGTACCCTCGTAGACCGAAAGCGGAAGTGTTAGCTTAACGCGGTTGATGTAGTCGAACGTCTTCGCAGTCCAACCGATCAAGCACCGAACATACGGAACCTCCGAGTTCTGCACATGTTCAGCTCGATGACGTCCCTCGAACTCTTGATCCAGCAAAGTGTCGAGGGAGAGTTTCGTCAGCACGATGGCGTGGTGACGGTGATGGTGATGTGATCCACGCAGGGCTTCGCCTAAGCAATACGACGATATGACCGGATGAGTAAACTATGGAGGAGGGCACTGCACACGTCTAAGAACAATTGATGTGCTATGGGGTTCCCCCTGCCCCCATATATAAAGGATGAGAGGGAGGAGTCCGGCCCTAGGGGCGCGCCCAAGTGGGGGGGGGGGCGACTAGGACTCCTAGTCCTAGTTGCCCCCCCTCCCCCTTCCTTTCTTTCGGAGGGGGGAAAGGGAATGAGAGGGAGAGGGAGAAGGAAAGGGGCCGCGCCCCTTCCCCTTGTCCAACTCGGACAGCCCATGGGGGCGCGGCACCCCTTGCGGGCTCCCCTCTCTCTCCCCCTATGGCCCATGTTGGCCCATTACTTCCCCAGGGGGTTCCGGTAACCCCTCGGTACTGCGATAAATATCCGAAACATCCCAAAACCATTCCGGTGTCCGAATACCATCGTCCAATAAATTAAACTTTACCTCTCGACTATTTCGAGACTCCTCGTCATGTATGTGATCTCATCCGGGACTCCGAACAATCTCCGGTCACCAAAACACATAACTCATAATACAAATCGTCATCGAATGTTAAGCGTGCGGACCCTACGGGTTCAAGAACTATGTAGACATGACCGAGACACATATCCGATCAATAACCAACAGCGGAACCTAGATGCTCATATTGGTTCCTACATATTCTACGAAGATCTTTATCGGTCAAACTGCAATGACAACATACGTCTAAAACCACTGTACATCCACTGATTATCTGACATCCTTTGCTTTATTGGAAGCAACACAACGACGTGGCGAAAGCGCAACCCCTCCGTTGGCGTGCCGAGCATGAAGCATGGCCCCCCTCGGACGATGTCATGGCGCGGCATGCCTGCCGGGCGAGGCAGCATGCACATGAGGCGGTGGAGGCCCTCGCGGTGGTGGACGTTGGAGAGGCGGAGTCACACTCTCCGACGCCCCGTAGGGTGCACCCCGCAACAGCGTCGTGGTGGACGTCGTCTCCTCCTGGGAAGGACCCGTCATCGACCTCACGTCCACCGGCACCGGCCGGGTTACGGGCTCCGACGAGGTAGAGTAGGGCATGGGAGACGGCGGTAGATCGAGTCCGGTGAGCTGGCTAGTGTCCCATGTCCTACTCTACCTCACCGGCGGCCGGACCGACACTATGAGGGGTGCAGCCAGCCGCGGGACATGGGCATGTCTCACTAGTTTTTGGTTTGTTATTCTCAGTTTTCCCTTTTTCTTTTGCTATTATTCTCAGCATGCCGTGAAGCTGTTGCCCTCGCACTTGATCTATTGCTCTCATATGTGGAAATCGCCTATGATTGCGAAGGAGTGGTTAACGCCATGAAGCAGTGCACTAGAAGAACATATGCAAGTATCATCAGGGAGATAACAGTGACGTTGGGTCAACTCCAACAATGTTCTTTCATCCTAGAAGGGCGTGCTACGAACTTCAGGGCACAAAGTCTTGCTAGACATGCTTTTGGTTTGGATATCTAATTCTTCAAAAAATGTCCAGGATTCGAAAAGTTTGTTCAAGTATTGTAAGAAAAGCTTAGAACTTTAAATTATCTTCCTTTTCCAAAATTTGTTCAAAACTCAAAAAATGTTCCCACATTCTTGAAAATGTTCGTGTTTTAATTTTTTTAAGAATTTCAAAATTGTTCAAGTTTTCCAAAACTGATAAATAAAAATGTTCGTCTTAGATAAATGTTTGCTACAGTACCCGCTAGTTTTCAAGAAATGTTCATGTTTTAAAAAAATGTTTGCATTTTTGATAAATGTTAAAAAGTTTCAAAAATATTGTGTGTTTTATATAAATGTTTGCTACGTTATCTCCTATTCTTAAAATTTGTTTGTGTTTCGAAGAATGTCCATGTTCAAAAAAATGCTGATAATTCAAAAAAAGTTTGAGATTTCCAAAAATGTCTGAGTTTAATTATTTTTCAGAACTTCTGCAAAATATTCGTGTTTTAAAAATATTCACTTTTTCAGAAAAAAATGTTTCAGTTTTATTTTCAAGGTTTGGCGCTGCTAATTAATCAGAAGTGGTTGTTAGTCTTAGTGGCTATCAGCTTGTTCCTTGTAGTAGGTGGTCCTACGTTCGCATCCTTGACTAGCATGTGTTTAGGGTGGTTGTACCAAAACGAAAGTGTTAACTAAGAGCATCTACAGTTGGACCCTTCAAACCCGCCTCAAACACCAGGGCAGGACACCCGGTCATGAAAAAACGACCTAGATGGACCCCTCAAACCGACCTCAAACGCCCGGGCTGACCGGCACCCCTCATTTCCAGCCCAAATATGGGGCGGATATGGGAGAGCTCGGGCGCGCCCGGGCACGACCGCCTGGCCCGCATCTACCGCACATATAGTTGTCCCCATCCGCTCGTCGGACCAAACCCTAGAGCCACTTCAGTCCACCCCCCTCCACTCCCATCTGCCACCGAAGATCACCTCCGGCGATCTCCGGCCTTCTCCGACATGGCGGGCAGCGGATCCGAGTCCTTCACCTCCAGATCCGTTGGCCATGAGCTCATCCCACGCGGCCCCGAGGAGGAGATGGCCGTCAGGGTTCCGCTCCGGCACTCCCGGGAGGCGGTTGCACGACGGCAGCACTCGGACTCGCAATGCCGGGAATTCGTTGCATCCGCACAACCGGTTCTTGGATCCGGCATCGCTGCCTCACCGGAGGCGGTGCTGTCCGTTTGGTGTCTGAACGCCGTGGCCGAAGCGCAACCCCTCCGTTGGCGTGCCGAGCACGAAGCATGGCCCTCCTCAGACGATTTCATGGCGCGGCATGCCCGCCGGGCGAGGCAGCATGCACATCAGGCGGTGGAGACCCTCGCGGTGGTGGATGTTGGAGAGGCGGAGTCACACCCTCCGGCGCCCCGTAGGGTGCACCAGTATGGGCACCGCAACCGCGTCATGGCGGACGTCATCTCCTCCCGGGAAGGACCTGTCATCGAACTCACATCCACCAGCACCGTCCGGGTTACGGGCTCCGACGAGGAAGAGTAGAGCATCGGAGACAGCGGTAGATCGAGTCCCGTGAGCCGGCTAGTGTCACATGTCCTACTCTACCTCGCTGGCGGCCGGACCGACACTATGAGGGGTGCAGCCAGCCGCCGGACATGGGCATGGCGGAGCCGGATGACCTCCGCTTAGTATTAGGTTTGCGTTGCATGTAATAATATGGATTTAAGATTCCTAATTTAAGGTATCCGGATGTAGAATTCATTATTTAAGGCGTGACCGGTCAATGTCTCCACGATTTAATTGCAGTGAAGTGATTACAGTTAGCTGTTGCAATCTTGCATGCGTACGTGGGATACATGTGCAGTTCATACAAACATGAATGGGTGGCACGTAAATACTTGTACGTACCCGACTTGAGTTTGCATGCATAGTAAACATTTGCATTTCAAACGACTGGCCGTCTAGTAAACACTGACTCCCAAGTCCCAACAGAACGATATGATTTGGAAGAATTTGGTAGGCTGAATCCCAACAGAATGTGATCGTATCGTCCTTGCTTTCTGTTTGTGGTGAGGATGACTGTGCTAGTGATGGCAACAGCTAACAACACATGAAGGTACGGGAGGGTGCATGATTGTTGCTATTCTTCAGTTGTGTGCATCGATTCCAATGCGATGACTTCTTCGCAAAAAGTGGAGGATGGGATCAAAGCACAAGCAGGATTGGAATGATGGGGTGATTCTGTTGCTGGCGTCCAGAGTGAGTGGTAACTTCATTTTGTGCTCTTGTTCGTTGTTGTCAGCTTCTATGGCTTACTGGTTTTGGTAGGCTGTACGTAGCCCTTCGTCGGCTTTGCGTATGTCTCGGATGTTCATTTGGGCTGAGGTATGCGCGTGTGTGAAGGTCGTGTTTAGTTGTAAGTTTTCTTCATGAAAATTAGGGGAAGAGAGTTGCTCGGTTTGAAAAGAAAACAATTTGTATATATGTTATATACGTGGCTAGCTGCCTCTCTAGGCCTTTACCCGTCCCCCCCTCTCTCTCTCTCTCGCCTTGATAGAATTTGATTCTGCCGATTAGCTGTTGCAATCTTCAGCCCGGAAGCAAACGACGCATGCAGCTGCATGCGTACGTGGGATGCATATGTGAAGCTCATACATACAGGAATGCATGGGTGCTACTTTGGTGTACCCGACTTGTGGCAACCTTTCAAGATGGAGGGAGAGAAGAGAACGGGTCAGATCACAGATGCGTCGTCGCATCACCTCCTCTCTGCCACGGTCTTGTTTGGTAAAATTTATCGACATGTTAAAGTTTGGCATATATCCTCATGTGCTAAGGTGCAAAGTCATTGTCATTCCGATCTCTATGGGTACGCCTGCCGCATTTTTGCACGGGGGCATTCTGGGACAATTCTTATTGGACAATGGAATATCTTCTGCGAAAACACATTGGTTTTCTCGACCCACTCTGTTATTACTCGATTCCGACGGATAAAACCACTGTACATCCATTGATTATGTGCCATCCTCTGCTTTATTGGAAACAACACAACAAAATTAAGATTTTATTTAAATTAATCACATCGAATTTTTATTTTCTACCGGGTTGATGAGAAATGGCATTGAATCCACCTACATCTCTAATAGGTAAAGAGGGTCCTAATCTCACCCGAGGATGTGTACATTGAGTACGTTCTTCATCAGTGGCGAAGCCCCGTTGAGTGTAGTGTAGTGAATTGACCACACATGTTTTTGGCAAATGCTTTGTACACAAGTAGAAATGATGCAATTTTTTTATAAAATTGATGAAAACACATGTGTTTAACATCACATATTTGAAATGACATCACAGACTTCTGATCCTGGCACCACCACTGTTCTTCATGCTCTACCCCGTTCCAAGACAAAATTTTGCCAACTCCTCCACCCTCCTGTTCCCCAGACACACGTCTAGGAAAAAAGGCGAGAGAATATGCATTCGGAGAACAACGGGGAGGCGCCACCTAAATCATGTCTCGTAACGGGGTAGAGCATGAAAACCGTACCCAATCTACACATCCTCAGGCTGTCCGTGAGAAATGTTGGACAACCCGAAAGAGTTGCGGTGATAAATACAAAACTTAATGCATATTTATTGATGCAATCCTTCCGGACTGGAGACACGTATGTTACGCGGCTAGACATGAAAATGGAATCTACTCTCACGGAGATCACTCCATGGGGATTGCCCTATTAATAAAACAAACCAACCAACAAATAAACCAGTTTGCACAATCAACTTGAGTAGCAATTTCAAACGGCACAAGCAAGCGGCAATGGAGGTGTCCATACTCGAATACAAGCAAGCGGCAATGTACGCACACGCAATGAATAGAACAAAACTATATAAGACAACTTTGAAGAGTGAGGACGTTTGGCTGCCGAGAGTTGAATTTTATATTTCAAATTTAAAGGTCTCCTTGGAGCTCGGCCTCCAAATGCAATTTCCGAACATGAGTGAGGACGTTTGGCTGCCGAGAACAATGGAGGCCAATTTTTTTAAAATTTCAAATTTTCTATTTCAAATAATTCTGAAAAAATATGCATGTATATAAGGATGTAATCTACATGTGCATATAAATTCATGATAAAATACCTTGAATTGCGACCTGTACAAAAAAGGCAAATTCATGGTCTAGTAGGATGAATAGTATTATGTGTTAAAAAGCTTTAGATTTGTCTTTTTTGCGCAGCCCATAATTCAATGTATTTCGTCCTGAAAAATGTACGCATTTATGCATTATGCATTTGTCAATCTCTGTATTCTTTTTTTTCAGATTTTTTTGAAAAGTAGAAATATGAATTTTGATGAATTTTAAATTTCAAATTTAAAGGTCTCCATGGAGCTTGTCCTCCAAATGCAATTTCCGAACATTGAAGTATATCCTTATTTAATTTTTTAGTTTTATCAAGAACACTTGGCGCTTACTGTTTTTTCTCTCATTCTTTATTAGTCTAGCCAGTAGGATACTACGTGCATACTTGTTGTTAGGTGGGACTTGCGGCATGAGTGAGTCAATAATAAAGCCGCTGGCTCGCTGGCTACTCCAGCATGAAATGAATCCACGTCACATGGCAGCTGAGCTGACGAGTCATTCTTGTTTATTTATCTGCAAATTAATATGTAAGAACGGGACTTTTTATGGTGAAGCACGGGCATGAGGCGTGCGCATGCCAATGTTCACGTAGCCGGCCGGTCATGGAATGCAACGCAAGAGTTACCAGTGCACGCCAGATCCATGCTTGCTTCAGCTACCCAACAAGAAAAAGAGGGACATGGTTGGATGTGCAACCGCTTTCCCCCGTTGTCTGCTCAATGCCGAGACAGCAAAAACACACACCATCTTTTTCCCTTCCCGTTTCATCGTATCACCATTTCACACGCAGATCGCGTGGCGGAGAGCCTTGCGCGGCGATAGCAGCAATTTCGCCCCATCCGATCCTAGCATCTCTTATTTAAGCATACCATCTGCCTTAGCTCGATCCAAGAGAAGAGCTCGGTTCATCATCCACTACCCTCAACCGAACCATCACCCTCATCCACTAGCAACAAGAAATGGCACATTTCTGGAGTGTCGCGGCGGCCGAGCTCACCGGCAGCCACCTCTACGAGGTCAAGCGCATGGTGGCGCGATTCCGTGAGCCTGTCGTCAGGATCTGGGGGCCGGCCTCAGCGTCGGCCAGGTGGCTGCCGTTGCACACGCCAAGGACGCGGCCAGCGTCACCGTCGAGTTCGCGGACGAGGCGCGCGTCCGCGTCCAGGCCTGCAGCGACTGGATCGTCCACTCGGTAGCAAACGGCGGTGACATCTACGGCGTCACCACGGGTATAATCAATGCTTAACTCGGTTGTTTAAGTCGGTTGTAGTTACCGACATTCTAATCCTAACTGCCTTGTAAGTGGGTATAAATACCCTGTCTTCAATCAATGAGAAATAACTGTTCATTCCAATCATTCGTTCCCTCTCTCTCCCTTTTTCCTCTTTACACGTTATCACGCACGCCTCTACCGAGAGCATTAGGCCACGCAACAAGCGAAAAGGAATGGAAGAAGAACAAGAGAAGAGGACCGACGACGCCATGCTCGCCCCAACGGCGAGACCATGACGCACAGCCGTGGCAGCGACGCTATCAGGCGCCGAGGACGCGAGGGCCCTCGGCCTTGATGGTGCTCCTCCCGGCGCTTCAGAGGCATCGGCGGATCCACCCGACACGGATCGCCGCGTCGCGATTCGCGGCATCGATATATGCTGATAGCCACGGCCACCCCGCAGCATCCAAGGCATGGCACCCATCGAGCACGACGGCGGGGCCTTGCCCTCCCGGCCGGCAGCAGGGCGCAGCGGCGCAGTTCCTCAGACGGCGTCCAGCGCCAGTGGCGAACCCCAGCGCAGGAATCATCGCTCACGGGTTGCAATCTCGATATCCCGGCGGCTACGATGGGCGCTGGGCGGTGGAAGCAGAAAGAATCGATTGATTTGTAAAGGCAGAGCCAAACTGGATAACGACGGCGATTAGAAAATTCCCCATCGTGGAACCGCACATGAAAAAGATGGACGCAGCTTATCCTTTGGCGATTTTTTATTCAGCCCTCCTCCTTTCTGATATTTGTACATTATACCTACAGTACATGTTCAACACAAACTGTACTTTACATCTGATACTGGATTTCTGAAATGTTTTTCAGGCTGTAACAACTACAAAATAGTCCACACACTTTTTGTTTAGATCCTCGATCTAATTATATAGAGTTCCTATGTTTGTTCAGCAATCCATATAACATGTTTAATTTAGTGCAACAACCATATCTTTGCATGTGAAAATAATTTTCGTGCAAATCTCGACATTAAATTGAAGTGTCATACTTAATATGACTACCTCAAATCGCATTTGTGAATCACAAGGTATTTGATGCATCTACTGCATAATTTGCAGATTATCCATCATTACTGTGAGGTCTACATCTTATCATTTTGATAAGATGACTACCTTCAACGTGCTCTTCCAATTATTAATGTGATACCAAATTTATTTGTGAATCACAAGGTATTGGTGTCATCTACTGCATCATTTGCAGATTATCCATCACTACTGTGAGGTCTACATCTTGCCATTTTAACAAGATCACTACCTTCGAAGTGTTCTTCCAAATATAAAAATTGATGTGACTACTTCAAGATATCATAAGGTAATACTGGCATCTATTACAAAATTTTGCAGACTATCCACTATTACTGCAAGGTCTACATCATGTCACTTTGACAGATGATTACCTTCAAAGTGATTTCATAAATTAGCATAACATAAGGTAATAGAATTATGAACATCTACTGACAAAAGTCAGATTATGTTTTTCTATTACTGCGAGATCTACACCATTGGTGATTATCTTCAAAGTGTTATCCTATATAATTTGAGGTCTACACATATGGTTATAAAGCACCAGATATTTATAAAATTTGCTCCTCTGAAGCATTTGTTGTTGTTCAGTAAAATATTTTTTTACTCTCATAGTAAATATAATTCTTGCACACTTGCTATATACCAAAACGGTATTGTGTGCTAATATCAACTATTCAAGCATCATTTTGCTTGAATATGTCATAGAAAACTACATAAATATTTGCATATAATCGTGATTGACTTCTATTACATTGGTAAAATACATGGCAGTGAAGCCTATGTCACTATTTATAATTTTAGTGTTGTTCATCCATCAAGATGGATCCCATAATTATGGCAACAATTGAGTGTATCAACATTTTTGCAATGTCCACATCACATTGTGGTTATAATTGTGGTTACATAATGGATGAATTTAGATTCACCCTGAATATTTTCCTTAATATAAACATGATGCCTTGAGCACATCGTGAATGATTACCCATTCGTTTTTCAAGACCTCAAGTCTATCACATCTCGTAATTCTGTCACTTAATCAACTTCAAGTTGAGATCCATGATCAAATATTTTCATATGTAAATCTGGTTGAAAAAGCCCTTAATACCCTTTACATGCTCATATGATGGTATTACCATTTTCCATGACGAAGAAACATGGAATTTCTTCAAATCATCAGATTCACCCAACGGGTTCTGTTCCATTATTTGAAATTCTTGCTAGTACTTAGTATTTTGTGCAACTTCATAGTCGCAAAATAGAACCATGTGAAATTCAAAATTAAAGTGGAGGCTAAAAGACAACCGAAGAAAGAATTACCTCTTAATAAAGGAATAAATCATTTTCAAATGATCACAAAGACAAATCTCCAGTTTGTCAAATGTGTGGTTATACAAACATCGTACCTATGATTACCAAATCCTTAAACATATGGTCAAACCACAACACAAATTTATTAAAAGGCCAATAAGTTCAATGGGATAAATTTGCAAATTTGCAAATAACAACCAAATTATGGTAAAGGATGTCTCTCAGAATCTTCATCAGAAGGAGGAACAAAATCTAGTGCAGAAAATGGAGGATGAAAACATTTGCACTCAAAAATATTGGAGACCTCAGGTAATCTCCTAATTATCCCAATATATTATTAGCCCATACTAGTACTACTACATGTAGTAAAGTGTCCAATATCATATCCATTGGATACAATATTCGATAAATTTGAATGTATGTTTCAATTCATACTCAATATTGTTGCGTACACAATGATTTTCTAAGTATTAATTAATTAAATATTAGGCTTGATAGCCTTAGCCATCCTGGTTTGGGGATGATTAGAAAATTCTTGACAATTCGGTTGGTCACAACTTAACAAGTTGCAAAAATATTCCCCAGATCATCAGATTATATGGGCACCACATGTGCCATAGGGGAAATCTGTTTTAAGGAACTCTCACCTTAAAATTCTAAATGAGCCACTTATTCTTTCTTGAACACATTCAAAAGATATATGTGGAATGTTGAACCATTATCTGGATTAATTTAGACACTTCATGGTACTCATATACACACTCATAAAATGTTTTTAAGTGTGTCTTATCACACACAACCATGATCTTACCCAATAAATTGCTTAACTTATCAAAGTAGGAGCAAATTCTCCTGAAAACAGGATCTATAAACCCATTCAAATGGACAATGTCATTGAAATCATTTCACAAGCAATGTCTGATTATATGTTGTACTCTATGTACATACCCAGAATGGTTTAACTAAATTTCTTATCAAAGATAGTGAAATTAATTACATGACCAATTTTAAAGAATTGTAAATTTACCAGCCTCTTGCTGGACACATACGGCCTTACACACCGTAAGTATGATCTAAATCATACCAACTGCATATATACTACTTTCCCCTTGTAGTTACTACGTGGAAATCAACAAAGTATTTCCCATCTGCGTACCGATATCACCACTCCAGCGTACATCAATGGGCACTCACGAAAATTAGGGGTCTATGTGAGAAATAAAAATTTATCCGTCAATCAAAATTATTCATAGCCCGTATGCTGATTGCATCAGCAATAAGGATATTTTTTCGGCATTAGGGGGAGATAAGTACCATAAAGAATGTCGAGAAATAAATTAGAAATGTTATTGACATTCAATCCTTATATCCACGTACTCAAAGAATCTGAACTAGAAGTTTAGAGAATCATATATTTGCAACACATTGCAAATTTGCCACATACATTTACTGATGACAAGGTGTCACTAAATTCTATATTCCTGCAGTAAAGTGTCAGAAAGAGTGGAGGTACCTGATAAACCACTCTTATCCCCAAATGAGAGCAAGAGGGGGAGAAAATATGACAAGACGAGATATAACTTCTCATATGCTTCCCTGGAAACAGAGGAAATCAAATCCTCAACCAGTAAATGTAATTCAACATCAAGTTGAAAGACACCTCATTGGATGCTCATAATCCAAAGCCCGGCATAAATGTGCACAAATATTTTGGTGCCGGGACATCGAAACACCTTGACTCCATTTGTTGTAGGAAATCACAAGGAGTTAAAATGGAATAAATATATTTCCACAAACTTCAATGATTCCATCAGAATCATATAAACTAAAGACTACATTTGTCGACATATATTTCTTCTCAAAATTGCTAAAACTTTTTGGGCCCTGAACCAAAATCCATGGTAGTTTGCCTCTTGCATTCATATTGGTTCACATAAAAGGAAGCAAGTAACGAATAATAGCTCTCGCTCATAAAACGAGTGGTATTTACCGCAGTAATACCTACTCCTCATAATCATCTTTCGTATGGAATACTAAAAAACTTCTCATTCATAGACAAAGTCGATGAGGTGGTGAGAAAGCGAGGCTTGTAGCAAAAGGGTTCACGCAGAGACCCGACATCGATTATGATGTAACATACCCTCTTGGTATGAGTGGAATTATGTTTCAATACTAAATAGCATTGGCAATAATAATAATAATAATATTGGTAATAATAATAATAATAATAATAATATACATGCAGTTGATGGATGAAGTGGCTACATACTCATATGAGTCGCTCATTTCAGAAATCTCTATTGAAGTCCCTGAAGGGCTTATACTTCTGAATCCAAAAGCAAATCGCAAAAAGTTTTTGTGTAATACTTCATAAGTCACTCTATGACTTGAAATAGTCGGAAATC
>NC_053026.1:630537174-630570584 GCF_003073215.2 Triticum urartu
GATCTCGAGGTAGATCAACTCTTGTAATCCTCATATTCATCAAGATCAATCTAGCAGAAAGTAGGGTATTACCTCCATTAAGAGGGCCCGAACCTGGGTAAACATCGTGTTCTTGTTTTCCCCTGTTACCATCGATCCTCAGATACACACTTCGGGACCCCCTACCCGAGATCCGCCGGTTTTGACACCGATATTGGTGCTTTCATTGAGTTCCACTGTGTTGTCGACAGAAGGATTGATGGCTCACTTCGTCATCAGTGACAACACCACCGCCGTGGAGATCTTCCTCCCTGGTCAGCTTTTCGTGCTTGGCGGTTTCATGCTACGTGCCAATTCGGATGGCCACCTTGAGGAGGTTGACAGCTACACCCCCTGGTCATCAAATTAGGTTTGGAAGTCTGAATTACGTCGCCGACGTCCGAGGAGATTTGATCTTCAAAGGATTCGCACCCTCGCCCGTCGCTCCCTGCCTACACAGTAAAGACATCCCAGATCTATCACCCGATCCCGTCCAGGGGTCACCATCCGTGTCTGCTCTGGCCCTAGATCCGGAGCAGCTCAATTCATCCGAAGACGGGAGGATAAACCCCGCCGGACTCTCCCCCTACATGGAATTTTTAACCAATGGCTCAACGGCAATCGTGCCGCTCACAAACCCAGAATAGAACGGGACTCTCCCCGCCGCTGGGAAGCCAGACTCGTTTCCGATTACGAGCTCTGAACTCACGGAATCTATGCATAGGGGTTGGCACACGTTTTTGTCTTGACTCTCCGGTAGAAACTTTGGGGCACTCTTGGAAGTTCTTTGTGTTGGTTGAATAGATGAATCTGAGATTGTGTGATGCATATCGTATAATCATATCCGCGGATACTTGAGGTGACATTGGAGTATCTACGTGGCATTAGGGTTTTGGTTGATTTGTGTCTTAACGTGTTATTCTAGTACGAATTATAGGATAGATTGAACGCAAAGAATAGCTTTGTGTTATTTTACTACGGACTCGTGAATAGATCGATCAGAAAGAATAACTTTGAGGTGGTTTCGTACCCTACAATAATCTCCTTGTTTGTTCTCCGCTATTAGTGACTTTGGACTGACTCTTTGTTGTATGTTGAGGGATAGTTATATGATCCAATTATGTTATTATTGTTGAGAGAACTTGCACTAGTGAAAATATGAACCCTAGGCCTTGTTTCCTTGCATTGCAATACCGTTCAAGCTCACTTTTACCACTTGCTACCTTGCTGTTTCTATATTTTCAGATTACAAAAACCTATATCTACCATCCATATTGCACTTGTATCACCATCGTTTCGCTGAACTAGTGCACATATACAATTTACCATTGTATTGGGTGTGTTGGGGACACAAGAGACTCTTTGTTATTTGGTTGCAGGGTTGCTTGAGAGAGACCATCTTCATCCTACGCCTCCCACAGATTGATAAACCTTAGGTCATCCACTTGAGGGAAATTTGCTACTGTCCTACAAACCTCTGCACTTGGAGGCCCAACAACGTCTACAAGAATAAGGTTGTGTAGTAGACATCAACAACTAGTCACTATACCTGGCCAGGCGATGGTGCACACCGTAATATCGAGTGGGTTCATGTGACAGCCTGGATTTGCCTTTTCTCTTTCTCCGGACTTTATTTGCATTTGCTTTGGATTTGGAGTTTTGAATCAATTCAAATGGACTTGAACATTTGGGCCTACCCTTGATTTTCACCCAAGTGACCCATCCACCTCTAGCTCACCTTTCCTTCTCTGAAAAACTCCAACAAAAGCCCAAGTGATTTTTTTCATAAAAGAAAAATATTCATTTTCTTCCCTGAAAATCACTTCAGAGAAGTATGCTCGAAAGCAACTCCTAGATTTCTTGCTCCAAAAATCCTGAATAAAGTCAAAAATATTCTTTGAACCCTAGGGCACCTTCTTGAGCAAAAATATTGCATAACTTTTTGTAATATGTTTGCTACAGAAAATCATTTCTGTTTTGGACAGAATGATCACTTTGCACAGCAAGTATATTTTTGCTTGATCTTTTGGGGCTGATCTTTTCTGAGCTTGATTACCCTCCTGAGAGATTGCTAACCCCAAAGCACAGCCTTTAGTTCTCACTAATTTTTTCTCAGTGAAGCTCACAAGTTTCTGTCCAGAAACTTGCCAGGAAGAAAGCCACTCCCACAGTTCACCTGTTACCCAGCTAACCATGCAAAACAACCAAAACCACTACAGACTAACTACCAGGCATGGCGTTTGTGCTTAGCTCAGCCTGATGCCAAAGTTCACGCAGTGACCACGAGCGTCCAAGGGGGGTGGCATGCAGCCGGCGCGCTCTGCGGTGCGCCAGCGTCTTTGTTTCGCGCGTGCTCACTGCCCCGACCGCCGCACCTTGCCAAATCGCGCCCCGATCCTCGTTTGCACCTCCATAACTCCACCCTGGCGCTCACCGACGCCGGAGCTCGCCGCAACGAGCACGTGCACGACGCGGCCAAGGCAACAATGCGCCCGTGCCCCTGTGCTCGTCGTGTACCGCGCTCCTATGCTCATCGTAGCTCGTCTACAGCCCTCGCGTGATCTCCAGCGTCTTCTCCCCCTCTCACTGATGCCATTCGTCGCCGGGCGACACTCCAGAGAGCTCCGGCGAGCTCTCGATCCCCGCCTCAGCCTCGCCTATAAATAGAGCTCCCCTGAGCTCGTTTCTCTCCGCACACACACTCAGCACACCTCCACACCACCGTAGGAAGCCGCAGCCCGGCCGGGCAGGCCTCTGGCCACCGTCCCCGTCCAAAGCTCGCCGGCGATCCCCGTCCTCTGCCCCCTCCCTGTCCAGATCCACTCGAGCTCCACTGACCACTCTCTCGTGTTCGTGGTGGCCCACCGGTGCGTGCTGGTGTTGTTGGAGCTGCTGGACTAGCCCTGTTTCGCCGAAACCCCCATCTCCGACGAGCTCCGCCCGCTGCCGCCGCTAGAGAGCTCCGTTCCGACCCCGTCCGGCCACCCTAGCCACGCTACAGGTACGGGCAGGTGCGCCTGGATCTCCTCTACAACCCTATCGTCTTAGATCTCGTCGCCAGGCACTCCTCGCCGGAGAAAGCATCGTCGCCGTGCCGCCCGCCTCTGCTTCTCTTCCCCTCCCCTCTGACCTGACTGCTGGGGCCCGCAGTCAGCCACTCAGGCCGCGGCCGAAGCGGTATGAGTGGTGGCTCCCATGCGGTTTACGCCTTCGACGTCACCCCCCTCTGGTTTTTCTTTTAATTCAAATTTAGTTCAAATTTGACCAGAACTTTGACTAGCTGTAACTTCTATTCTACAAGTCCAAATGAGTTGATTCTTTTTGCATTATGTTCTTATTGGAAAATCCTAGCAGCACACCCAAGATGGGATTTTTCTTTGTTGCCTGGAATTTATGGTAATTTTCTGAAGTATTCTTGATATTTTCTTTTTGTCATTTGATTTATTTTCATAAGGTGATGCTTGTCTTGAAGGCATCCAGGAGGAGTGTGAAGCTCCTCTACACTAAGGCAAGCCACAACAACATTTTGATGGTATCTTTGCAATATCCATGATTTTCCACTTGAATATATGATATTCATTGCATATAGTATTAAAAATAAATAATGATTGTGTTATTTAGTTTGTCATGATCAAGATGCTTAGTTAACAGAAATGAATGCTTGAACTAGTGAGATATAGCTTGAGTAGTTGATCTAAGTAAATTTGTCATGACTATGGCAATATGAGCACCGGTATTATTTTCCTTATATGCATGATGAGTTTCGTATGATAAATGCCAACTAAAAAGTGATTAATCTAGATGACCAATAAGGACTAGAAATGTTGAAAGATGAGTTTGTGCAAGTAGAACTTTGAATGAGGTTTATCTGTTGTTCCTAAGTGATATGTGATGCATGATATATGGTTGCATAAGCATGGCATATAGTGACTCGAGCATTTTATTTCAAGTTAAACCTGATGATAGTTGAACTTGAACATAAAGTTGGTCGGGTCATAGTGCCACTGAATCGAGCTGACAAGTGCAACCACATTTGCCTTAGTATGGGAAGGCCGTTAGTCATCCTGTTGCCATGCCTTTTGCCGGTGCCTCCAATGACGGAAGGTTATGGGTGTGCGTTACCCTGGCCCGGTAAGCAGACATAACCTTGTGGACCTATTGTTGTTATGGTACCTTGTCCTCGTTTGGGACTGTCTATTTGCCATGACGGTGGTTGTTTTGCCTTTGGTAGGCTCGGTCACCCATGACTAATCTCAGTGGGGAGTTGGTCGAAGTGGCCGTAAGAGTGTCATGGCAATGGGAGAGCTCTGTCGAAATGTTGTTGGTCCACCCGAATGGGAGTGCGAAGCCATGGGTTCCGTGGTGTGGGTAAAGTGTGATACCTCTGCAGAGTGTAATAATCTATCCATAGCCGCGCCCACGGATAAGGACCCAGTTCGTAAGTAAGTCACACCATGGATCAACTTTCATAAATAAATCTTGCACACTAAGTTATTTGCATTGCACTGGTTGGATCATGATGATGTCAGTGAGACTGACTGTTGTGGTATCACTTGTGATCCGGGAGTGATCACTGTTTGGTTACGAGGTAACCAGTTAAACCAAGTATGGTTCGGTTCGTGATTCATCGTGAGCACTGTTCGGTTGCGAGGCAACTTGTTCGTAAGAGAGTCCAAGTGACTCGATGCACAAGTTTGGTTTCACTGCATGAGTAGCATGTTGTTGTTTTCATTTAACTTGATTAAATGTCATGATATTGTTTGTCATTATGGTACTGTTTGCTGTGAGCTTGCAAGTACATTCAATGTACTGACCTGGCATGTTATGCCAGATTTCAGGGAAGTCTAACTGGATTGGAGTGCTGCCGTGTCTAGACCATGTCCACATCGGTGTCCATGTGCTATGGAGTCCCGCTACGTCGTTGTTCTGTTGTCGTGTAGATGTCGTGCTCCAGGCCCCTTTTATGTTCACTAAATAATGTACATATTGTTCGGCCGCACCGAGCATGGCCTCGCAACTTGATGTAATTTCACACTATGCTTCCTCTAGTTTCAATAAAGCGGTGATTTCTGTACCAAGATGTTGTGTGTTTCCAGAAGACATCATCTCTGGGTTGGCAATGAAAGGTAAACCGGTCGCTCTGAGCCGGGTGCCACGGTTCAAAGTATATCTTTCCATTGCAGGAGGGGTAAATACATATCTACCACCACGACACACTTTTCCAGCGTACGTGGAAGTCACCTGTATAATTACCTAGTTGCAAAGTAACATTTGACCAGGAACTCCCTCCACATGCCGGTGATCTCTGACTCCAAAATCATAATACTAGTAAGTACGAGAGTGCTCTTTTGATCCCGAGCACACATGCTCCCTCGTGTACAATAAAATTCAAAGACATAGTAAAATGTCGATTTTTTTTGAATTTTCTTGTGATAAATATTGATGAATATTTCAACTATGTGCAAAATTTTCTGATGAAATGACATTCGTGGAGGCCATGAAAAAAATTGATATTCCCAATGCTTCCAATAATTGTCTTTCCCAAGCATTGTTCTCTTTTTTGCCAGACCTTCATAAATGTCATTGAAATTTTGTACGCGGGTGAAAAATTCATCAATGTTTATCACAAAAAAAATCAGAACTTTTGTTGTTTTTAAATTATTTATTGAATTTTACTATTCATATAGGAGCATATGTGCCCGGGATAAAAACTCTGTCCCGGAACATATGCATCGGTTCTTGGAATTTTTTTTGAGCACGTGCTCCACCCACATTGAGATGCTCACCTCCCCCTCTTGTGAACCATGGCCTCAGCACATGTACAATGCATTAGTCAGGAAAGGCAACTCGGTCCCTTCAGCTCCAATGATGAACTTTGTGATATTTGCCCTTTTTGCTTTTCCATTCGCACTATTCAAATCTTCGCTTTCCTAACACGTTAATGTCATTTCTATTCATAGCGTGCCCAGATCAAGAAAGCAGCTGATGAGACCGAGACTATTCTGGAAACAACCCCAGTTGGGAAAAGCGATGGGGAAGGTGCACTTCGAGCATTCATTAAGGTTCACATCTCCTTCAAACTAGCACTTAACATGTGTTGCTACGTTCGATGTCTCATTCACTTGTACATGTTGCAGCGCCAGGGCCAAAGGTTAAGGCGGCTATCAAACCTTTTCGGTTGTTGTGACCCCGAGTATGTATCACCAGAACGGTCTAGGTCAGCAACACCATTAGATCCCACTTCTGGCCATGGTGATCCTTTGGAGGATGAGGATGTGGGTGTGGTCACCCAAGAGGTATGGCATGAGCATATATTCAATTTTTGATGCATTGCTAACTATATCCTCACACACGGTCTTTCCATATCTTTTGTTTTTGTAATAGGTTGCGGATGATATGACCTTGGGGACCTACCAAGTTCGGTCTGCATACGAGTTAAAGCCTAGGAAGGGAATCAATAAATACACACCTGAAGACTTCACCCAAAGAGGCAAAAGGACGGTCGGCACCTCGCGGATGGTGGCTTTGGATGACTATGTGGATGACGTGGAGGAACCGGAGCCGGAGCAGGTTGCTCTTCCTAGGAAGGCGAAGAAGATAGCCAGCAAGAGGGGGGAGGAGCCAAAAAGCACTCAAGGAACTAGCCATTGTCCTCTATTTGTTATGTAACTGGCCTAGTGGGCGTTTTGCTTATGTCGAACTTGTTATGTTGTTGAACTTGGAGTGGTGGTAGCTCTTAGTAATGTTGAACTTGTTATGTCGTTGAACTTGGAGTGGTGGTAACTCTATGTTGAACTTGAAGTGATTGCATGTCTTGGTAATGTTGGACTTGTTGTGATGGTCACTCTAGGAAATGTTGTCTTTGTTCAACTTAAAGATCGTTACTGTTTATTCTGTGATGCAACTATATGTGCCAGAAAATGACCCAGTTTGAGCGCCAAAAAAACTAAGTGGCGGTGTGGCGCCTAGCGGAGAGGCGCCACACTGTACAGTACAGCACCTAGCATGCAGGCGTTGCACTGTACAGTGCGGCACCTCTCCGCTAGGCGCCACACCAACACTTAGCGAATTTTTGGCCCCAAACTGGAGGCAAACTTTCTGTTGCTCTCTGGATAGCTGTACACACGCGTGCAATGCCTGTGTGTGACGCCTAGCTCGCAGGCGTTGCACGCCTGGGAAGAGCTATCCAGAGAGCAACAAAAGGTTTGCAAGTTACAGACTGGTGCAATGCCTAGCCTGGAGGCGCCACATCGAGCATTGCAGCGCCTAGCTCGGTGTGGCACTTGGACTTAGCGAATTTGTTGGCAAACCTACTATTGTGAAGATAGCATATTCACACATAGTATAGATAGCAAGCAGGCAAACAACTGCGAAGACAACATATGTACAAAGTACTTCATGACACATAATAGTTCATAACACATAGTACTTCAACTTGAGGAGTAGTTCATACAACCAAATCGAGGAGGAAATACATAGTACTTCATGACACATAGTAGTTCGCAACCAAATCGAGGAGGAGTCCAAAATACATAATAGTTCATGACACATAGTAGTTCACAACCAAATCGAAGAGCATAGTTTAGAGGATAACACAGTCATTTTCCACAAGCAAGTTGAAGATGACATAGCTCTTCTTCCTCTTCCTCTTCCTCTTCTTCTTCTTCTTCCTCTCTTCTTCCTCTTCCTCCTCCCTTTTCCTTATGCGGTGAGCCTCCTTAACCACCCTCTCCATGAATATCTTGTTCTCCCTCTCTCTTTTTTCATCTTCAATTGCCCAAAGTTTCAAGGTTCTTTTGTTGTGGCCATGACCTTTGCATTCCCCACAACGAGAGATCTCACGAGGCTCTTGGAATTAGTCGTTGCCCGCTTCGCGGCGGCCACCATGGCCCCATCCGTCCATGTCGCCTCTAAGACGTATTGTCTTTTGTCTACCCCCTTTAACAACCTTCAACTCTGGATCCGGCCATAATTGAATTCCATGGTACTCTGGCCATTGTGATTGGTTGAAGTATGGGTGAAAGCGGGGAGCCCATGTTTTCTTGACCATCCTGATTGAGAACTCCGACTCCCTCACAGTGAGTGGGTGATTGACGCCCACATTCCTAACACGACCAACAATATACAAGTGTGAGCATGGGAGATGAAGCAACAATGGCCTCCCGCAAGAGCAATCACAACATGTTAGCGACACCTTGAAAGTCTGACCTCCATGTTGGCGGCCATCATTTATGGTTTCTCCTGGCTCTTTCACTTTGTACTTCCACTCTTCGTTGTCATATAGTAGCTTCTTGTGAGTCCGCCTTCCGTGATTGAAATTCCAACCATTCATCAACCTTGGGTGGGAACTTGTACTTGCGATCGTTCTCACCCGCTATCCGTGCATCTGTTTCCATCAAGTACTTTAGAAAGTACGCATTCATCTTGTCAAATGTGTATTGAACTATTGCCGTCACGGGTAATTGATACGTCTCCAACGTATCATTAATTTTTGATTGCTCCATGCTATATTATCTACTGTTTTGGACATTATTGGGCTTTATTATCCACTTTTATATTATTTTTGGGACTAACCTATTAACTGGAGGCCCAGCCCAGAATTGCTGTTTTTTTGCCTGTTTTAGGGTTTCAGAGAAAAGGAATATCAAACGGAGTCCAAACGGAATGAAACCTTCGGGAACGTGATTTTCTCATCGAATACAACTCAGGAGACTTAGACCCTACGTCAAGACATGTAACAGGAGGCCATGAGGTAGGGGGCGCGCCTACCCCCCAGGCGCGCCCCCCACCCTCGTGGGCCCCTTGTTGCTCCACCGACGTACTTCTTCCTCCTATATATACCCACATACCCCCAAACGATCAGATACGGATCCAAAACCCTAATTCCACCGCCGTCACTTTCTGTATCCACGAGATCCCATCTTGGGGCCTGTTCCGGAGCTCCGCCGGAGGGGGCATCGATCACGGAGGGCTTCTACATCAACACCATAGCCCCTCCGATGAAGTGTGAGTAGTTTACCTCAGACCTACGGGTCCATAGTTAGTAGCTAGATGGCTTCTTCTCTCTTTTTGGATCTCGATACAATGTTCTCCCCCTCTCTTGTGGAGATCTATTCGATGTAATCTTCTTTTTGCAGTGTGTTTGTTGAGACCGATGAATTGTGGGTTTATGATCAAGTCTATCTATGAATAATATTTGAATCTTCTTTGAGTTCTTTTATGTATGATTGGTTATCTTTGCAAGTCTCTTCGAATTATCAGTTTGGTTTGGCCTACTAGATTGATCTTTCTTGCAATGGGAGAAGTGCTTAGCTTTGGGTTCAATCTTGCGGTGTCCTTTCCCGGTGACAGTAAGGGCAGCAAGGCACGTATTGTATTGTTGCCATCGAGGATAACAAGATGGGGTTTTCTTCATATTGCATGAGTCTATCCCTCTACATCATGTCATCTTACTTAAGGCGTTACTCTGTTTTTAACTTAATACTCTAGATGCATGCTGGATAGCGGTCGATGAGTGGAGTAATAGTAGTAGATGCAGGCAGGAGTCGGTCTACTTGTCTCGGACGTGATGCCTATATACATGATCATACCTAGATATTCTCATAACTATGCTCAATTCTGTCAATTGCTCAACAGTAATTTGTTCACCCACCGTACACTACTAGGGAAAACCTTATACACAGAATCTTAGCAGCAGCGCGGCTTAAAAACAAACGCTACTGCTAGTTAGCAGTAGCGAGCTTCAGAAAAGAGCGCTACTAATGACTAAGTAGCAGTAGCGCTCTAGGTGAAATAGCGCTACTACTATAATTGCCACGGTGTTGCCCCCAGGCTAGATATAGTAGTAGCGCCCTTCCCATGGACACACTTCTGCTAAAGAACTTAGTAGCAGCGGTTTTCTTCAAAACATGCTACTGCTAAGTATCACCACAACTAATTAAGTTTAGTCCCATACTGCTAAGCGAACAAGGTGTTTACCACCTTAAATATGCTACTTCTCAACCTATCTCGAGCACTTGGTCTTCATTGAACTATATGTGTATGATTTGTGATTGCAATATGAATCCTCACCTGTACCTATACAGGTACAGTGAGGATTCATGTTGACTATTTAGATTATACACAAAAAGATCAATGATGACCAATGTATATTTTTGATATAACTGCTTCCATTATGAGCACTACTGCTAGTTCGAGTTAACCACCCCCCGGCTCAAAATTTCGCTAAGTCCTCCTCCCCCCCCGGCCTGTTCCCCTACTCCTGTCGCCACCGCCTGAGCCCGAGCGCTCCTGCCCTCACCGCCGCCGCCCGAGCCCGCCCTCAACCTCACCGCCGCCGCCCGCCGCCGCTCTCGACCACACTCTCTCCGCCCTCGACCTCACCGCCGCCGCTCTCGACCGAGCCCGCCGCCCAGGACCGCCGCCTCCCGATCCCGAGCCCGCCCTCGCCGCCCCTCCGTCGCCGAGCACCTCCCCGCCACCGTCTCTCCCTCTGTAAGCCCCCCACCCCATCTCTCTTTGCTTAGTTAGTAGATGATTTTAGTAGTAGTAGATGTTAATTTAGGGTTCATAGATAATGATTTTTAGAAGTAGCGGATATTAATTACTAGTAGTGATGGTAAACTAGTTGTCTAATTAGCCGTAGTAGATGTTAATTAGTAGTAGATGTAATAGTTAGATGTTAATTAGTAGTAGTAGATGTACTAGTTTCTTTCTATTTATAGTAAGTTTATATTTAGTAAGAACGAGTTGAATTAATAGAACTAGTTAAGTTTTAGTTGAACTAGTATAGTAAGTAAATTAATAACTAGTTGAACTACTTTATTTTTAGAAAGAACTAGTTTTTTCTTTTTATACTAAGTTTATATTTAGTAAGAACTAGTTGAATTAATAGAACTAGTTGAACATGTCATATTTGTTGTTATTTTTTAGTTTAAGCAATTATTTCATGTTTTGGTTACACCTCCGAGTGGCCTATGTTTTGCCGGAGTGTTGATTAATTTCCGTTCCGGCAAATTTCAGGCGCTCGATATGTCCTTTTTTTAGCAAAGGTCATGCCGGATTTTTCCGTGAATTCTGGCATGACTTGTGCTAGAATATGTACAAGTTTAATCTTTGAATTATGAACGTAAGAAATGTCGTACTCGGACGATGACAGTCTCCCGGGGGAGTGCAGCTGGTGTCACGATGATCGAGGTATGTGCGACAGGTTCGTTGAGCTGGATGAAGATCGGCGCTTCAGCATTAAGCTCGAGGAGACCTTCGATGTTGAAACGGTACGCAACAATGACAAGTGTTTTTTTCGTAATTAAGCATGACTTCAACTATTTCAACGTCTAATTTTCATCTTTTACAATTCAACTAGCTTATCCCATGCCATGCAAGACGCTATGTCATGGAGAGGATGGGTTTTGAAGACCATGAAAATTATGAAACAAAGAAAATACACCTAAGGACCCATCATGATATCGATTTTGAAGTAAATCTGTACAATTCTCAGAGCGTAACCCATTTTGGTTGCCAAAATTTGGAAGTAGTTTGCAAAATGTATGGTTTTTATGAGGGTATGATTATCACCATGGATCTTGGTAATCCTGACATCGAGCAAGACAATATGGACATTTGGGTCCTTGTTGACACGCTTCCGATTCTACCGCAATGTGAGTTTCTCAAACATAGTTATTAACTAATTTATATTGTTTATTTCAAAATAGTTGACAACTTATTTCCATTGACAGCTTATTTTGAATCTTCAAAGAATGTGCAGAAGATGGTAGACAAAACCCACTACACTGATGGCTCCGAATTAACTTATAAGGAGAAAAGTCATCTGATTGCTTATTGTACTTTTCTTGAGAATTACAATACCTATTATCGAACTCCTCCAAATTATGGTGAATACGTGCCACTAGTGCACATGTTGAACCACGTTAACTTCTATGGAGATACCCTGGTAAGATTTTTTACTATTACGGCATCCGTGCATCTTTTGCATACTTCTAAAACTAGTACATCATTGCTAACTACGAAGTTATTACTATGTTTTTCAACAAGAAATCCCGATGGATTGTGTGCCTCATCTGATGTATCAGAATGGTCGCCTTGCAGTTATGAACATACAGCCAGGTGAATCTAAGGAGCTCACCTGTGCATATCGGATTTCTAAAAGCGGTGAACACATGCTAATCAAAGAATGGGAAAAATGTTTGAACATTCGCAAGGAGGTTCTTGGAAGTAACATTAAGCGAAAGGCAAGAATTGGAGACAGGATAATCTCCATTCTCCATAATGGAGAGTTAGGGGCTATCTTGTTTTTTGCTATTTTACCTTAGAGAATATAGTAGGTCCTAAGAGAATGTAGTAGGTCCTATGAGGTACAATATGTTTTTATGTGATACAATGTGTTAGAGTTGATGATGTGAGGAGTACTTGTGATTACGACTAGTGACCAATGATATGATGATGATGATGATGATGATAAGTTGTTAATGATATGATGATGATGATATTTAATATATCATTGGGTGAAAGAACCGCGGATTAGTTTCAAGTGGATGTCCATCCACTTGAAACTAGTCCACATGGTTCTTTCACCCCGTGATGTAATAACTCATTATGATATAAAAACAATTTCTAAATTCCTGTTGTATGAAAACTTGTGTAAAGGTGTACGAATACAACATGAAATTAAAAAGAAATAAAATACGAGATAATAGTAGCGGCGCGGGCAGGGAGAAGCGCTACTACTAATTACCAGTAGCGCTCCTCCGGGAACTCGCTACTACTAAGTCGATTTAGCAGTAGCGTGGGAGGAGGCATGCTACTGCTACACGTTAGCTGTAGCGCCTTATCAGTAGCGCATAACCCCGCGCTACTGCTAGGCTTATCCCTAGTGGTGGTAGAATACTTATGCTCTCGAGAGAAGCCAATAGTGAAACCTATGGCCCCCGGGTCTATCTTTATCATATCAATCTCCTACTACTTAGTTATTTACTTTGCTATTTACTTTGCCTTGACTTTACTTTGCATCTTTATCATAAATACCAAAAATATTATCATATCATATCTATCAGATCTCACTCTCGTAAGTGGCCCTATAGGGATTGACAACCCCTATTTGTGTTGGTTGCAAGGATTTATTTGTTTTGTGCAGGTGCGAGGGACTTGCGCGTAGCCTCCTACTGGATTGATACCTTGGTTCTCAAAAACTAAGGGAAATACTTACGCTACTTTGCTGCATCATCCCTTCCTCTTCGGGGAAAACCAACGCAGTGCTAAAATAGGTAGCAGTAATCCACGTGCACCTTTGAGCACCCTATTGAAGCATTCAGCCATATTGCTTGTCATTTGACCGTATCTTCGGCCATCTTCATCAAAAGCACATGCCCACTTGTTCTGGTATTGAATGTGCCTATTGAGAAAGTCTTAACCACCGGGATCAAGTTTTTTGTGTGCGAGTAATTTGTTGTACAAAGTGGCGAACCACTTTTCGGAGAAAGCGAGACAACAATCTTGAAGATCATCGGCCAACTCCTTAAGGCCACATGCCCTATAGAAGTTGGAACAAAAGTGCCTCATGCACCATCGATGGTGCAATGGAGCATGCCCGGGAATGTCAATCTCCACCGTGTTAAGAATTCCTTGATGCTGGTCTGATATGACACAAATTTCCCTCTGAACGGGTAACACCTTCGTCCTCAAAAGACGCAAAAATCACTCCCAGTTGTCATTGTTCCCCACCTCAACCAAAGCAAATGTCAATGGCAACACCCGGTTATTGGCATCACTTGCTATCGCAACCAACAAGGTTCCCTTGTATTGTCCAGTCAAGAACGTGCCATCAATGGCGATGACCGGCCTACAGTGTTTGAAAGCCCTCACGCATTGCTCGAACGCCCAAAAAGCACGGCCAAATACTCGGACTTCCCTTCCTTCATGAACCGCTGTTTTTCCCCATGAGGCTCGACCACATGAACTATGCCCGGGTTTGTAGTGGCCATGGCTAACAACAACCTAGGGATTTGGTTGTATGCTTCCTCCCAAGTACCATACACCATCTTAAATGCGGCTTGCTTCGCCTTCCATGCCTTGCCGTACTTCACCTTGTAATGAAAAATGGCTTTCACAAGGTCAATGACATGTTGGACGCTCATTGTTGGAAGTGTGGATATTGAGTTGGAGAGCCTGTAAGCGATGAACTCGGACGTGAGTTGTCTGTGGTCTTGGGACACAATCTTGCCATCCACCCTTTTGCCTCGGCACATGTGAGTTGGCACACAACTCACTACGTGCCAAGTGGGACCTCCTTTCCATGGTCTTGCACGCACAATCCACGGACATATTTCATCTTCACATGCACATGCAACCGTGTAGCGCACATTGACGTCCGAGTTCACCACCTTGTGTGGACGATAATGCGTAACCGAGTAGTTGTTGAGCCACATCTTCAATTCCAAGAAGGTATCGAACTTAGACCCTTTAGCAATCCCGTTCTTGTCTTCAACCAAAACACGGTGAGATCTTGGCCTAACCCCAAGAGATATACCTTGGCCACCATCTACCACGCCTTCATCCGCGAGACTAACACCCTTGAACAATGTAGTCCGATGATCACGCCCGAATACCTTCTCAAAAGCTTCGGCCTCCTTCACCGTGAACCCCTCCTCATCAACTTGTTCATCGGGACCTTCGTCATCCGAATCCGATACATAGCCACGGGAATAAGGGATGGAATGGTCCATTGTCTCTTGCAAATGATATTTGTCGAGATCACCCACATTGTTGTCATGGAGATCAACTTCATTGTCATCGTCCGCATACTCATCATTCTCCTCTTGCAAAGCTTCATTTTGGTTGTTTGAAAATGTGCTCAATGTTGGCCTCACTTCTTGGGTCAAAAGAGGTTCAACAATTTCATCTCGCTTCAAGGGTGGGGGGCTACTAGCAACCAAAGGGGAGGGTTCCGGTTCAAGTCCAAATGCAAACTTGAATCAACCTTCTTCGTTGCAAATAACTCAAGAGCCTTGTCTAGTGATTCGGCCACCGTCTCCTTGTATGCAACCCAACGTTGCTCCGAGTTGACACGCATTGTCTTCCAACGGATGTGCATTTCAAAACCAACATTATGCCTTCCCTCCAACTCAACGATATCACTAGGGTCCATCCAATTCAACTCTTTCCTCACTTGTTGCAAGAGCTCCGCATAGTTAGGACTACTATCAAACACCATGTCAAACTCATCCGGGTCCGGTTCAATATTGCCTTTCAAGAAGACGTCTTTGTCCCCATGATGAACAAACACACATGTTCTTCCCATCCCTATAAGCATTCAAACAACACAACGTAATATTGCTTCCATGAGTTATAATCCAAGGATTAACACGGTATACAAACCCTAAAATACATATGAAACAACAACCCTAACCCTAGCACCAACATAAGAACACCCATAAGAATAACCCTAACATACTAACAAGCCTAATCATAGGAAATTGGCAAACAAACATCTCACATCCCCATGCAAATCTCTAGATCCATACAAAACTAGGGTTTCCCCAAACTAGCAACAAATGAGCAATTTGTTAACATTACTTGGATCAAAACAAGGGGATCGGAGAAGATTACCTTGAGGGAGGGTTTGAGTTCGAAATCCACGGACAAAATCTTCAAATTTGCAAGATTTGAGAGAGGTTTTGAGAGGGGGAGAGAGGGGAAGAGGGGGCAAATCTCGGGTCGAATGCTATGGGGGTAGGGATGTGTGGGGTGAGGGGAGGGGGCCAGCCAACTAGTAACAGACAGTGCAGCGCCCGAGCGCTAGGCGCTGCACTGCTGGGTGCGGGCCTAGGGGCTGCCACGGTGGACAGAGATGCAACGCCCCAGAGCTAGGTGCTGCACCGTAGGGTGTGGCGTCTGCGTGTCGGGCGCCATAAAAAAGGTCAGCCGCGTGAAATAGTTTCATGGGCAGTTTATACTGTGATTTGATTTCGTCTCGAGGTTAAAATTGTCAAATTTGCCGTGGAATGGGGATTCAGATTCAGAGCATTATTTATACCCATCAAATCGGATCTCATTCTCAGGTCAGCTCAGTCCATAGCATACTCCTTTTTCCATTAGAGAAGCGCCGCCGTTACCATTCCTAGCTATCATCCGCTCGGTAGCCAATATTTTCTTGTGTTGTGCAGTACGACGAGCGACTACTGTAGCACCTGCCTGAGCTAAATTGAAATACATATACTTCGATTCGATGGGGAAGGATCTGTGGTTCCACGTGCAGGCGGCGGCGGCGGTGCCGGAGCTGTCGCTGGCGTTGGCGCCGGCGGGCAGCAGCCAAGACCGGGAGTGGGACGAAGAACCGGTTCCGATGGCGTGCGTGGACGGCAAGCCGGTGCGGCTGTTCCAGTGCCTCTTCTGCGACAAGACGTTCCTCAAGTCGCAGGCGCTCGGCGGCCACCAGAACGCGCACCGCAAGGGCCGCCTCGACGGCCTCCTCTCCGACCCCTACAGCAACGACAGCCCATTCGGAGGCACCGCCATCGCGGCGGCGTCCACCGGGTCGTCGCGCTATTTTGGCACCTCCATCGTCTCACACGGCGGCGCTGGCGTGGCGGCGGCGCCAACCGTCGATGCCCGCTGGTCAGAGAGGAGGGGGTTGGGCGGCAGGGCTCCGCGGTTCGCGGAGCACGCACTGCCCCTGGACCCGTATGCTGGAGGCGACGGGGTGGTGGGCCGGCCAAGGGCCTCCATCGCAAGCGGCGCCGGCGAGGCGTTGGACCTCGAGCTGCGCCTTTAGCTAGCGTCGCCTCGCTGGCTGCTGTGCTGCCGCTCATATCGCACAGGTAATGCCATCTTGGGACGATACCTCTTTTCCATCGTCCCAGCGTAAGATTGTGCATCTTGGGGGAGCATATGCGCGACAAAGATGGATGAACTGCTAGAAGAATTGCAATTGAAAATATCCGGGATGGGAAGGATACAATCCCAGCCCTTTCTCGATTGCAATATGTACTCCCTCCGTCACCGTCTCATATTATGAGAGACGAAGTAGTACATATTTACTGCCTAGTCGTCATTTTCCTTTATGTGTATTTTGCTTTGACGAACTCTGTTTTTACGGTTTCAGGCGTAAATTGCCCATGCACGCACTGTATTTATATCTTTCTCAGAGTCTCCAAAATATGCATGCACTCTGATATGGATTCATTCATTTGTTAAGTACGTACTCACCTTGCTTAACCGTGCACATGTCGTCATCGATGGAACTTATCGCCACGTTTTTTCTGTCGCGTCACTTCGCGCATACTCTCTGCTGCTTGATTTGGTAATAATAAAGCAGTACGAGTGATACGAGTGATGAGGTTGCCGCAAAGCCAGCCAGCCGATCGTCATCCTTATCCCTTACTCCACCCATGTACTGTATTATGTGATTCGAGGACTGCTACAGTACAATAATATGCGACAAACCAGTGCAAGTGGTGTAGTGGAATGACTCAGATGCCAGGGCCGACGATATAAAGAGTATCTACTTGCAAATCCGGCCCATCAAACACCCGCAGATGTGCGTCTCAAATTAATCATTTTGCATCTATCTCTCTTATATTTCATCCCTTAGATTCATACAAAACATACAAAGGAAATCATATATTCTACATTTACGTACACCTTAACTACTCTTCATCGTCGGAGATGTCAACGACGACGGTGCCGGGCGCCAGCTGGAGGACGGGTAGGAGGGCTCCGGCTCATCCTCCTCCTACTCGACCACATCCATATATGCGAACATCTTCGCCTCCTCTGCGGCCTCTTGCGCCTCCATCTCCCGCCGGCAACGGCATTTTGCCTCTGCAGCCGACTCCGACCAGAGGGAATCGAGGATGGCATGCTGCCCCGCCCGCAGATCTCCGTTGCCAGCGTCCCCCACATATTTCTCCTCTAGCTCATCCACCTCCTCCTTAAAGTCCTCCTCCTCCTCCTCGTCGTTGTCGTCCTCCTCCAACTCCCCTTCCGGACCCACTCCATCTGGAGGTAGCCCCGTGACGATCCGGGCTTCACGCCTAGCCTGGATCTGCTCAAGGAGCTCGAGCCGGCGCTCTGACGTCAGAAATGGCTCGCTCCTCACCTGATAGCGTGGGGGCATGGCTACTAGCCGGAAGGGTGGAGTGCAAAGTGATGCAGGCGGCGGACAGGAGGAAGAAAATGTGGATGAATGGCAGGGTTTTGGTGCCGCCAGTCGACTTAAATAGCCGGCAATGCACTACACGGCCCGCTGGAGTTGCGCCATGCGGGCCCACCGGTCCGACGGAGGAGACGAGCGTTGGACCGCCGGGTTTGAGGGCGTTTTTGGTTGGGACCCCTTCGTCAGTCCGACGTGACGGCCATGTCCAGGTGCGCCCGGGCGCCCCCATATCCGTCCTATATTTGGGTTGGATATGGGGGGTGCCGGTCAGCCCGGGCGTTTGAGGCCCGTTTGAGGCGTCCGTCTGGATCGAAAAAACATGATCGATCAGTGACCGGGTGACACATCCGGACGTATGAGGCGGGTTTGAGAGGTTCGGCTGTAGATGCTCTAAGAGCCCTCGATGCTCTTCGTGTCTCCCTCGGCTAGGGCTACGACCAACATGCTGCTTGGACAACAATGTAGATTCTCGCGAGGAAACCTGTTGTGCCGTAGCACTATGAGAGGAATGGTATATTTCCTGATTAAAAGGTTTTTTTTAGAAAAGGAGGATGACCCCCGGCCTTTCATCTGGGCGATGCATACGGCCACTTTATTAATTACTCTCACAAGACCTTACAAAGTAATACCATAGTAAGACTAAAGCCGCCGTCTAAACAACAAACTGTCGCTACACCTATCTAGTTGATGAAGGGGCGCAGATAGCCTGGACCTAATACCAAACAGACATCGCGGCCAAACCTAACATCTAAGACCTGAGGATCCATCTAGGACGCCTGTCGGGCATGGGTCTCGCCGGTCCGGCGTGCTCTCAGAGGCCGCCGCCGCCAACTGCCACCGCTTCATCTTCAGAACTGTACTAATGCATCAACCTTGCTCGGTCTAGCTATCATCGACGCCACCACGGCGCCCAACGACACCTCCTCCCTGCGCGTAAATAGCTGTGCACGTCGCGGTCGCCACTGATACACCTCAGCACCATGCTGCCAAGTACCACCAACCGACACAACTTGAAGTCTTTGGAAGATCTGTCATGCGTAGCACCTGCTGACCAGGCATGACAAAGTGTAGCACCTGTCGGTCAGGCATGACTTAACATCTCCACCGAAGCTCCGTGCAAGACGAAGCCGCTCCACCTCCTGCCTCTGACTTCCAGCGCTGCTCCACAAACGATGCTCCCAAGAGAGAAACGACACCGCAGTGCCGCCATCGTCCAATCTGGAACTCCAGATCCTAGGGTTTCCCCCAGAGCAGCACGAGTGGGTCAACAGTAATTACACGACGATGCCTCCATCAAGGTAACGTCCTAGAACGCCGCCATCGCCTGCCAACGGCTCGGTTTTCACCGGCAACCATGTCTCCCCAACTCGCAGACGGGACTAGATGATGGATCTTGAGATCCGATCACCAAGCCTCTGGCCGTCCATCTCTGACGAAGAAGATGACCATCACCATTGGCCAGCGAGACGATGCGAGATGAAGTGGGGAACTGCCAGCGTGCGTCCTGGCCAGCACCATGTCTCATGGCCGAGGGCAACGGCAAGCGCTGCCACGACGAGGACACAGACCAGAGCCCAGATCCGGCCCACCCGCGCGACGCCACGTGGCCACCACCAAGCGCTGTTCAGGGGCAGCCCCGCCGCCGTGAGGGACGCCGCCCCACGGGCAGCAGGCGCCAGCCACCGGCGGAACACCACCGCGTGCCACCGGCCGCCGCGAGATCGCCACCGGCCACCGCGAGATCTGTGCGAGAACAACGAGGACGCCCCGCCGCCACCTTCCCTGGGGACCACGCGGGCTTCGCCGGTGTCCCCTCCGGCGGCGGCGAAGCGGGGGAGGAGCGGGGAGGGGCGGCTGGCGGCGCGGTTAGGGTTTCCCCCGCGCGCCAGAGGCGACGCGCGGGGGACGTGCGCGGGGGTGATCTCCAAGGTTAAGTGAGAGATCCTTTTAGCACTAATGCTTTGCACAATCCTGATTAAAAGTGCATATAAACTTGCGCTGAATCTCGAACGAGGATCTAGGGCAATTTAATGGCAGTGCGAATGGATATAGACGGCCTTGGCATATCATTTGGAATGCTAATGCCT
Source organism: Triticum urartu (assembly GCF_003073215.2). NCBI lineage: Eukaryota > Viridiplantae > Streptophyta > Magnoliopsida > Poales > Poaceae > Triticum > Triticum urartu. The sequence goes on from NC_053026.1 coordinate 630,557,452, forward strand.
CGAAAAATTAGAGTTTTTTGAGTTGTTCACCACAAAATTTTCTGAGGTGTGTGCTCTATCTGTGGCGTGAAGAGGACGAATGCGTGCCATGCCCTTTGTATCTTGTAAGAAGGCTTGTGCCCTCCATATGTCTATGAGAGATGTTTGGGTTTTCCTTTGGGGAAGAGGTTTTTTAATAATCCACAGCTACTAATTTTGTTGGATTCGTTGGGTAGGGCTTTGCGTGTGCAGGTCACATCGTCTTGGGCGAAGGCGGTGATTTTGGGTGAGAGAAAGGAATCTGTCCTCGAATCCACTTATTTTGTGGATAGCTAAGTTGGGTTGTTATTATGCGAATGTTGTGGCTTTTTAATACTACATTCGTTTTGATGTATAAGTCATTCGTGTAGTTCTAGGTTATCGATTTGAGAAACTAAATATGTGTTATATGTCATGAAAAGTATATCCTTAGATTTTTACACGGATGTAGTTTATAAATATATATTTTTTGTCACATATAATACATATTTACATAGTTAAATTGTTGACCTATAACTACGTGAATGACTTATACACCGGAATAGAGGTAGTAATAAAGGATAGGGGTGTTGGTCGTGATTCGGTCTATCTATCCTTCCAACATGAGCATTGTGACTCGTTGTCCGCCCCCACCTGATCGTATTAAGATGAATGTGGATGCCAATTTTGTGGCGAGCAATGGCTTTGCTAGTGTAGGCGTAGTGGCGAGCAATTCTGTTGGCGAAGTCATGATTTCTGTTGAACTATATTGCTTGATGTTCCAGTGTGGAAGAATGGAGCTTCCTGCGTGTTAGGTTGTATTCTACATCGGTGTCACTCTGTACAAACCTATTGTTCTGGAAACATGTTGCTCTTTTGTGTTCCTTCCTTGCAAATAAAATTCTTGTTAGGTCCCCCCTCGTTGATCTAAACGGAGAAGCGCTGGTAATTATAAAACTATACAAGATTAATCAGCAAGCCAACATGGTGGCGGATGAGATCGTGAAAAATTGTTTTGATAAGTCTGGTGGTGTTCTTGTAAGTAGTGTTCGCCTTGTGTGGTGTAAGTTTTAATAAACGATTGTAAGAATATTATTATCAGTTAATATATGTGGTCGAATGGCCTTCTTGGTTGAAGGATCATTTTCAGCCAACGATGGCCCTGCTGCAGCTGGTATGATATTGAGAAGAGTTGATGGTACAAGGGTGTTTGCAGCATACCGAGTAATCTTCTACTGTAACAACGCCTTGGAGTACCAAAAGGATCTCTCGAGAGTGTACATCACAGTTAGAAGTCATGCTCTTGACTTCCGCATCACATAAGGAAATAGATATAACAAACAAAGATACCAGGGCTAACACGGGATAGATCAACCTTGGGCTCGTTCTCCTCGTATGTAAAGAGGAAAAGGAAGAGATTGCTCGGGGAGACCATGGCCCAGGGAGCTCGTTCAGGTGACGGTAGGACATGCGAACCTGAAAAAGACGATGACAAAAGGCAAGATCGACGAGTGTCGGAGGACGAAGACAGGCTGAAGGAGTTGCTAGTCGTGATTGATACAGTTGGTGCAAGACAAAACAGAGCGGCAGAGGCAAGGAGCTCCGTCCATGGCGAGCTAAGTTGACAATAACGAGCTCGGCGAGGTGCATCTGGAGGACATATATGTATAATTGTTTCTCAAATGAAGAAGAGGTTTCCTTTTGCTAACCTGCTCATGAGACCACTCGAATTTGTTCCGCCTCTGATGGCATTAGTTCTTAATTTGTTTCCAGTTCCACTTTGCAACCATAGCATCGGTGTGGTTGCATGTTCTTTGCTCCAGATTGATGATGACTCGTTGCTGGATAGGAAGAGAAGCATGTGAATCGTGATACGAATGAAAGGGCTAAAAATCACTTAAAATTTAAGGTCATCAATTGATGCATGCAGCCATCTTAATTAATTTTTTCACAAAGGTTTGATAAAAACATACATTAATCCATCCTGAAGCCACCACTCACACCTACAAACTTGATAGGGTCTGTCTATATCTCATCTACTCCCTCCGTTCCTAAATATTTGTCTTTTTAAAGATTTCAAATGGTCACCACATACGGATGTATATAGACATATTTTAGAGTGTAGATTCACTCATTTTGTTCCGTATGTAGTCAATCATTTGAAACCTCTAAAAAGACAAATATTTAGGAACGGAGGGAAGCCACCACTCACACCTACAAACTTGATAGGGTCTGTCTATATCTCATCTACTCCCTCCGTTTCTAAATATTTGTCTTTTTAGAGATTTCAAATGGTCACCACATACGGATGTATATAGACATATTTTAGAGTGTAGATTCACTCATTTTGTTCCGTATGTAGTCATCATTTGAAACCTCTAAAAAGACAAATATTTAGGAACGGAGGGAGTAGATGTGAAATAATATCTCACATCTAAGTAACATCTTTTTTTATGTGGCCACTTTTATTTGTTTGTTTTTTCCTTTTTTGTTTCTCTCGGGCATGTTTGATTGTCTCAGCTTTTTTGTTAGGTTGTGCTGCTGCTGGGAGATGTGTTTGACTGTCACACGGCGCACGATGGTGGATAGTGCAACGTATAAAATTCCAAAAAGAAAAAAGAAATGTGACCACTCAAAATCGAACACAAGACCTCTAACAGAGGCACTCATGTAGTTAGCCACTAGAGCTATATCGCATTAGTTAATTCTTGCCACCGTGAAACACTAAAGATTGTTCCGCCGCAGATTGAACAATTAAAAAAATCGAACATTTCATGAAATTGTGATTTTTAATTTAGTCGAACAATTTAAAAAATTGAGAAATGTTTTTGAAAAAAAGAGAACAAATTTTAAAAATTGAGAAACGTTTTTTTAGAAAGAAGAATTTTTTGCAAACTTTCAAACTTTTTAAAAAAGTGATTTTTAAAAAAAATGCATACACTTCTCAAAAAAATTTTAAAATTGCAAACAATTTTGGAAACATGAATATTGTATCAAACTTTTTATAACTTGTGATTTTTTTGAGAAACATGAATGCATTTTAGAATTTCCAAAAAAAATGATAGACACAAAAAATTCTAGAAACTTGAACAAATTTATGAATTTGGATTTTTTTTAAACTTCTAAATTTACAAAAAAAGAATCAGAAAAAAATAAGAAAATAAAAATGACAAAAGAGATCAACTTTTGAAAAATAGTAAACTAAAAAGAAAGGAAAACCAGTGAAGACAAAATGATAAAAGAAAAAAGAAAAAACATGAAGAAAAAAAGTATCCTAACTACTTGGGTCAACTCGTCTGCGGTTTGCTCGCTGTCGAGGATAGGCTTGCAACTGAGATAGAAAAAGGCCGGACCCCTAGTTGCGAGTTGACAGTGGACTCAGAATTGGGACTAAAAAGGCCGAGCCGTAGTTGCGAGTCGTGTTGGACTTGCAACTATTACAAAAAAACGTTGGCCCGTCGTTGCGAGTCGATGATGGACTTGCAACTGGGAGCAAAAAAAGATCGGGGCCTAGTTACGAGTCAAGGATGGACTTGCAACTCTGACAAGAAAGGTCCAACCTCAATTGTGTGTCAAGGATGTACTTGTAGTTGGAAGTAAAAAACCTTGGCCCAAGTTGCAAGTCGGTGGTGAATTTGCAACTCTGACAAGAAAGGTTGGTCCTAGCTGCGAGTCGAGGATGGACTTGCAACTGGGACAAAAAAGGCCAGACCCTAGTTGTGAGTGGAGAGTGTACTTGCCACTAGGAAAAAAAAGGTTGGGTCCCAGTTGCAAGTCGAGGGTGGACTTGCAACGGGGACAAAATAAGGCCGGACCCTAGTTGCAAGTCGTGGGTGGACTTACAACTAGGACAAAAAAATGACGGGGTCCAGTTACAAGTCGAGAGTGGGATTACAACTAGGGAAAACAGGTCGTATCCCGATTGCGAGTCAAGGGTGGACTTGCAACTAGAACAAAAAAAGTTGTACCCTAGTTGCGAGTTGAGGGTGGACCTGCAACTAGGACAAAAAAAGTCTTCTCCCAGTTACAAGTTGAGGGCGAGTTGCAACTGGACAAAACAATGTTGGGATCCAGTTGCAAGTCGAGGGTGAACTTGCAACTAAAAGAAAAAAAGGCCGGGCCCCAGTTGCAAGTTGATGGTGGACTTGCAACTGGGACAAAAAAAGGTCGAACCTTAGTTGCGAGTCGAGCGTGGACTTGTAACTGGACAAAAAAAATGTTGGGCCCGAGTTACGAGTCAAAGGTGGACATGCAACTGGGACAAAAAAAGATGAGCCACAGTTATGAGTCGAGGGTGGAATTGCGACTGAGGCAAAAAAAAGATCGAGCCCCAGTTGCGAGTCGAGGGTGCACTTACAAATGAGAAAAAAAAGTTTAGTCCCCAGTTGCGAGTCAAGGATGGATTTGCAACTGAAATGAAAAACAAATTGGGATGAAAAATATTTTCAAATTTACTTTTTTCACATACTTAAACTTTTTTCCAAATTTTATAAAAAAATATTTCACACTAATCTTATTCATGAATTTGAAAAAGGGGGGAAAGAAAAGATAAAATGAAACTGACACAAAAAGAAAAGTTATATAGAGACAATAGAGCAAAAAATAAAAAAATAAAAATGGTAATGGAGAGAGGAGAACGGTAGATGAAAGAGAGAGTAATGATAGATAGTGAGAGGAGATTTGATCATCCAACTCTTCATTTGTGAAACAAACGAATGAAAAAAAAACAAATCTTTGCCAAGCCCCAGAAACAAACAAACAAAAAAGGGGCCGAGCCTATCCTTCTCGTGACCAGACAACGTGCAACTAGGATGAAACAAACTACAGTCCCAGTTGCGAGTCAAGGATGGACCTGCAACTGGGATGAAAAACAAAGAAGATGCCTGGTTGCAAGTCAAGGGTGAACTTGCAACTAGGAGAACTATGAGCCCAATTGCGACTCAAAGGTGAACTTGCAACTGGGACAACTACGAAACTACAAGCCCAGTTGCGAGTCAAGGGTTGACTTGCAACTAGGATGAAACAAACTACAGTCTCAGATGTGACTCAATGGTAGGCTTGCAAATGAGATGAAAGACAAAACACATGCCCAGTTACGGGTCAAAAGGCGGGCTTGCAACTCAGAGGGTGGACTTGCAACTTGGACAAGTACGAGACCAATTGTGAGTCAAGGGTGGACTTGCAATTGGGACAACTACAAAACTACAAGCCCAGTTACGAGTTAAAGGTTGACTCGTAACTGGGAGGAAACAAGCTATGAGTAAGTTGCAATCAAAAGGTAGACTTGCAACTGGGATAAAAACAAAACACATGCTCGAGTTGTGAGTAGGGGGTGGGCTTGTAACTTGAACAATTATGAGCCCAGTTGTGAGTCGTGAGGGACTTGCACCTGGGACAACTACAAAACTACGAGCCAGTTGCGAGTTAAGGGTCGATTTGCAACTGGGATGAAATAAGTTATGGGTCCAGTTGCGAGTTAAGGATCGACTTGCAACTGGGATGAAAAATAAAATACATGCTCTGTTGGGGAACGTAGCATAAATTCAAAAAATTTCCTACGTGTCACCAAGATCTATCTATGGAGTCATCTAGCAACGAGGGAGGAGTAGATGTACATACCCTTGTAGATCGCGCGCGGAAGCGTTCAAGAGAACGGGGTTGATGGAGTCGTACTTGTCGTGATCCAAATCACCGATGATCCTAGCACCGAACGGACGGCACCTCCGCGTTCAACACACGTACGGAGCAGCGAAGTCTCCTCCTTCTTGATCCAGCAAGGGGGGAGGAGAGGTTGATGGAGATCCAACAGCACGACGGCGTGGTGGTGGAAGTAGCGGGATTCCAACAGGGCTTCGCCAAGCGCTGCGGGAGGAGGGAGATGTGTCATGGGAGGGAGAGGGAGGCGCCAGGGCTTAGGGTTGATGCTACCCTCCCTTCCCCCCACTATATATAGGGCCAAGGGAGAGGGGGCGCAGCCTTGGCCCTTCCTCCAAGGAAGGGTGCGGCCAAGGGAGGAGTCCCTCCTCCCCAAGGCACCTCGGAGGTGCCTTCCCCCTTTAGGACTCTTCCTTTCCCTCTTCTCTTGGCGCATGGGCCTCTTGGGGCTGGTGCCCTTGGCCCATATAGGCCAAGGCGCACCCCCTACAGCCCATGTGGCCCCCCGGGGCAGGTGGCCCCACCCGGTGGACCCCCGGGACCCTTCCGGTGGTCCCGATACAATACCGGTGACCCCGAAACTTGTCCCGATGGCCGAAATAGCACTTCCTATATATAATTCTTTACCTCCAGACCATTCCGGAACTCCTCGTGACGTCCGGGATCTCATCCGGGACTCCGAACAACTTTCGGGTTACCGCATACTAATATCTCTATAACCCTAGCGTCACCGAACCTTAAGTGTGTAGACCCTACGGGTTCGGGAGACATGTAGACATGACCGAGATGACTCTCCGGTCAATAACCAACAGCGGGATCTGGATACCCATGTTGGCTCCCACATGTTCCACGATGATCTCATCGGATGAACCACGATGTCAAGGACTTAATCAATCCCGTATACAATTCCCTTTGTCTATCGGTACGACACTTGCCCGAGATTCGATCGTCGGTATCCCGATACCTTGTTCAATCTCGTTACCGGCAAGTCTCTTTACTCGTTTCGTAACACATCATCCCGTGATCAACTCCTTGATCACATTGTGCACATTATGATGATGTCCTACCGAGTGGGCCCAGAGATACCTCTCCGTTTACACGGAGTGACAAATCCCAGTCTCGATTCGTGCCAACCCAACAGACACTTTCGGAGATACCTGTAGTGTACCTTTATAGCCACCCAGTTACGTTGTGACGTTTGGCACACCCAAAGCACTCCTACGGTATCCGGGAGTTGCACAATCTCATGGTCTAAGGAAATGATACTTGACATTAGAAAAGCTTTAGCATACAAACTACATGATCTTGTGCTAGGCTTAGGATTGGGTCTTGTCCATCACATCATTCTCCTAATGATGTGATCCCGTTATCAATGACATCCAATGTCCATGGTCAGGAAACCGTAACCATCTATTGATCAACGAGCTAGTCAACTAGAGGCTTACTAGGGACATGGTGTTGTCTATGTATCCACACATGTATCTGAGTTTCCTATCAATACAATTATAGCATGGATAATAAACGATTATCATGAACAAGGAAATATAATAATAACTAATTTATTATTGCCTCTAGGGCATATTTCCAACATGCTCCAGTTGCGGATCGAGCGTGGGCTTACAAGTCTGACAAGTACGAGCCCAATTACGAGTCAAGAGTGGACTTGCAAATGAGACAACTACGAAACTATGAGCCTAGTTACGAGTCTAGGGTCAACTTGCAACTAGGATGAGACAAACTACATGCCCGGTTTGCATGCCAATGATGGACCTGCAACTGAGATGAAAAACAAAAACACATGCTCCATTTGCGAGTCAAGGGTGAACTTGCACTTGGGACAACTATGAAACTACGAGCCTAGTTGCGAGTCAATGGTCGACTTGTAACTAGGATGAGACAAACTACATGCCAGTTGTATGTTAAGGATGTACCTATAACTGATGAAAATAAAACACAGGCAAAATAACCAGGGTCAAATATCGGTCAGTGAGAAGATGGGGGATAAGCTTCATAGTCGAGCCCCCCAAATGACAAGGTATATAGGCCCCTTTGAAAAATAAACGCGAGAACATGACGACACAAAACAAATGGGACAAGAGGGCGCGTGACAAAAAAGAACAAGCTGACACGGACATATATGATTCAATTTGTTCGAACATTAAATTTAGATGAGCTAAATTTTATCTAGATAAGATTTAGCAAATCTGGAAACGAAAAAACTAATTACACTCCACTCTAGCTACACGGTCAAACCAAAAATAAAAGAAAACATAGAATGAAAAGACATATGTCCCTACACAAAAAAACAAAGCCCACAAAAAAACCAATACACAAAACATAATAACGGTTCACTAGAAAAATGTCATATCGGCTCTCACTGCTTCACGCGAGACAAACCAAAAAAACACGATGCAAGGACGACGAGCATGACTCGGAAGTATGTGTATCTGACGTATATGATTTAGATGAAATATTGTTAACTTTCATTTAGATGATAATTAGCAAATCAATCCGAAACGGGACCTCTGACTACCCGGCAAAAAAGGGCCCAACAAAGGACACACGCGCAGACTGGTTGACAAGTAGACACCAAACACATATTCGACACAGAGCGCGCATGACAAAATAACCCACAATCAAGATTTGCACGACATTTATAGCGAACATATGACAAAGTAAAAGCAAGTTCATGAATTTAAACGAATAAATAAAGAATAAAGGGGAAAAGAAAAATGAAAAATAGAAATAGAAAATATAAATAAAAACAAAACCAAAAAAATCATGAATATAAAATAGTTTATAATTTAAAACAAATAATAAAACAAAAAAAGAAAACAAAAAGGAAAATAAAACGAAAACAAACAAGAAAACAAATACTAGGTATCAAATAAGAGTGTAGACAAATGAGAAGAACTAGGACTGAGTGTAGCACAGACTTGTGAAAGAGATTAAAAAAAAGGCAATCAACCTCGCAGTAGCAACGACCTTGAATAGCATGGACTTGGAAAAACCAACAGCGCCCGACCTTGCACCAGCAAGGACCTGGACAGAGGCAACGCCTGAGACAACGCGCCGCCGAGCGAGCGCAACAGCTAGATCATGGCGTTTTGCATGAATATGAAAAACATGTAATCTAACGGCTCTAGATTTAGATGTAAGATGGCTATTTCACATCTAGATGTAAAATAGCAAACTTGAACTTGATAATATGAAGTGCTCTCACTCCACGTATCTAAAACCGATTTCGTAACCGAGTCATCCACATAACATATCGGAACCAACAACCAGTGCAGCCTACCTAAAGCACACACCACATGCACACGTCCTAGAAGCCGCCATCATCATCGGACCATTGATCCATCTTCAGAAGAGAGATCTGCATCATCCCTGCCAGGCCGGACATCCGTTGACGCCACCACGGCATCCAAGGGCGCCACCGCCCTGCGCTCGTTTGTCCAGACGCTAAGAATCAGGAAGATTTATCATGCGTAGCACCTGCCAACCAGGCATGACTCAGTGTAGCACCTGTCGGCTAAGCATGACATGACAGCTCCACCGAAGCTCTGTGCAAGACGAAGCCGCTCCACCTCCTGCCTCTGTCTTCCAGCGCTGCTCCACAAACGATGTTCCCAAAAAAGAAAAGTCACCGTAGTACCGCCATCGTCCGATCTGGAAGACCAGATCCTAGAGTTTCCCCCTAAGCAGCACGAGTGGGTCAACATAAGTTACACGACGATGCCTTCATTAAGGTAACGACGCAAAACGCCGCCATCGCCTGCTATCGGCTCGGTTTTCACGGGCAACTCTGTCTCCCCAACTCGCAGCCGGGACTAGACGATGGATCTGAAAATCCGACCACCCAGCCTCAGGTCGACCATCTCCAGCGAAGGAGGTGGCCACCACCGCCACGCCCAGGGCCGGAGCCCTCGACGTCCTCGAGTTGTAAGTCCATCCCAGGGACATCAAGCCATTGACGGGATGGTACATGAGATCAGCAAGTGCGGCCCGCCGAAGCCCATCTAGGCCCAGATCGGGTGCCCAAGCCGCCGTCGCTGGACCTGTCGTCGTCCGCTGCCGCCTGCCTGGCCGCCGCCGCACCACACCCCCGGCCGCAACCGCCTCTCACCACGTTGCCGCCTCGCACCGCCACCGAAGGGAGGTCGTCGCTTCTCCGCAAACCGGATCAGGGGATGCGCCTCCGCAGGGGTGGATGCCCCGCCCCTTCCAGACCCAATGCTGGGAGGAGGAGAGCACCTCCGCCACCGCTGTTGGCCGGCCAGGCTGCGCCTGGCGGCTTCCTCCAACGGTGACGGAGGGAGGAATCAGGGGAAGGGCGCCCCGACGGCTTGGTACGGCAGCTCCGCCCGAGCCGCCCAAGCGGGGGACAATGCGGGGGCGATCCGAAATTAGCGGAGGCTTGCTTATTCTAAGTCAAGCACTGAGTAACTACACCCTTAAAATTGCGGAGGATTTTACTTCCCCGGCCTCTGCACCAATTAGGGATGGATATGGCCTTTTAAGTATGAGTACTAGGATTTTTTATCTCTACTATGCACTGCACCGAGCCTAGTTCTCAATGATAAAACTTGAAAATTAAGTAGTTTCACGTAACCGTGCCGTATCTGTGCAGGGAAATTAGATTGGAATCACATTTCAGCCGACCGCGGCCTCGCCTAGTAAATATCAGTTGCACCATCATGAGTATAAAAACACTGCAAGATTATTAACAAATAGCAACCCCGCCATTATGAAAACTTTTTTCATTCTATTTCTTATCCAAATTGCTCTCCTTTGTGGCCTTTGATTGAAATGATTGCAAGGTGCCAATGATCGATTCATTGGTGATGTGAAGGACTGCCGTGACATGCACATAACCAACCAAGTATGTGTTTGGGAGACGGAACTGTTATTTCTCAAAAACAAAACTTGCCGGGTTTGTTCCTATGATTCTTGGTTTATACATTTTGTTGGCTATGTGCATCGTTGATGCATAGAGCGAGGACTTGTTGAGCTCTGTTGTGGTTGTTTTGCCTTGATATTTAGTTTTAAGAAACATCAATACAATCATTTGTTTTTCAAAATGTAAAACCACTCTTGCTGATTTCTATAAAGGAAGAGGAAAAATGGCTATCCCGGTAACGCTAAATATAAGCTAGGGCAAACACATATACACAGTTGACAAAGCGACAACATCGGCAACAAGATAAGCGATGAGATTCCAGCGATCCATAGATCAGCAAGCTGTGGTGCGACGTCGTACGCTGGCAGATGCGGTGCCTGGACCTGTCGCCCATGGTTAGCTACGAGACAGGCACATGCATCCCAGCGGTTCCTGTACTCATGTCCCTACCAATTATAGCCGGTCCTATAACATAATAATAAGAATAATAGAGCATATGAAGTCTGCTGGGATGTTGACCTGTAAACGCATGCCAGAAGTGGAATACTCCTTCAAAAAAAAAGAAGTGGAATACTCCTTGGCCTGTTCGGGGGCCGGTGATGGTTGGATGCATGTCGAAGCTACACGTACCATGGGCCAAGCGTGGCTGCTTGCTGTGTGCTGCCTCTCACCGGATCAGCTGCTGCTAGAGTGAACGCTCATTGGGCCAAGCGTAAGCAATAGGCCAAAGTGGGAGGGAGGCCTGGTTGGGAGGCATTGCATATGTCCAAGGTTTAATTTTGCATGTCTCACAACTTGCACACAGTACGACAGAGACCTCACGCTTCAAATCATACCACATGATGTCTCCCCACAGATATTGATTTGGCTTCCAGCAGATCCAACCGGGGCATATTATGATTAGACACATTAACCTCATGTAATCATTTTTTTGCGGGTGACTCATTTAATCATATTGAAACGGAGAACCTATGCGGTACCTTTCCCGTTTCATAATTTAGCGGTTATAGATTTTTAGAAAAATCTCCTCTGTAACTTTTTTATCATACATTTTTAGAGACCATGATAGTGTTAAAAATTGTCCTATACTCCCTCCGTCCAGAAATAATTGTCATCAAAATGAATAAAAGGGATGTATCTAGATTTATATTAGTTCTAGGTAATTTCATTTTTGTCCATTTTGATGACAAGTATTTTCGGATGGAGGAAGTATTAAATTACATAGGGAGCACTACTTCACAAACTTTGACCAATTTTTTAAACAAATATAACCACAATCATATATTTTTATGTCATATTAAATTCATATTTTTATGTTAATATTTTTCTCAATATATTTTGTCAAAGTCGACAATGTTAGTCTTTAAAAGAAATACATGCACTAAATGGAGTCATCTAGCAACGAGGGAGGAGTGGATCTACATACCCTTGTAGATCGCGCGCGGAAGCGTTCAAGAGAACGGGGTTGATGGAGTCGTACTTGTCGTGATCCAAATCAGCGATGATCCTAGCGCCGAACGGACGGCACCTCCGCGTTCAACACACGTACGGAGCAGCGACGTCTCCTCCTTCTTGATCCAGCAAGGGGGGAGGAGAGGTTGATGGAGATCCAACAGCACGACGACGTGGTGGTGGAAGTAGCGGGATTTCAACAGGGCTTCGCCAAGCGCTACGGGAGGAGGGAGATGTGTCATGGGAGGGAGAGGGAGGCGCCAGGGCTTAGGGTTGGTGCTACCCTCCCTTCCCCCCACTATATATAGGGCCAAGGGAGAGGGGGGGGGCGCAGCCTTGGCCCTTCCTCCAAGGAAGGGTGCGGCCAAGGGAGGAGTCCCTCCTCCGCAAGGCACCTCGGAGGTGCCTTCCCCCTTTAGGACTCTTCCTTTCCCTCTTCTCTTGGCGCATGGGCCTCTTGGGGCTGGTGCCCTTGGCCCATATAGGCAAGGCGCACCCCCTACAGCCCAGGTGGCCCCCTGGGGCAGGTGGCCCCACCCTGTGGACCCCCGAGACCCTTCCGGTGGTCCCGGTACAATACCGGTGACCCCGAAACTTGTCCCGATGGCCGAAATAGCACTTTCTATATATAATTCTTTACCTCCGGACCATTCCGGAACTCCTCGTGACGTCCGGGATCTCATCCGGGACTCCGAACAACTTTCGGGTTACCGCATACTAATATCTCTATAACCCTAGCGTCACCGAACCTTAAGTGTGTAGACCCTACGGGTTCGGGAGACATGTAGACATGACCGAGACGACTCTCCGGTCAATAACCAACAGCGGGATCTGGATACCCATGTTGGCTCCCACATGTTCCACGATGATCTCATCGGATGAACCACGATGTCAAGGACTTAATCAATCCCGTATACAATTCCCTTTGTCTATCGGTACGACACTTGTCCGAGATTCGATCGTCGGTATCCCGATACCTTGTTCAATCTCGTTACCGGCAAGTCTCTTTACTCGTTTCGTAACACATCATCCCGTGATCAACTCCTTGATCACATTGTGCACATTATGATGATGTCCTACCGAGTGGGCCCAGAGATACCTCTCCGTTTACACGGAGTGACAAATCCCA
>NC_053026.1:630571584-630582130 GCF_003073215.2 Triticum urartu
AAATGAATAGCCGTATTGCAATAAACATGATCAAATCATACTCATGCTCAACGCAAACACCAAATAACATTTATTTAGGTTTAACACTAACCCTGAAAGTATATGGAGTGTGCGATGATGATCATATCATTCTTGGAACTACTTCCAACACACATCATCACTTCATCCGTAACTAGTTTCTGTTCATTCTGCAACTCCTGTTTCGAGTTACTACTCTTAGCAACTGAACAAGTATCAAATACCGAGGGGTTTTCTATAAACACTAGTAAAGTACACATCAATAACATGTATATCAAATATACCTTTGTTCACTATGCCATCCTTCTTATCCAACAAGTATCTAGGGTAGTTTCACTTCCAGTGACCATTTCCTTTGCAGTAGTAGCACTCAGTTCCAGGCTTGGGTCTAGCTTCGGGCTTCTTCATGGGAGAAGCAACTTGCTTGCTATTCTTCTTTGAAGTTCCCTTTCTTTCCCTTTGCCCTTTTCTTGAAACTAGTGGTCTTGTTAACCATCAACACTTGATGCTATTTCTTGATTTCTACCTTCGTCGATTTGAGTATCGCAAAGAGCTTGGGAATTAATTTCGTCATCCCTTGCATATTATAGTTCATCACGAAGTTCCAGTAACTTGGTGATAGTGACTAGAGAACTCTGTCAATCACCTTTTTATCTGGAAGATTAACTCCCACTTGATTCAAGAGATTGTAGAACTTAGACAATCTGAGCACATGCTCACTGGTTGAGCTATTCTCCTCCATCTTGTAGGCAAAGTAATGTCAGAGGTCTCAGACCTCTCGACACGGGCATGAGTATGAAATACCAATTTCAACTCTGGAACATTTTATATGCTCCATGGCATTCAAAACATTTTTGAAGTCCCGGTTCTAATCCGTAAAGCATGGTGCACTAAACCATCAAGTAGTCATCATACCGAGCTTTGCCAAACGTTCATAACGTCTGCATATGCTCCTACAATAGGTCCGTCACCTAGCGGTGCATCGAGGACATAATTCTTCTGTGCAACAATGAGGATAATCCTCAGATCACGGATCCAATCCGCATCATTGCTACTAACAGCTTTCAATTTATTTTTCTCTAGGAACATATCAAAAATAAACGGGGAAGCTATGTGCGAGCTATTGATCTACAACATAGATATGCAAATACTATCAGGACTAATTTCATGATAAATTTAAGTTCAATTGATCATACTACTTAAGAACTCCCACTTAGATAGACATCCCTCTAGTCATCTCAGTGATCACGATCACTTAGATAGACATCCCTCTAGTCATCTAAGTGATCACGTGATCCAAATCAACTAAACCATGTCCGATCATCACGTGAGATGGAGTAGTTTTCAATGGTGAACATCACTATGTTGATCATATCTACTATATGATTCACACTCGACCTTTCGGTCTCAGTGTTTCGAGGCCATATCTGCATATGCTAGGCTCATCAAGTTTAACCCGAGTATTCTACGTGTGTAAAACTGTCTTACACCCGTTGTAGATGAATGTAGAGATTATCACACCCGATCATCACGTGGTGTCTCGGCACGACGAACCTTGGCAACGGTGCATACTCAGGGAGAACACTTTTATCTTTAAATTTAGTGAGAGATCATCTTATAATGCTACCGTCAATCAAAGCAAATAAGATGCATAAAAGATAAACATCACATGCAATCATAATATGTGACATGATATGGCCATCATCATCTTGTGCTTTTGATCTCCATCTCCAAAGTACTTTCATGATCTCCATTGTTACCGGCATGACACTATGATCTCCATCGTCTTGATCTTTTATCAACGTGTCGCCACATGGTCGTCTCACCAGGTATTGCTTTTGCAACTATTGCTATGACATAGCGATAAAGTAAAGCAATTACATAGCACTTGCATCTTATGCAAATAAAGAGACAACCATAAGGCCCCTGCCAGTAGCCGATAACTTTAACAAAACATGATCATCTCATACAACAATTTATATCTCATCACATCTTGACCATATCACACCACAACATGCCCTGCAAAAACAAGTTAGACGTCCTCTACTTTGTTGTTGCAAGTTTTACGTGGCTGCTACGGGCTGAGCAAGAACCGTTCTTACCTACGCATCAAAACCACAATGATAGTTCGTCAAGTTAGTGATGTTTTAACCTTCACAAGGACCGGGCGTAGCCACAGTCGGTTCAACAAAAGTTGGAGAAACTGACACCCGCCAGCCACCTGTGTGCAAAGCACGTCGGTAGAACCAGTCTCGCGTAAGCGTACGTGTAATGTCGGTCCATGCCGCTTCATCCAACAATACCGCCAAACCAAAATATGACATGTTGGTAAGCAGTATGACTTGTATCGCCCACAACTCACTTGTGTTCTACTCGTGCATATAACATCTACGCATAAACCTGGCTCGGATGCCACTGTTTAGGAACGTAGAAATATCAAAATAAAATCCCTACGCACACACAGGATCATGGTGATGCATAGCAACGAGAGGGGAGAGTGTGTCCACGTACCCTCGTAGACCGAATGCGGAAGCGTTAGCACAACGCAGTTGATGTAGTCGTATGTCTTCACGATCCGACCGATCCAAGTACCGAACGCACGGGACCTCCGAGTTCTGCACACGTTCAACTCGATGACGTCCCGCGAGCTCCGATCCAGCAAAGCTTCACAGGAGAGTTTCGTCAGCATGACGGCGTGGTGACGGTGATGATGATGCTACCGACGCAGGGCTTCGCCTAAGGACCACTACGATATGATCGAGGTGGATTATGGTGGAGGGGGCACCACACACGACTAAGAGATCAATGATCAATTGTTGTGTCTCCAAGGCCCTCTCCCCATATATAAAGGAGTGGAGGAGGGAGAGGGCCGGCCCTCTCTATGGCGCGCCCTAGGGGAGTCCTACTCCCACCGGGAGTAGGATTCCCCCTTTCCTAGTAGAACTAGGAGCCCTTCCAAGTAGTAGGAGTAGGAGAGAAGGAAAGGGAAAGAGAAGAGAAGAGAAGGAAGGAGGGGGCGCCGCTCCCCCCTAGTCCAATTCGGACTAAGCATTGGGAGGCGCACAGCCTCTCCTCTCTCTTTCCCCTAAAGCCCAATAAGGCCCATATACTCCCCGGCGAATTCCCGTAACTCTCCGGTACTCCAAAAAATACCCGAATCACTCGAAACCTTTCCGATGTCCGAATACAGTCGTCCAATATATCGATCTTTACGTCTCGACCATTTTGAGACTCCTCGTCATGTCCCCGATCTCATCCGGGACTCCGAACTACCTTCGGAGCATCAAAACACATAAGCTCATAATACAAATCGTCACCGAACATTAAGCGTGCGGACCATACGGGTTCGAGAACTATTAGACATGGCCGAGACACGTCTCCGGTCAATAACCAATAGCGGAACCTGGATGCTCATAGTGGCTCCTACACTACTAGAAAAAGGCTGTTAGTGGCGCACCTATTTTGGCTATTAATGGCGCACTATAGGTGCGCCACTATTACCACGCCACTGGTAACAAATACTAATGGTGCACCTCTGGTGCGCCATTAGTATTGCAGGTAAAAATGGCGCACCTTGTTGTGCGCCGTTACTATTGCTACAGGTGCGCCACTGGTAACTTTTTTAAAAAAAATGATTTTTTTGCTAAATTTTGAAGGCTGGAAAACAGTAGTGGCGCACCGTCTAACCCCCGTTGTGCGCCATTGCTGTTTTTGAATTTTGAATTTGGATCTGGATTGCTATTTTTTTGCCCTTTTTTTCTCGTTTTTTTTGCATGATATTTTTTCAAATTTTGTTCTCGTTTTTGGATCTTCTACGTTCTTTTGCCGGAGAGGAGCTCGCCTACATCGTCGAAGAGGAGGAGGAGGAGGTCACCGGAGAGGAGCTCGCCTACATCGCTCAAGAGGGGGAGGAGGTCGCCGGAGAGGAGTTCACCGGAGAGGAGGGAGGATAAACCGTGAGGGGAGGGGAGGAGAGGAGGGAGGAGGAGCTCACCGGAGAGTAGGGAGGAGGAGATCACCGGAGAGGAGGGAGGAGGAGCTCACCGGAGAGGAGGGAGGAGAACCCATGAGGGGAGGGAAGGAAAGGAGGGAGGAGGAGGTCGCCAGAGAGGAGGAGGAGGAGGTCGCCAGAGAGGAGGAGGGGAGTATGGTGGAGGAGAGGAGGGGAGATGGAGTGGAGGAGAGGAGGAGATGGAGATAAAAATGAAGAGGTAAGGAGGAGAGGACCCCGCCCAGCCATATATACGGCATAGTAATGGCGCACCGTGGGCAGGTGCACCATTACTATTTTTTTTATTTTTTTTATTTTGAATTTTGAAGGCGGGAAGATAGTATGCAAAAGTTACGGCCATTTTACCGAAACACCGTGGGTAGATGATTTTTCATATAAAAAACTTTTTCATCAAAGGTCGTATGCAAAAGTTACGGCCATTTTACCGAAACACGGCGGCCTTTTCCAAAAAAAATTCAAAATTCATGTTTGTTAATTTTCCTAACAAATAGAACACATAACACATGGGCATCTATTTTTTTGAATTTTTTTAGAATCTTTTATCATTTTATTTTATTTTTTAAACCTAAAAGGCGACAAATGGGGGGGTTGTGTGTGTGAGACATACCAATGGCGCACCACACCTAGGTGCGCCACTGCTGTGTAGCATAGCAGTGGCGCACCTAGGTGTGGTGCGCCATTGCAATGTCTCGTGGGGGGTGGATCAAAAAAATAGCAATGGCGCACTGCTCATGTGGTGCGCCATTAGTAAAAACATAGCAATGGATATAGCAGGGGCGCACCACATACACGGTGCGCCATTAATGTCCATATTAGTTATAGCCGTTTTCCTAGTATTGCTACATATTCTATGAAGATCTTTATTGGTCAAACCGCATAACAACATACGTTGTTCCCTTTGTCATCGGTATGTTACTTGCCCGAGATTCGATCGTCGGTATCTCAATACCTAGTTCAATCTCGTTACCGGAAAGTCTCTTTACTCGTTCCGTAATACATCATCCCGCAACTAACTCATTAGTTAGAATGCTTGCAAGGCTTATAGTGATGTGCATTACCGAGTGGGCCCAGAGATACCTCTCCGACAATCGGAGTGACAAATCCTAATCTCGAAATACGCCAACCCAACAAGTACCTTTGGAGACACTTGTAGAGTACCTTTATAATCACCCAGTTGCGTTGTGACGTTTGGTAGCACACAAAGTGTTCCTCCGGTAAACGGGTGTTGCATAATCTCATAGTCATAGGAACATGTATAAGTCATGAAGAAATCAATAGCAGAATACAAAACGATCAAGTGCTAAGCTAACGGAATGGGTCAAGTCAATCACATCATTCTCCTAATGATGTGATCCTGTTAAGCAAATGACAACTCATGTCTATGGCTAGGAAACATAACCATCTTTGATCAACGAGCTAGTCAAGTAGAGGCATACTAGTGACACTCTGTTTGTCTATGTATTCACACATGTATCATGTTTCCGGTTAATACAATTCTAGCATCAATAATAAACATTTATCATGATATAAGGAAATAAATAATAACTTTATTACTGCCTCTTGGGCATATTTCCTTCATTTGTTTCAGGCTTAGGTCTAGCTTTGGTTTTCTTCACAGGAGTGGCAACTTGGTTGCCATTCTTTCTTGAAGTTCCGTTTCTTTTCCTTTGCCCCTTTTCTTGAAACTAGTGGTCTTGTTAACCATCAACACTTGATGCTCTTTCTTGATTTCTACCTTCACCGATTTTAGCATCGCGAAGAGCTCGGGAATCGTTTTCGTCATCCCTTCCATATTATAGTTCATCACGAAGTTCTAGTAGCTTGGTGATTGTGACTAGAGAACTCTATCAGTCACTATCTTATCTAGAAGATTAACTGCCACTTGATTCAAGCGATAGTAGTACTCAGACATTCTGAGCACATGCTCACTAGTTGAGTTATTCTCCTCCATCTTGTAGGCAAAATACTTGTCAGAGGTCTCATACCTCTCGACTCGGGCATGAGTCTGAAATACCAATTTCAGCTCTTGGAATATCTTATATGCTCCGTGGTGTTCAAAACGTTTTCGAAGTCCCGGTTCTAAGCCGTAAAGCATGGTGCACTAAACTATCAAGTAGCCATCATACCGAGCTTGCCAAACGTTCATAAAGTATGCATCTGCTCCTGCAATAGGTCTGTCACCTAGCGGTGCATCAAGGACATAATTCTTCTGTGCAGCAATGAGGATAGTCCTCAGATCACGGACCCAGTCTGCATCATTGCTACTATCATCTTTCAACTTATATTTCTGTAGGAACATATCAAAAAATAAACGGGGAGCTACATCGCAAGCTATTGATCTACAACATGGATATGCAAATATTATCAGGACTAAGTTCATGATAAACTAAAGTTCAATTAATCATATTACTTAAGAACTCCCACTTAGATAGACATCCCTCTAGTCATCTAAATGATCACGTGATCCATATCAACTAAACCATGTCCGATCATCACGTGAGATGGAGTAGTTTTCAATGGTGAACATCACTATGTTGAGCATATCTACTATATGATTATTCACATTCGAACTTTCGGTCTTCAGTGTTCCGAGGCCATATCTACATATGCTAGGCTCGTCAAGTTTAACCCGAGTATTATGCATGTGCAAAACTGGCTTGCACCCGTTGTATGTGAACGTAGAGCTTATCACACCCGATCATCACGTGGTGTCTCAGAACGACGAACTGTAGCAACGGTGCATACTCAGGGAGAACACTTATAACTTGAAATTTAGTGAGAGATCATCTTGTAATGCTACCGCCGTACTAAGCAAAATAAGATGCATAAAAGATAAACATCACATGCAATCAAAATAAGTGATATGATATGGCCATCATCATCTTGTGCCTTCGATCTCCATCTCCAAAGCACTGTCATGATCACTATCGTAACCGGCTTGACACCTTGATCTCCATCGTAGCATCATTGTCGTCTCGCCAACTATTGCTTCTATGACTATCGCTACCGCTTAGTGATAAAGTAAAGCAATTACATGGCGATTGCATTTTATACAATAAAGCGACAACCATATGGCTCCTGCCAGTTGCCGATAACTGTTACAAAACATGATCATCTCATACAACAATTTATATCTCATCACGTCTTGACCATATCACATCACAACATGCCCTGCAAAAACAAGTTAGACGTCCTCTACTTTGTTATTGCAAGTTTTGCATGGCTGCTACGGGCTTCTAGCAAGAACCGTTCTTACCTATGCATAAAAACCACAACGATTTTTCATCAAGTGTGATGTTTTAACCTTCAACAAGGGTCGGGCGTAGTGAAACTCGATTCAACTAAAGTTGGAGAAACAGACACCCTCTAGCCACCTGTGTGCGAAGCACGTCGGTAGAACCAGTCTCATGAACGCGGTCATGTAATGTCGGTCCCGGCTGCTTCATCCAACAATACGCCGAATTAAAGTAAGACATTGCTGGGAAGCAGTATGACTATTATCACCCACAACTCTTTGTGTTCTACTCATGCATATAACATATATGCATAGACCTGGCTCGGATGCCACTTTTGGGGAACGTAGTAATTCAAAAAAATTCCTACGATCATGCAAGATCTAACTAGGAGATGTATAGCAATGAGAGGGGAGAGTGTGTCCACGTACCCTCGTAGACCGAAAGCGGAAGCATTTAGTAACGCGGTTCATGTAGTCGAACGTCTTCACGATCTAACTGATCCAAGTACCGAACGTACGACACCTCCGTGTTCAGCACACGTTCAGCTCGATGTCGTCCCTCGAGCTCTTGATCCAGTTGAGGACGAGGAAGAGTTCCGCCAGCATGACGGCGTGGCGATGGTGATGATGAAGTTACCGGCGCAGGGCTTCGCCTAAGCACTACGACGATATGACCAAGGTGTGTAACTGTGGATGGGGGCACCGCACACGGCTAAGACAAATCTTGGAGTGCCTTTGGGCTGCCCCCTGCCCATGTATATAAAGGGGGTAGGGAGAGAGGCCGGCCCTCCTAGGGGCGCGCCAAGTATAGGGAGTCCAACTAGGATTCCCAAGTCCTAGTAGGATTCCCTTTCCTTTTCAGAGTAGGAAAGAAGGAAAGGAGGGAGAGGGAGAAGGAAAGGGGGGCCGCGCCCCCACCCCTTGTCCAATTCGGTTTGGGAAGGGGGGAGGCGTGCGCCACCTCGTGGCCCTTCTTCCCTCTCTCCACTAAAGCCCAATATGGCCCATTAACTTCCCCCGGCGAATTCCCAACTCTCCGATAATCCAAAAAATACCCGAATCACTCAGAACCTTTCAGATGTCCGAATATTGCCTTCTAATATATCAATCTTTACCTCTAGACCATTTTGAGACTCCTCGTCATGTCCATGATCTCATCTGGAACTCCGAACAAACTTCGATCATCAAATCACATAACTCATAAGATAAATTGTCATCGAACGTTAAGCGTGCGGACCCTATGGGTTCAAGAACTATGTAGACATGACCGAGACACATCTCCGGTCAATAACCAATAGCGGAACCTGGATGTTCATATTGGCTCCTACATATTCAATGAAGATCTTTATCGGTCAAACCGCATAACAACATACGTTCACTAGCTACTAAGGAAAAGCCTAGCGGTAGCGCGAGTTTTAGGCATAGTAGT
Organism: Triticum urartu; assembly: GCF_003073215.2. Classification (NCBI taxonomy): domain Eukaryota; kingdom Viridiplantae; phylum Streptophyta; class Magnoliopsida; order Poales; family Poaceae; genus Triticum; species Triticum urartu. The sequence goes on from NC_053026.1 coordinate 630,580,279, forward strand.
AGAGCGGGTGGCGGCGCTACTAGTATGACGCTACAGCTAAAGCTTAGCAGTCGTGGGCAGAACCGCGCTACTGCTATATCCACTTAGTAGTCGCGCTTCACTGAAAAGACGCTACTGATAACTACTAGTAGCGTCTCTCGCAGCCCGCGCTACTACTACTATTCTGTATTATATTTATTTTTATTTCATGTTGTATTCATACACCTTTACACAAGTTTTCATACATCAGCAATTTAGAGTTTGTTTTTACATCAAAATGAGTTATTACATCACTGGGTGAAACTAGTCCATGGTTCTTTCACCCAATGATATAATAAATATCATCATCATATCATTAACAACTTATAATCATAATACATCATTTTCATATAATACCTACTCATGATCATCATTTTCATCAATGAGACATCATATAGCAAGTTGGTCACTAGTCATAATCACAACTCCTCATCATCATCAACTCTAACACATTGTACCACATAATTGAAGGAAATATGCCCTAGAGGCAATAATAAAGTTATTATTTATTTCCTTATTTCATGATAAATGTTTATTATGCATGCTAGAATTGTATTAACCAGAAACATAATACATGTGTGAATACATAGACAAACAGAGTGTCACTAGTATGCCTCTACTAGACTAGCTCGTTAATCAAAGATGGTTATGTTTCCTAACCATAGACAAAGAGTTGTTATTTGATTAATGGGATCACATCATTAGGAGAATGATGTGATTGACATGACCCATTCCATTAGCTTAGCACCCGATCGTTTAGTATGTTGCTATTGCTTTCTTCATGACTTATACATGTTCCTATGACTATGAGATTATGCAGCTCCCGTTTACCGGAGGAACACTTTGTGTGCTACCAAACGTCACAACATAACTGGGTGATTATAAAGGAGCTCTACAGGTGTCTCCAAAGGTGAATGTTGGGTTGGCGTATTTCGAGATTAGGATTTGTCACTCCGATTGTCGGAGAGGTATCTCTGGGCTCTCTCGGTAATGCACATCACATAAGCCTTGCAAGCATTACAACTAATGAGTTAGTTGCGAGATGATGTATTATGAAACGAGTAAAGAGACTTGCCGGTAACGAGATTGAACTAGGTATTGAGATACCGACGATCGAATCTCGGGCAAGTAACATACCGATGACAAAGGGAACAACGTATGTTGTTATGCGGTCTGACCGATAAAGATCTTCGTAGAATATGTGGGAGCCAATATGAGCATCCAGGTTCCGCTATTGGTTATTGACCGGAGACATGTCTCGGTCATGTCTACATTGTTCTCGAACCCGTAGGGTCCGCACGCTTAAGGTTTTGATGACAGTTATATTATGAGTTTATGATTTTTGATGTACCGAAGGAGTTCGGAGTCCCGGATGAGATCGGGGACATGATGAGGAGTCTCGAAATGGTCGAGACGTAAAGATCGATATATTGGACGACTATATTCGGACATCGGAAAGGTTCCGAGTGATTCGGGTATTTTTCGGAGTACCGGGGAGTTACGGGAATACGGGGAAGAGTATTGGGCCTTAATGGGCTTTAGTGGGAAGGAGCCAGGAGGTGGCGCGCGCCCCTCCCAAGCCCAGTCCGAATTGGACAAGGGGTTTGGGCGCGGCCCCCTCTCCCTTCCTTCTCCACTTCCCTCCTTTCCCCCTTCTCCTAGTTGGACTAGGAAAGAAGGAGTCCTACTCCCGGTGGGAGTAGGACTCCCCTTGGCGCGCCCTCCTCCTAGGGCCGGCCTCCTCCTCCCTTGCTCCTTTATATACGGGGGCAGGGGCACCTAGACACAAGTTGATCCTGATCGTTCTTCTTAGCCGTGTGCGCTTCTTGTGGTG